>NC_136983.1:10701837-11061837 GCF_032717465.1 Coenobita brevimanus | reverse complement strand
TATATTTCTGCGTATTGTAGTAGTAAGTAATATTCAAAATAAACTAATAAGTGCACTTCATTCCTAGAAGCAAAACTCTATCTCTGTAAAAAATAATTCCTAATTTCCTATCACTGCCAAGACATACTAAACCCTTATATTACCAGAATATCACTTAGGAGATCCATATGTATGTAAAAATTTTATTGTAGATAATATCCAAGCCTTAAGATGAGTTAATAGTTTGAACAGGCAGTTCATACCCTAAGAGTTTCTAATTCTTCTCGTATAACAGGACACCAGAAATCATACTGGAGTTGGGTAATACTGACTGATGTAAAACGACGGTCCCAAATTTTCTTATACTGTACATTTGGTTTAATATAGGTAGTCTTGTATTTCGGGAGTGACGTCACTGACTTATAAGATTAAGGTTCTTCAAGATATTGGCATATACAAGCTTACAATTAGATTTTGGCAAAAACATTTTAATTGGAAATATTCATTTACAGCTGGTCTTATGATTGGTACCAATGTGCGACCACCGCCGTACACAGAGAAAGAGACTAACCAAAGAGAGTATATAGAAACTGTACCAAGATGAAGACCATTTTGTACCAAAATGTACCAATATTCTTCCCAATGTACCAAAAATCTCCATGGTGTACCTTGTACCAGAAATTATGAAAATGTACCAAAATGGCACAAATGTACTCTTAGTGGCAACAAGGGCACTCGTGCTGTGTAGCAGGTGATGTAGTGCAGTAATGGAGGAAGGTCAAGGGCTGTTTATGTGCTGATGTAGTGCAATAACATATGAAGATCAAGTATGGGCCTTCATGCTGTGTAGTTGGTGATGTAGTGCACTGACACAGGAAGATCATGAGTAGGCCTTCATTCTGTATTGGAACTGAAGTAATGGACTGACATAGAAAGATCAAGGGAATTCCTTCGTGTTGTGTAGCTACTGATGTGCCCTGGTATGGTGGTTTAATGAATCAGGGCGCTACGACCAGAAGTAGCGCATAAGGATCTAATTCCGAAGGCATGGCGCTCAAGATTTATCACTTAAACTTGACATGTTTTATGGTTACTGGCAAATACCTCTGGCTGAGCAAGCTAAAGACATCTCAGCATTTGTAACACCTCAGGGTACATTTCAGTTTGAAGTATGGCCTTAGGATTGAAAAACGTCCCAGCTAGCTGCCAAAGACTCATGAACTGCCTATTGTGTGGTATACCTGGTGTTACAGTCTACACTGATGACTTCATCATATACAGAACTCCTTGGAGTGAACATGTGTCACAGCTGAAGAGTGTGCTTATCTGACTAGCTGAAGCCTATCTTGTTGTAAATTTGGCCAAGTGTGAGTTTGTTAGAGCCCAGGTTCAGTACCCTGGATATGTTGTTGATCAAGGCAAGGTTTACCCTCATTTCAGTATAGTACAAATTAT
Source organism: Coenobita brevimanus (assembly GCF_032717465.1). Lineage (NCBI taxonomy): Eukaryota > Metazoa > Arthropoda > Malacostraca > Decapoda > Coenobitidae > Coenobita > Coenobita brevimanus. The sequence continues at coordinate 11,060,403 of NC_136983.1, read as the reverse complement.
CTCAAAATTTGCCCAAGCAACGTGTAAGGGAGAGCTCCAGAGATTTCTGGGTATGATAGGGAATGCCTCTTTGCAATCAACATGATGATCTATAGTCGAAAACTTGCTTCGGAATCCCGCCTGTTCACGAGCTTGCTTTCTTTCAGATTTGTTGCTATTCTATTCACAAGGACTTTAGTGAAGAGTTTGGAAATAACTATTAATATGCTAACAGGTCGATAGTTGCTAAGATCTTTTGAGTCACCCTTTCTGAAAAAAAAAAAAAACTATTGGATTACACTATGTTTGGGGAATTTTCTTCGTTTTAAAGTGAGTATATGTGTGGGCGAGCCTATTTTGCACTTCTGCTCCTGCAGCAGATAATAAATTTGTTACTATTCCATGTTCCCCTGCAGCATTCCCTCTCTTCATACTTTAAGGGGTATGTTTACTTCGTCTAGTGTTACCTCAAGTATTTCACGTGTGTCAGCTGAAAAGTTAACTAATGGCATTATTGTCATTGTTGTATACAGTTCTTTATAAAATTCTTCAACTCTCTTCACCATCCCATCCCTGCATTTAATGCCTTCACCGTTTTTGTCTTTCAGTTTTATTATTTGTTGCTTTTCTAGTGCTATTTTAATTCGGACCATTTTCAGACAATTTCCTTTTTGATGGTTTCTTTGATCTGATTCATGTTCCATTTCCTTTTTTCTTGTGACTCTTGTTGGTAATCTTATTTAAATCTGCTCTTACTTTTTCATGTCTTCATATTTACTTTCATCTCCTTTCTTCTTCTCATGAGCCCGAGTGTCATTTTCGAATACTTGTTGGCCTTGGTTGTTTTAGCCATCCCTACTACCTCAACTGATTCATTCAAATCAGCAGTGTTATATTCAACGTAACTTATAGCCTGAAATCAGTTCGTTGTTACTAAATGAAAGGCTGCTTTGTACATGCTTACTTTTATTGGGCAAATCTTTTTATTTTCAATCATCTTTTTTCCTTCACTTCTGAAATTGAATCTGGTTGTGCAACCCATCATTTTATTGCAACTTCCTATATTAATTTGTTGATGGCTTTGACATTAGCGAGCGTGTTATTCTTATCTGTTATAACTGTTTGGTCCAACAGAACACGAAAGGGTAGTTGCAGCATTTATTCACATAGTTTCAACCTGGAATAACATATTATAATAAATACAGTTTCAATGTTTTAGATATCCTAAAATTCATCAACTGCCTTGAGTTTATGATATATTACGAGTTATTCATATAAACGTACAGTCCACTAGCAATCATTAAACAGCAAGTTCACCACCATCAATGTAAACGAACTTCTGAATTATATGTTACATACTTATATACTCCAAAGTATATATTTCTAGTTCTATGTTCATTATATAACTATAACATAGGTACTAAATCAATTCACTTACACCATGACCCTCCATGCTTCCTGATGGACGATATGGTAGTAACGAAAACGGCTGCATGAACACTGAAATTTGAATTATATTAGTCATACCTGAAGTATTCTTACATAATAATAAACAGTAACAATATATCAAATATCCAGTACACTCTACCATGACAACTACAAACTCTATGAAGTATGATAACCCACCGATAGTGCCGCAATCTTCTCGTTTGTCAGGAGCTTCATCAGGCACCGTCAGTCACTACTGCCCATATGGAACTGACCTGAGAATGAGCACTGAACGGCCAGGAACCAGATAACAAACAAATGGTAGCAAGATGCGCACTGTTTCACAAACCTTTCTTCCTGACCATAATTACAACAATAAATCAGTACACAACTAAGAGAAAATGATATTGTACATTACATCAGTATCTTATTTCAATAGTGTACCCAAGCATAATGCAAACACCAAACACATACTGAACACTAAAATACAGACAGCCAACCGAATCCCATAAAACCAGCACAGTACAAATACTTAACAAATAATTACTTGGTACAATATTTAAGCTAAACAGTACATAATTACAATACAGTACATATTATCATGAGTGCAAACGGTAAATAATGAAACAATAATGAAACAAATTTCAATCTTCATTTTCCATATCGACATCTCAAGGCCCATTTTCTCCCCATTCTTTGGTGTAGGAATGTGTTCATTATTCTCTAGTTATATATTTCCGTAAAATTTACCACCATTTCGTTTCTTTCATTCCTTTCTCCCAGTGTGAATGTTCCCATTCATGCAGCTCCAGTTTTTGATTTGCTGACTTTAGCATTGAAGACTCCCATGAGTATAGTACAGTATATCAGGTCCTTTATTTTTCCCTAATCTGGGAGCTGTCATTATAGAATGTTTCTCTTTTTCCATCTGTGCTTTGAGAAGTCAGGTATATAAAAGCATATATATATATATATATATATATATATATATATAATTTCCAGACGCCTTAATCCCGTAAGGGGTGGCCACAAACAGATCGCCTCCATGTCACTCTATTCCCCGCCATTTCACTGCCCTGCTCCCAGCTCACACACCCCTCTCTCATATACCTCTCCACTCCATCCCTTTATCTCATCATTGGCCTCCCTCCCCCATGTCCCCCTCTCCACCTCACTCACATACACTCTCCTCGTCAGTCTCTCACCCTCCATCCTCTCCACATGGCCAAACTACCATGATGTATTTCTCCTAATGCTTCCTATCACATCCACATCCACACCACAACAGTCCATTTCCTCATTTGTCAGTCTGTCTCTCCATGGGACACCACATGCTTCTCTCAAATAACTCATTTCCACTGCTCTCACTCTTGACTTTTGTCGCTCTAACAAGGTCCAAGCTTCACTTCCATTTGTTAGAGTTGGTATCACAATACTGTCATGTAGTAGCTTTTTTCATTTCCATGCTCGCTTCCCTGTTTCTTATTACTGCTTTCAAGGAACCAGCAACCTTTCTTCCCTGCTGCACCCTTTGAAGTACTTCACCCTCTAAACTTCCATCCTTACTTAGCACACTACCCAAGTACTTAAACGCACTCACATTTTCCATTTCCTCAGCATCCAACCTCACTGTACATTCAGTGACTTCACTTCTCTCGAGGAACATCACTTTACTTTTCCCTGTTCTTTAGATACCGTTTCTTACACACTATTCCAAACTCACCCACCAAGCCTTGCAGCTCCCGTTCTTCTTCACTTAACAACACAGTATCGTCTGCAAACAACAGTACAGGGAGTTTTCAAACACTGCCCTCTCTCACTTGGGCCGCTCCGACATCCATTGCCCTACCTTGTATCTCTTTTATAACCCCATCCATATATATATATATATATATATATATATAAAAAGTACCCTCGCGTCCAAGACGGTAATATTGTCGCCTGAGGGTCCCGTATAGGACGAAAAACGTTTTGGACTAATACAAGACCTCGTGGAAAAAGTTGATATTGTAACAAAATCCTTGAAAAGTGTCCCTAAAAACATCAACATATACCTATTTTGGCACCAAAACAAGTTTCCTCACCTTGGAAGTGTGTTTTTCTGAGCTCATCTCCAGCTAAGTAGCTCAATTATCTCCAGTTTAATATCCTGAGGTAGATGGCAGTGCTACAAGGGGTTAGCAGACGGTTTTCTAGGCATGGTTACGAAGTGGAGGCAGTAACCTAGGAGCAAACACTGAGTGCAACACACGGTAAGTGTGCCCACGATGGTCTCGTGAGAGACAAAAGCAAGCCCTGCCTGCTCATCACGTGACCAGACGACAATATTCTATTGGACAACATCTCAACCACGTCACTCACCCGGCCGCGGGAACCATCCTGGACCGGGTGAGACCGTGATAACTATAATCTCATCGGATTTGGGCTGTCATGAACAGCTGGTTCCGTATTAGACGTATGCAACCGTATTACAGCAATATTTTGGATTATTATTTATGGTCTCCGTCTTAGAGGCGACACGTCTTGGAAAAACCCGTCTTGGATGCGAGGGTACTGTATACATACATACATACATATATATATATATATATATATATATATATATATATATATATATATATATATATATATATATATATATCTTATGCGAGGAAAAAGGAACCAAAGGCCTGGAAACAGCAAAACAGTTCCCTCGAAGAAAAACAAAATCAATACAAAAGAGAGCCAAATTCAAGATTCGTTCATTTCGAGATGCCTGGACACACTGCGATTGAAAGACTGGAGATCATAGGAAGTAATAAATACAGACAGAGGGAGACAGTTCCAGAGTTGACGTGTTGCATAAATGAAGGACTGGGAGTAACGGTTACCTCTTGCATTAGAGAGCTGGACAGAAAAAGGATGAGAGTTTATTGTTAGACGGGTGCTACACACCCGCCGTAGAGGTGGAGGGATGCAAGCAGACAGTTCAGAGGAGCAATGACCATGGACGTAGTGATAGAAAAGAGATAAAGAGGCAACAGCTCGGCGAAGGGACAGCGGTTGAAGGGAGCCAGTAAGAGGAGCAGAATTAATGAGATGAAATGCCTTTGACTCCACCCTATTCAGAAGAGCTGTATGTGGGGAGCCTCCCCACACATGAGTGTTGTACTCCATACAGGGGCGAATAAATCCCGACAACAACTGTGCAGGGGTAAAAAAGGTACGGAGTCGGCTTAGCACACCTAATGTCTTGAACAGATCTTACCAGAGATGTAATATGATCCTTCCAGGATAAATCTCGAGTGAATGAAATCCCAAGCTTGTTCAAAGATGATGCTGGATTGAGCTGGATATATTAAACATTAGTGGGTACTCCTGTGGAAGATTTAGTCTGGTGTAAAAACTCAGTCTTCGATGCATTAAAAACAAGATTATTTTTACCCTAGTCAGAGATGCGGGCCAGGTCAGACATTAGGTGTGCCATAGCCTAATCCCTTGTTTGTTGAAGTAACTGCTGGGATGGACGTTGCGGGAACCGAATGGAAAGGTGAAGGATGGAATCATCAGCGTACGAGTGGATAGGGTTAGTTGTACAGCTTAGAAGATCATTGATATATATATATATATATATATATATATATATATATATATATATATATATATATCCCATTGGATCCCAGAGCTGCTGGGCGAGGCATTGCACTGGGATAGTACTAAGTGTACCGCCCTCCGCCTATCGGCTCATAGCTCCCTACCTGGGGGTTCCCTGCTTTATTAAGATTTGAAAATTCTCAGTTCTGTCCAATACTCTGGACACTGGGCTCCAATGGGATATATATAAAAATATATATATATTCTCTCTGTTGGGCTCCTCCAATCACAACCTCATCACCTTAACCTGTCCTATCGCTCCGATACAGCCTGTGGACCCTGCAAAGAAACGTCAACTGTGGAACTTTGGAGCTGCAGATTGGGAGGCCCTCAGGCGGTACTTCTTTGATTTTCCCTGGAATGATTATTGCTTCCATGGCCGGGAGCCATCTAAGTGTGCCTTGTGCATTATGGAGGTTATTCTCTCGGGAATGGAAGCATACATTCTCTTCTCGTATCCTTTGACTGATGAAAGAAAGCCTTGGTTTAATCACGCTTGTTCTACCACTGTCTGCAACAAGGAGAGGGCCTATAAAAGATACCAGAGCCAACCCACCCCTGAATCACATATTTTTTGTGTTTCTGCCTCGAATCGTGCTAAGTCTGTTCTTCGCTCTTCTAAAAATAATTACACCCTTACTAAATGCTCTCAGCTCTCCAACTCGAATTCTTCCCGATCCTTCTGGCACCTTGCCAAAAACCTTTCTAACAACTTTACCCCATCATCCTTCCCTCCTCTTTTCTACTCTGATGGCTCTGTAGGTCTTTCTTCTACTGAAAAAGCAGAGCTCTTCGCACAGACTTTCTCCTCCAATTCCACCTTCGACGATTGCAGAGGTGTTCCTCCATCACTTCTCTCCTCTATCTTCCTCATGGCTGACATTAAAATTTCTTCAGCTGATGTGTTTCCTGCCATCACTGGCCTCAATACTAACAAGGCATATGGGCCTGATGGAGTCCTCCTGTTGTCCTCAAGAACTGTTCTTCTGTGCTTACACCCTGCCTAGGCAAGCTCTTTCGTCTTTGTCTGTCAACTTGTACCTTTCCTTCTTGCTGGAAGTTTGCCAGTCCCTAAGAAGGGTGCCTATTCCCAACCCTCTAATTTTCGTCCAATTGCTTTAACATCCTGTGTCTCAAGTTTTCGACTCTTTTTTTTAACAGAAATATTATAAAGCATCTATGCTATCACAACCTTCTTTCTGATCATCAGTATGGGTTCCATCAGGGATGCTCCACTGGCGATCTTCTCAACTACTTTTCAGACTCTTGGTCATCCTCCTATCGGGACTTTGGCGAAAGCTTTGCCATCGCACTTGACGTCTCAAAGGCTTTAGATCGATTCTGGCATAAATCTTGCATTTCTAAACTGCCCTCTTACTGTTTCTATCTTTCTATCTGTGCCTTCATCTACAGCTTCCATTCTGGTCATTCTATAGCCGCTGTTGTAGATGGTCATCGTTCTTCTCCTAGATCCATCAACAGTGGTGTTCCTCAGGGCTCTGTCCTATCACCAACTCTCTTCATTTTATTCATCAATGATCTTCTAAAAGCCAGTGGTTCCCAACCTTTTTGGTCCTGTGGCCCCCCGAGAAAATCATGAGAAGCTCCATGGCCCCTATATAACTCAGATCGTATATTTATATATTTTTAATATTTGATATTGTGCAGAAACGGTAATTACCCCAATATACTTAAGGCTAAACTAACACAGTAAGGTATATTTCATAGTTGATTTCTGTCAGGTTTTACTCAGACCAAATACCTTATAATATCTTATATTACCAATAAGGCCCATGGCCCCCTAGTCAATGTCCCATGGCCCCCTTGGGGGCCATGGCTCCCAGGTTGGGAACTGCTGTTCTAAGCTGTACATGCAACCCTAAGCACTCATATGCTGATTATTCCACCCTTCACTTTTCCATTCGCTTCCCGCAACATCCATCTCAGCAGCTTCTTCAACAAACAAAGGATGAGGCTATGGCACACCTAATGTCTTACTTGGTTCATATCTGTGACTGGGGTTAAAATAATCTTTTTGTTTTTAATGCATCAAAGACTGAGTTTTTACACATATCATCCCGTCAAAATCTTCCACAGGAGTACCCACTAATGTTTAATAATATCCAGCTCAATTCTGCATCACCCTTGAACATGTTTTTGTTTCATTCACTCGGGATTTATCGTGGAACTATCATATTACGTCTCTTGTAAAATCTGCTTCCAATAGATTGGGTGTACTAAGCCGACTCCATACCTTCTTTACCCTTGGAGAGTTGTTGACTTTATACACGGATTTATTCTCCATCGTGTAGAGTACAACTATTATGTGTGTGGAGGCTCCCCACATACAGCTCTTCTCAATTGGGTGGAGTCAAAAGCTTTTTGTCTTATTAACTTTCCTCCTCTTACTGACTCCCTTCAACCTCTGTCTCTTTGCCACACTGTTGCATCTTTATCTGTTTTCTATCGCTACTTCGATGGTCACTGCTCCTCTGAACTGTCTGCTTGCATCCCTCCACGTCTACAACGGGCGCATAGCACCCGTCTAGCAACAAACTCTCATCCCTTCTCTGTCCAACTCTAATGGAAGAGTTAACTGTTACTCAAAGTCCTTCATTTATGCAACACGTCAACTCTGGAACTGTCTCCATCTGTCTGTATGTCCTATTTCCTATAATCTCTACCCTTTCAAAAGCGTGTGTCTAGGCATCTCGAAATGAACGGATCTTGAATCTGCCTCTCTTTTACATTATTTTTGTTTTTTGTTTTCTTGGAGGGAATTGTTTTCTGGGCTTCTGGCCTTTCGTTCCTTTTTCTTTGCAATATATATATATATATATATATATATATATATATATATATATATATATATATATATATATATATATATATATATATTGGAGCCTCTGTGGTACAGTGGTAGAGTGTGCATTTCGTACACGAGTGAACCAAGGTTCGCACCCCGCCAGGGTAATAAACTTTGGGAGTGTTCACCCAGGCACGTACTGCATTGGCGGACACAAGGGGTGCTGTGGTTGAACCAGTGTCGCTTACTATAAAGTATGCTTGCACCCAGTCTGCTTGCGCGGGTCGATTACACTTGGTTCACAGAGTACACACACATCCAAAGCCACTCCAACACTACAATTACACTTACAAGCTCTTCTCAGCCTACATACAATCTCTACCAGACAGCCTAAGCCACTTGCTAGAGATGCATTGGCTGTATCGTATCGTCCCGACCCCGGTCGGGATAGGCCGGTCCTGCAGTGGATATTGAAACGGCTAATGATGATATATATATATATATATATATATATATATATATATATATATATATATATTGTTACGGAACAGAGAAAGATAATGTACACTTTAAGTGAGAATACTAAAAATCACTACTGTCCCGTAAAGTTCCAGGTTCAAAACAAAAGAGTTAGGTAAAATTACAAGTTAAAGTTTAATGCTCAAACTAACAAAAAAACATTCAGGACTCATAAGGATAATGTAATGGCAAAAAACAGGTTAAATATATGGTTAACTGCAATAGCCTCTATTAACACTAAATTAGCAAGAGTAAATTTATCTAAGTCAGCCCTGATAAAATGAAAATACACTGGGTAATGCTCAGTTAATGCAAAATAAATTATTACAGATACAAAATAATATTAAAACTGGCTGACAAAATGAATCCTACACAAATTACAAAAAAAAACTCACCAGGCCCACAAATCAACACCTTATGCTATACAGTACAAGGAAAAAATACAATAACAGTTATACTCAAATTACACAGCTGCTAGATGGTTGGAGACTTCCGGAGCACTCACAACAATAACTGTACAGGGGAGGACAGAGATGTGAACAAAATGAGGAGTAGATCTAAGTGGCCATGATGCAGAGACTGAGCTCATTATATAGGGGCACGCAGAGCTTGATAAAACTTGTAAGAAGGACGCGCAAATGAAGCCATGGGGACAAAGAGCTGACAATCCTGCTCTGAACAACAGAAAGGACGACTTACTCTACTATAACGGTAGAAGGGGGGGACTGAGGCAGAACACGCTCGTGATCAAACATGCAGCATACTGTGCGTTAAAATTACACAAAGGATGATGAAATCATAGGCTATGTAACACCTCCCCACAAAGAAAAAAGAAATTTACAAAGGAAATTTCTTATTACTCTAAAACAATCTGTATATGGCATTACAGAACATGCAAAAGTCTTTCCTAATGTTACAAAACAAGAGATCTCCCTAGCACGTTTAGTCATAGGTACTTGCCAGTATCCCTTTAACAAATCAAACTTACTTATGTACCTAGCCTTTCCGATCTTGTCTATGCAATCTTCCACACGAGGGAGAGGGTAAGTGTCTATTTTGGTTATCTGATTAACACGTCTGTAGTCAATGCAAAGCCGCTGTGACCCACCTGGCTTAGGGACCAGAGTGACAGGAGAACTCCACTCGCTCTGACATGGCTCAATCATCTTGTGGTCCAACAGGTAGCCAAGCTCCTTCTGGATGAGAGGAACTTTCACTGGGTTCACACGGTAAGGAGGCAGTTTAATTGGCTTTGCGTCTCCAACATCGACATCATGCATCAACACAGTGGTTCTTCCTGGAGTGGCACGGAACACTTGCGGGTACTCCTGCAGTAATGCCGAAAACTCCTGCCTTTCTTCGGGAGGTAGATGAGAAAGCTTAGTCTGGAGATCATTCATGATATCAGGATTCTTCCCCAAACTATCACTCACACTCATACTGCATGGGAGAGCTTCACTTGCAGACTCGGGTGGAACAGCTACAGTGCCGACTGGATTATTTTCGTCCCGCCTGTGATATAACTTTAGCATGTTGATGTGACAAAGTTGCTTGTTCTTTCTACGATCTGGTGTGGCGATGACATAGTTGACATCACTGAGTTTCTTCTCCACGAAATAAGGACCACTAAACTTGGCTTGAAGAGGTTGCCCATGAACCGGTAGCAGAATCAAAACCTGATCTCCTGGCTGAAAGTGGCGTAACCTGGACTTCTTATCATACCAAGTCTTCATCTTCTCCTGAGCAGCTCCTAAATTCTCTCTCGCCAGCTGTAAAGCAGTGGACAGCCGTTCTTTGAACTTCATCACATACTCCAGCAGGTTGACATCATCTTCCTCCGACAGCCAGCATTCCTTGAGTAACTTAAGGGGTCCTCTTACTTCATGGCCAAACAGTGGTTCAAAAGGTGAGAAGCCCAGTGATTCATTTGGAGATTCTCTTGTGGCAAACACAACGAATGGAAGACCTTTATCCCAGTCTTTCTGATGTTCCAAACAGTATTTCTTGAGCATCGATTTGAGTGTTTGACGATATCTTTCCAACGCTCCTTGGGTCTGGGGATGGTAAGCTGAAGACGTGATCTGGGTGATGCCCAACTCTTTCAGAGACTGCTTGAAAACATTTGACATGAAATTACTTCCCTGGTCTGACTGTACCTCCTTGGGCAGACCAAACTTTGTGAAGAACCCTAGCATTTCCTTAACCACGTTCTTTGCTGAGATATTTCTAAGTGGAATGGCTTCAGGATAACGAGTAGCCATATCAATCAGGGTCAACACATAAGAAAATCCTGAAGAAGTCTTAGGAAGAGGGCCCACAATATCCACCAACACACGGGTGAAAGGCGCCTCAAAAGGAGGAATGGGAACTAGAGGTGCAACCTTTTCGGTCTGATTACACTTCCCCACAACTTGACAGGTGTGACAAGACTTACAATACCAGGAAACATCCCTGAAGATACCTGGCCAGTAGAAGTGTTTCAAAATGCGTGCCACAGTCTTCCTCACTCCAAGGTGTCCTGCCAAACTGGAATCATGAGCCACTCTAATGATATCCTGCCTACAAACACGAGGGATGACACCTTGATGTACAACCTCCCATTCACAGTCGGCTGATACTGCTGGGGGTCTCCACTTCCTCATAAGTACTCCTGACTCTACATAATAACAAGTAGAAGCACCGGCTGACTCTTCTTCACTGTAAGCAGAGTTAGCTAGACCTTTCAACTCAGGGTCAGCAACCTGCAACTCAACCAACTCTTGACGACACAAATTATCAACACTACGGGGTACTGCCTCATCTGGTGAGTGGTCCAAATTAGCAAGAAAAGTGTCAGCTAGGATAACATCATCATCATCATTATCCTCTAAATCACCAGTAACTTTAGAATTAGCCCTAGTGACAGCACATGCAGGGAACACATCAGGGACATCACAATCCCGGGACGCAGCCACTGGCTCACTAGACAACTGAGGAGCTGGACACACTTGACTTCCACCAATATCATTTCCAAGTAAGAAAGTTACACCTGACATTGGGAGTGTCTCAACCAACCCAACCATAACGGAACCATTAACAAAACCAGACTCTAAATTCACTCTGCACAGAGGGACAGAGAAGTAATTATTCCCTACGCCTTGTAAGATTACAGTTTCATCAGAGGAATTAACATTAGAGCCTAGAACACTGGTCAGCATAAGGGATTGGCAAGCACCTGTATCACGATACATCTGAACCGATTTCCTGTCGTTACTGTCCAGAGGACTGACAAAACCATCAGACAGGAAATTAGCACATGAACTCTTGAGAGTGTCACCCACGTTACTGCTCAAAAGAGGAGCTCCATCATGAGAATTTAAGTTACCCCTCAAAGCAGGTTCAGTTAACTCAGTTAAAGAATTCTGGGAACTCTCAAGAGTGGACACTAGACCAATTGACTGAATATTTAAAGACTCCTTTTTGTTCACATCACGCTGTCCCCTGAAACATTTCTCCGTAGTATGACCAAGCTTACTACAATAAGTACATTTACTTTTCTGAAATCTAGAGGTGAAGCTGGTATTTACTTCCTGAGAAACATCATCTTTGTTCTCTTTCCTGTTACCTGTACTCTGAGTAGAGGCAACGTACTTACTCTCAGCTTTCCCTTTTTCTTTAGAATATCTCTTGTGAGTGAGAACATATTCATCAGCTAAAACTGCAGCATCAGACAAATTATCTCTTCTTCTCTCATCAAGATATAGGCTTACATCTTTATAAATACACCTTTTGAAGTCCTCCAGCAAAATCATCTGCTTAAATTTACCAAAATCAGAATCCACATGCTTAGAATTTAACCACTGCTCTAACAGATCTTCTTTGATTTTTGCATACTCAACATGGGATTGCTTATCTTGCTTGTAAGTTGTCCTAAATTTTACTCTATAGGCTTCAGGAACAAGCTCATAGGCCTTAAGAATCAAGCTCTTAACTACATCATAATTATCAGATTGATCCTGAGGCAAAGATGCATAAGTTACTTGAGCTTTACCGGTGAGAACAGTTTGAAGGAGTACTGGCCAATACTTTTTGGGCCAATTAAAACCTGTAGCTACCCTCTTAAACAACTGAAAATACTTTGTTAAATCAGATTCATTAAAAGGAGGGACAAGTTTAACATTTTTAGCCACATTAAAATCATCAGAGCTAGATGATCCAGTTCCACCTTGTTTCATGCGATACTCATGGTCTGCCTGAATCCTGGCAAGTTCAACTTGTGCGTGTATCTGTGCCTCCTGAATACGAGCCTTCGCCTCCTTAGCACGAGACTCCTGCAGGGCTAGCTGTAACTTAGCTAATTCAATCTGCGTTTGGTCATTTGGAGGAGTTACATTAAACAAGCTTTCATTAATCATGTCAACAATTTGATCTTTAGAATGATGAGAGTGAACTGCAATTCCCAATTGTTGAGCAACAAGCTTAAGTTCATTCTTTGTTCTGTTTTCTACATCACACACTGTTTGCACATTTGACAAAAAATCTTTGGCTTCATCAAGTGTAGTAATAGTAGACATCATGAATAAATCACAGTCACAAAATATCAAGCAATATCCTTATGATAATATCCTGAATATCCTGATAAGAGGTCGCCAAATTTATGTTACGGAACAGAGAAAGATAATGTACACTTTAAGTGAGAATACTAAAAATCACTACTGTCCCGTAAAGTTCCAGGTTCAAAACAAAAGAGTTAGGTAAAATTACAAGTTAAAGTTTAATGCTCAAACTAACAACAAAACATTCAGGACTCATAAGGATAATGTAATGGCAAAAAACAGGTTAAATATATGGTTAATTGCAATAGCCTCTATTAACACGAAATTAGCAAGAGTAAATTTATCTAAGTCAGCCCTGATAAAATGAAAATACACTGGGTAATGTTCAGTTAATGCAAGATAAATTATTACAGATACAAAAGAATATTAAATCTGGCTGACAAAATGAATCCTACACAAATTACAAAAAAAAAACTCACCAGGCCCACAAATCAACACCTTATGCTATACAGTACAAGGAAAAAATACAATAACAGTTATACTCAAATTACACAGCTGCTAGATGGTTGGAGACTTCCGGAGCACTCACAACAATAACTGTACAGGGGAGGACAGAGATGTGAACAAAATGAGGAGTAGATCTAAGTGGCCATGATGCAGAGACTGAGCTCATTATATAGGGGCACGCAGAGCTTGATACAACTTGTAAGAAGGACGCGCAAATGAAGCCATGGGGACAAAGAGCTGACAATCCCGCTCTGAACAACAGAAAGGACGACTTACTCTACTATAACGGTAGAAGGGGGGGACTGAGGCAGAACACGCTCGTGATCAAACATGCAGCATACTGTGCGTTAAAATTACACAAAGGATGATGAAATCATAGGCTATGTAACATATATATATATATATATATATATATATATATATATATATATATATATATATATATATATATATATACCGGCAAAGTGGGAAACCCATCTCTGTGAGGAATGCGTAAGTGTTCCACAGAGTGCCTAAAACTTCAAGACAAGAGATGAAGTAAAATTATCTGTACACATTACTTAAGTATTCTGTAGATTACCGAATTTCTTTTAGGAAACGTGTGAGATAACTAAACTGCAGCAAACTGGCAGACTGTGAAATCAGTCATATGATTTACGTCGTCATTTTGGATGCGGTTAGGTTAGGCTGGGATAATCTAGGTTAAGTTGTTAGATTAATCTAGATTAGTAAAGTTAGGCTAATTTAGATAAACGCCAAACACAAATTAGCGTTCTTCTAAGTTAGCCTTACCTAACCTCTCCTAGACTAACTTACCTGGCCATACCACGGTGAGTACACCGCTTCCCGTCCGATCAGCGAAGTTAAGTAACGTTGGGTCTAGTTAGTACCTGGATGGGTGACCGCCTGGGAACACCAGATGCTGTTGGCATCCCTACGTGTCAAGTGGGGTTGGTGGAGGATTAGTGCCCCTCCCTGTAAAACAGTTAACTCTAAGCCCTTGGCCACCCCATTTGGGATACATGGCGTCAGGCAATGAATGAATGAAATAACCTAAATCCATTCCCTTCCCCTGTTGCCTTTTATATCAACCCTCCCCCCCAAAAAAAAAAAGAAAAAAGAAATGCTAGGCATTATGTGGAATACCTTGGCATTCTATTAAATTCCTAGGTAAAGTATATAAGGTCAGAATGAAATAAGCTTGTTTCATACTTTGCCCCCAAATGCTAGATATTGTACAGAATACCACTACATGCTATACAGTACCTTAGTTTCACACAGTGCCGGTGACATTTCTGTATCAATACCTATCAACTTATCTATCTATCTAACTATCTATCCTATATATCTATCTATATATCCTATCTGTCTATCCTATCTAGCTATCTGTATATCCTATCTATCTGTGTGTGTGTGTGTGTGTGTGTGTGTGTATATATATATATATATATATATATATATATATATTATATATATATATATATATATATATATATATATATGAGTGGTAGGTGGTGGCGACCATCATCCACTCACTTGATGTAGTGCTGCCTACTTCTTCCTTAGCCTTTATCATTCTTTTTCTGTGCCTGCCTCCTCTCTTCCTATTTCTCCCGTCTTTCCTGTCATTTCTTATTGCTTTTCCTTCTTTTACAGGTGGCTTTACATTGAGTGACAAGCCAAATGGTTTCCTGTAAGCCAAGTAACCATTTACAGTGCTGGATGGTAACCATATAACCAAACCATACGTGCTCCCTACGTGTCAACAAGTGGGTTGGTGAAGGGTTAGTGCCCCTCCCCGTAAAACAAATAACTTGAAGTCAAATGGCCACCCCGTACTGGATTATGGTGTCTGGAATATATATATATATATATATATATATATATATATATATATATATATACAGTATACAGAAAACACTCGTACATATAAAAACATACATATAAATGTCAATACTTAGATCAACATACAGATAACCTCAGTATTTATAGAGTAAAAAAAAAAATAATACATGGGAGTGATCAGAGCACATTTACCTGGTTATAGGTCTTGTTAGTCGAGAAGCCATCCAATTTGTATCCCGTGCTCAACTTTATGTTTAATGGCTTATGTTGTTTATTATGCTAGATTCTATGATGCCTATATTTGTGGAAAAATTGAGAGGCAAAATAGAGGATGCATTATTCCAATCAGTGCAGTTATTATCATCTCTCATGTGCACAAATAATGCATCGGATACTTGCCCTGTCCTTGTACTGAACTTGCGTTGTTTGAATCTATTATCAAGTGTTTTTTTCTGTCTGACCTATATAGAACATATTGGATTATTTACACGATATGTAATAGATACAGCCACTTGAAAAAGTAAGTGGGTTCTTAATTAATGTCTTGTTTAAAGTACACGTGTTACAGAAAACAACATTAACACTGAAGTATCTCACCAAAAGAAGAACTGGTGAGAATTTCTCATTGTTAAGAAAATCAAAAGATTTTTTATATTTTTTATGAGAAGGGAGTGCTAGGGCCCGCAGAATGGTTTCTTGGCTTGATTAATAGCTTTTTCAATGAAAGTTTCGTGGTATATAAATTTAAACACAAAAATATAGATATTTCCATTTTCCTCACCCTCACATTCCCCGTAACATATATCTAAAGCACTTAGAAATTAGAGGATAACACTGACAATTTAAATGTATCCTGCTGAGTGGAATAAAAGTGCATTTATGAACAAACATTACTTGGATATCTGTAGATGCTAAACTTAAATGTTTTCTTTACTCTGTGAAAAGCACACTCTAAATATTTTAATTAACATCGGTTTCTTAATCAACTGTGAATTTAATTGAAACTGCTAAATTGCTCTGTTGAGGAAGAAATGGAGCAGATTTTCACTAAACGTCCAGGTATATTACAGATATATTTCAGTTTGAAAGTGTTTCTTTAGGAAGTGTTATATACAGTAGTATGAAGAGTTTAAAACTGGATTTTATGAGTAATATGTTTTTTGAAGCAGAAACCGCACTGTTAATAATGGAAAGTGAACATTGTACTTATTTTTTCTTTTGGTTGGAGGATTCATAAATTAATGAAATATGTACAGTGCACTGACTTAATTAAAAATGATTTTTAGAGGTTTTTCTGTGCTTAGTCAAAAGTGTAAACTGTATTTTTAAAGTAACTTGTTAGGGAGATTGTTCAGTGCATCGTGAAATGTGCACAATGTATTAATTTAATAGTGTTCTTTTTTATTTTTTTCATCTTAATTTTTATGATTGGGACAACTAACACTCAATTCTTCATAGTGACAGGCAACTTTAGTTACCTTAAAGTGAGTCACAGGAGCCTGAGATTTAAGTGTGATGTCCTTTTTTTCGTGGATGTGGGAACAGTTTATATTTGTGTGAGTGTGTACCATTCCAGTGGAGTTCTTTATAAGTGACGCTATTTTTTTTTAGCAGTCTCAAGCACAAGTCACACCCTCTTACCGTTTTTCTGTCCTATTCTCTCACGCAGTTATTAATCTGGACTCTGTTTTTCATGTGTTCATCTGGAAAACCCTGGGATTGTCTTCTCAGTCTGTCTTTGCAATGCTTATGATCTTCAGGCTTTTTAATGCAGTTTGTATCCAGGTGTATCGACTTGATACATTTTGATACGAGCGTTCTCTTCGCTGTTTATCTTATACATGAGGCCAAATTTGAAGACTTTCTGTCTTTGTTTATTTCTTTTGGCATAAAGAATATAGTCGATTCAAACTGAGTGGAATCTACAGCGTTTCATTTAAACAACTATCCTCCTCTCATTGACTCCCTTCAGGCTTTTTTTTTCACGACAGTGATGCATAACTCTCTCTCTCATCTACAGCTATTGCACTGGCCACTGGTCTTCTGAATTGTTTCCTTGTATCTCTCTCCCAGTACAATGGGCACGTAAACCCCGACTAATTATCCGCCCCTTTCAAGTACAAATATATAATGCAAGAGTTAATCTGCATCCCCAGTCATTCAGTACTGACCAACTATGGTACTACTTTCTTCTGACTCACAGTCTTCTAGTCCTTTGGCTCTCATGGATGCGCCATGAGCATATTATTCAGGCTGAATCTAGAATGCATCTTTCAGATGAGAGAAAGGTGAATTATTTCGCGCTATAATCGGGACAGTATTCAATCCTTTGACTACTAGAACATCCCTCAGTTGAATAAAATAATCTTTTGGTAACCTGAGTAAAGTAGTATAATGCGTCTCTTAATGGCGCAAAAAGCTAAATACAGGGCATCTTAAATTGAATGTATCTTGATTTAGGCTTTCTTTCGTCCAATTGTCTTTAGAAGAGACGGTCTTTTTGCAAATTCCGGCCTTTGATTCTTCCTTCCTTGCATTAAAAAAAATCATAATTGATTTCCATTATTTTTGATGGCGAAGGTACCTGAGGCCAGACATGAAAGGACCACTATTCTAAAGATTTCACTATACGAATGGTTGAAGGGGGAGGGTTAAAAGGAGGGGGGCATAGGGTAAAAGGCAAGGAAGGATGGGGGAGATGGGGAGTAAGAGGGAGTAAACGGGGATGAAGAGGGTTAAGATGAGTGATGGCAGCTGCTCTCTTTAAAAAGTACTTGATAAAATGACCATGTTATGAAAAGATCATTCGTAAATGTAATTTTTCACCCTTTTGACTTTAACTTCATATTTAGTCCATTACAGTACCAAACCCTCTTGGAGGCAGAATGGTAGTCATGATTAACTCTTCCTCATAACAGCAAAGTGCGAAAAGCGAAGGGGGCCTCTGTAGTATGAGTGTTGCATACGAAAGTCGAAATGTTGTTGCTAATAAAGTTGGCACAAGCCTTGGAGCAGGGCAGTGGCATAGCCACTGGGGAGCAGGGGGGGCAGTTTGCACCCCTGGGAAAAGTTTGGGGATGTGCTGAGAGGGATTTTTAGCATAGTTCTTGTATGATAATAAAGTTTTTCTAATTTTACCACTTGTATATTAAGCAATATTATCACATTCCAAAAAGTATTTATTTGGGAGCAATAATTTCCTTTGATATTGAAAGCTAGACTAAATATTATAAAACCCTTGAGAGAAAATGACCAGTTATAACTTGACAGTTGCCTTTATCACCTTAGATTATGTGGTTAATATTAGAGCTTTAATGATGTTTTGCACTTGAATCCTGATGACGTGTAAAAATGGCCTTCCTGTCCCCTCAGCCACATCCTCACACCCTGCAGCCATATCCTCTCACCCTGTAGCCAATTGCAAACAAACACTGCACAGGTATTGTTACAAACAACTGAAACAAGCAGAAGTTTTTAAGACTGCATGAAGCCATTTTGATCACCTCAGACTACAGTATAGAAGGTATGCAGATATAAGTATGTGTAACAGGGACCTCGTTTGGGTGGAGGGCAGGGGGACGTGCCCCCCCCCCCCACACACACTTTTTGGAGCCTGGGGAACAGAGAATCTTATGCCCTCCCACTTTTCTAGGTGAAAATTTTCAGGATGAATAGCTTTACGTAGTTTTTCTTTCTTTTTTTTTCCTTAATGGAAAAATCCTTTCTATACAGTACAGTACAGTGCAGGTGATATGAAAATCATTCCCTGCTGAACGGGGCAGGTCGAGTGGTCACCTGAGTCAAGGATCAAGAGAGGTTAATCCCACTAAATGTATTTACTTAGGTCAGTCTTGACGTATGCACCACCCCTGATGCCTGAGCCAATGAGAATCAAACTAAAAATATATGTAGTGGGAAACAGAATTTCTATTGGCTACCACCACAGCATTAGTACAAAACAGAATACCAGACTAGGGGTGGGTGGGGCAGGAAATTTTAATTTACACATATGTGCTAAGTGGAGAGAGAGAGAGAGAGAGAGCGCAAAGGAAAACAGAAAAAAGCGATAGTATCACGAATGTTGGAAAGCGTGTGTGTTCGGTACACTCATGCCAGATCTCGAGTTTTCATTGACCCATCCATTCCGCCATTATTCTTCCAGCAGCCAATCAAAATACAGGGTTTAATTCCGAATATAAACAGATAGTTTGGACGCCATTGCCTCTCTTATGGTAGGTGCTTTGATGTGTGGAATATTTCATCATGATTTCGTAGGTTAATACGCAAAATAGCTCTACTTCCTTATATGTACAGAGAGATAAAGACAGCAGGTAAATGATGCCCTAAAAGTATAGTGTTGACAGAGTTTTTTTCAGTATTGAAAGTGCACAAGAAATTTGCGGTACCGAGAAAAAAAACAAAAAAAAAACATTGTTCTGAAGTGGTATGGACGGAAGTTAGCATGCATATATCGATAATTATACCATCTACGAAAGCGACCATGATGACCAATGATACTAGTGACAAGGAGATGCTTTCTGCTATGGAAAATCCAGTACCTTCAGTTTTATTGCGGGTGTTTCCTTTTGCTCTATAATGAAAGAGTAAACTTCTGGTAACATTATGTACTGAGTGTCTTTACATCTGAAAGGATTATTAGCTATTTACTTAAAGTATTGTTGTATGTATTAACTGAACATCATCACATAAAATGTACATGCTCTTTTGATTCTGTAAATGTTATAAAATGTATAAGGTTACAAAACGTCTACATATTATAAAAACTTTGTCTATAATTCGTGGATTTCTGTGAACTATAAAAAATTCACTAAAAGTATCCTTGTTTACAGTATTTTCTCTCACATTTCTTTTAGTTTTTCGTTAAGACATTGAAACAAATACTACAGCAATGATGTAAATTTATATCTAATGACATAAAGCACCAAATCTAGGAAATTTTGTGGTGACTGATATTTTGGGGAAATAAACCAAGTGTTTGACCCCACCCCACCCCCTGGAAAAAAATCCTGGATACGCCACTGGATCAGGGGTTCCCAACATGGGGTTCCTGAAGCCCCAGGGTTACGCAAGAGGATTTCCACAGGGTAACTAGATGGCTGACGATATTATATTGAATTCTACAAAGAGAGAGAGAGAGAAGTACGATGGATATGGATACGAGAATGAGGTTAGCCCACGTTCAAACGGCAGCCCCGAGTATGGATGTGGTGCACTGTATCATTACAGTCAGTTGCAGCAACTGATGCATGCACTTGTTGCCACATTGTCTTCAGATAATTTTGTTTACCTAAATGAGTTATGTTTTATAACATTCCTAACAATGTGCTGGAGTTTCTGGTAAAACAATGAACTGTATGTTAATGATTATATTTTACAGTGTGATAATGATTACCATTACTGAGTGATGCTGTGACATTTTGGAAACTCGTGCTTATAACTGTGCTCGTATGTGTAGCTACTCAGTAACAAATTTAAGATTTTATTAGTGTTGACGATGGTATGCACTCTGTTTTCTAACAACTGTTTGTTTTTCTAACACTGGTAGCAATATGACCCCCTGAAAATGATTCTATTGTGTGATCTTACGACGGTGCTCATAATATGACTGCCTGATGGTGTTATTACTGTTTGATCTTTTGTTATTATGACTGTATGAAATTGCTTCTACTGTGTCATGAATGCCTGAAGTTGTTTGTAGCCTACTCTTTAATCTTACGTCGGTGTTGATAATATGACTTTCTGATGATGTTTTGGGTGTTTGATCTTTATACATTATGACTGTACTGTAGGTGTCTCAAGCGTGTGATCCTATGACGATGATGAAAATGAGTGGCTAGTGATGTTTTTTAGTATGTAATCTTATGGCGGTTGCGATATTATAACTATGTTTCAATGTCAATGACTTTATGTATGACTTTGGCTATATAATCATATTTTATATCAACTCCAGATACCTTTGCACTTCATCAGCACAGAAACGTCAATATAATGAAATCTACAGTCAGTATGGATTCACGTCTTTTGTCAAAAAAGGTTGTGAATTTCCAGTGTGTTATACGAGTATGCCACAAAGCTTCATTATTGAAGGGCATGAAACCAAGCTTTCTCACGCAATAACTGAATAGTTGTCATGCAAATCTGAAATGTAAGAATGCTGCCTTCTTCAACCAAAAGGAAGAGGGACTGAAACGAGCATGCTTTAATCGTTTGGGACATTTCACTCAACAAAATGAAACTGGGTTACGTGCATCGTACATGGTATCCTCAGAACTGTAGCCTACAAGAAAAAAAATCACAACATTACAGAGAAGTTAATCGTCCCATGCTGTAAAAATATAGTCTGCTGTGTTGATGGATGTGATGGTGTGCAGGTCACATCAGTGCCCCTCTCAAATGTTACTGTTCATCCACGAATAATAGATATGTCTGAGGATACCAGACAACATTTTAGTGGCGAAATAAAAGGAACATCTTTAGGCAGTTTTGCAATCCAGGTTAATTAGTTGACTGACGTGGTCGTTTGTGCCCAACTCATGTAGTTTGCAGGATACATCAGTGGTGGAGATTTCAAAAAGGATTTAATGTTGGGTCATGCTTTAGAGTCGATACAAGAGATACATACATTCTTCATGGCCTCCAAATTTTAAGATGGTGAGACTCTCTTGGAATAATATGTGTTTGTGCACAACTGACGGAGCACCAGCAATACCTGGCCGTCTCTCAGGATTTCGAGGAAGACTGAGGGAAGCGCAGCCTGAAACAATGCATCTCCATCGATTGCTTTGTAGATATGTTCTAAAACTCTCCCATCAGAGTTAATATTAGTATTTGATGATCCTGTGTACATGTTAAAGAATAAAGACACACGCCCTAAATACAAGACAATTCACCTACTGTGCCAAGAGTTTGAGGCAACTGAAGAAGGGTTACTCTCTCACACCGAAGTTCGCTGGTTGTCACGGGTAAAGGCGGTATCAACGGTACAGGCACTGAAGGAGGAGTTTCCGAATTCTTCAGAAGTAACAAACCAAGGTCGCTTGAGTTCACCAAGGAATTCTCACATAACCAATGGACTTCAAAAGCTTGCACCGAAACTCGTAAAACAAATCCCTCCAAGGCTGTTGTACCGCACTGATTGGTTTCACGGGCAAAATAAGATAATTCAACATGAAGGAAGGAAAGATCCAAGATGAAAATTTTGGCATGTCTGAACACCTTAGTAATATTTTTGAAAATGTCATAAACTAGTCGTGAGAATATCTGTAGTAAATTTAAAGCAATTATTCATTCCAGCCTTGTTGTGAACTGGTATATGTACAACATAAAAGCATAGAGAATAGGCCTTTATTTAGAACTCAGATTAAAAAAAAAGAAAAAAAGGTTATGAGCAAAGCACCTGGACTAGCATAGGATGTAAACTTTGTCAGATAACCTTATTATACCAAGTCAATTCCCTTGATAAATAATTTCGGCGCAGGTTTTGTATGATATATTGGCAGCAGGGCCATTATTTGCATACCATGGACTGAAAATTAGTGGGGGTAAAATGAGGCACAACAAGGTAGAGGGTCAGGTGAAGGATACTGCTATAGGGATTGAAGTTGTGGATTAAAAGGGAGTTGGAAACATAGGGCAGGGTGGGGAAGGGTAGGGTAGAGTAGGGAATTATAGGATTGAGTAGGGTGAGGTTACAAATTCCTGTAGACTTGGAGGCAAGTGGATGAAATATGATAAAGCAGAGGTTTAATATGAAAGGAGGCAGGAGGAGAGTGATAAAATAAACGCTAGGCCAGTTATGTGGTTACATGTAGAACAGGTTAAGCACTTTCACGGAGGTCATACTTCCGCCAACGCCTATACCAGGGAACTGAGATCGTGACGAATATATAATTTTACCGAAAACATTCATATCCTCAAAATTTTATTGAAATTCATCAATAACATTACGAAATATATCGTAAATAAACAAACAAAAAACAGTCCTGAACCGGGACTACAGCTAAGATCATAATTTTTTTTTTTCAACACTTCCTTGCCGCAGAACCCATATATCCACAAAATTCTTGAAATCCATATACTCGTATATCGTTCTAAGATATCTTGTGGACAATCAAACAGTCGGGGTGAATACTTAACCTTCCCAACTACACTGAAAGAAGTAATCAGAAAAAAAAAAAAAAAAAATGTACTCTGTGTGTGTGTGTGTGTGTGTGTGTGTGTGTGTGTGTATGTGTGTATCAGCTTGTTTTATTTAACATCATGCACAGCGATATGGCTCTGCAAATGTTTAAACAATATATATATATATATATATATATATATATATATATATATATATATATATATATATATATATATATATATATATATATATAACAGAATCTATTTTTCTACGTCCTACAAGAGGTTACAAACGCATTTATCACTTTATACTGAACCATTTTCAGTCCTCTCATGAAGAAGGGGACTTCACTGTTGAAGATAGAGTTTCGCATGCATGTATATGTATAGAAAGCTGCCCTCTGCGGATGAGTGGTGTTGGCTTTTCAGACCTTACGAACGGCTGTACATGTAACGTGATTTGGTAGGGTGGTCACTGTTGCTATAGTAAGGTGGCCACTGTTGCTCTGACAAGGTAGTCACTGTTCTTGTGGTAAGGTAGTCATTGTTGCTCTGGTATAGGCTAGTAGTTGTCCTTATGTGTCTGACAGTTAAATTGTACTAGGTGGGGGACTCTCACATAATGCGCAATGAACATCGTCATGAGTCCCGCCATGTACCTCCTTTGCTGTATACGCCCGACACTTGTGTGAGGACTCTTCCTTCTGTCTGTAATGTGAGCAGCATCAATCCCTACTGAACATATTAACAAGGGTGTGTGAGCTGCACCATGTCAAGATGGGCAGATGGACTCATTTGCCAACCGGATCTGTGGCTTGTACTGCTATACTGCCCTGTCAGTACCATACGGTGTTCGATTCGTCGTACGTCAACTACTTTGCAAAACGCTTATTTTGCCAGGCCTACATTGTGTGTCCTAGACTCCAGAGACAGTGGTAATATACAGAATGATATTTCTTCGATTTTTTCAGACACCAGTCGAGCAGGGCAGTACTCCCAGGTGGATGGAAAGCTGATGACAGGGAGAGCTGGAGCTCCCGTTTCATCAGCCCTCGGGACTAGGTCCCGACTGCTGAGCTTTTTCAGTGTCTCAGTAACACAGAGAGGAGGCCAGCATGCTCTCCAGTACAAGTTTCTCTAACTACAAACACCAAACTACATGCACAGTACACATTTCACTTCATTTCCCAAAATTAAAAAATCATGGCAGCACTACACGTGGCCTCGGAGTCCCCAGGGGGGGGGGGGCATAAATGCTCCCATCTTCCGCCCCTCTCTCGGTGACGACTCGAGCTGCCTGGAACCACTGTCTGACTCTCTTCTTCATTTCTGCAACATATGCGGCATTTCCTCTAACTTTCGCTCTGTTGAGCACCACCTCTCCTTCACTAAACCTCACCTTCTTTTTCTAACAGAGACTCAGCTGTCTGAGGCAACTGTCAGCAAACCCTTTTCTGTATCCTCCTACTTTCTCTATACTCATTTCAAAGCCAAAGGTGGATGTTGCGTATATGTACGCAACGACCAATCTTGTTCTTGTGTTCCTGAACTCGAGTCTTCTGAATTCTCTACACTCTGGCTTCGGCTTATCTGTCATTCTCTGACTAAATATATCTGTGCTGTTTACTTATCTCCTAATTCTTCTGACTATCAAAAATTCTTTGACTATCTTACTTCTAAGATGGAACGCATTCTATCCATTTCTCCTTTCTCTGAAATCTCCATTCTTGGATATTTCAATGTTCTCCACTAACATGGCTCTCCTCTCCTTTCACTGATCACCTGGTGAACTAGCCTACACCTTTTCTATCCTTAATGACCTAGAGCAGCTTGTACAGCACCCTACCCGTATCCCTGACTGCCTTGGAGAGACCTCCAACGTACCTGACCTCTTCTTTACTACTAATCCTTCTGCTTACACTGTTAATCTTTTCTCTCCTTTGGGCTCTTCCGATCACAACCTTATCACCTTAACCTGTCCTACCGCTCCTGTACAGCCTGTGCACCCTCCAGGGAAATGTCGTCTGTGACACTTTGGAGCTGCAGACTGGGAGGCCCTCAGGCAGTACTTCTTTGATTTTTCCTGGAATGATTATTGTTTCCATGGCTGGAAGCCATCTGAGTGTGCCTTGTGCATTACGGAGGTTATTCTCTCAGGCATGGAAGCATACATTCCTTTCTCATATCCTTTGACTAATGCAAGAAAGCCTTGGTTTAATCACGCTTGTTGTAATGCTGTCCTCAACAAGGAGAGGCCTTTCAAAGGTACTGGAGCCAAACCACCCCTGAGACACATCTTTTATACGTTTCTGCCCGGAATCATGCTAAATCTGTTCTTCGCTCTGCTAAAAATAATGTCATCCACACTAAATGCTCTATACTCTCCAACTCGAATTCTTCCCGCTCCTTCTGGCACCTTGCCAAAAACCTTTCTAACAATTTTACCTCATCATCGTTCCCTCCTCATTTCTACTCTGATGGCTCTGTAGCTATTTCTTCTACTGATAAAGCAGATCTCTTCTCTCAGACTTTCTCCTCCAGTTCCACCTTAGACGATTCTGGTGCTGTTCCTCCATCACTTCCCCCCTCTGACTTCCTCATGGCTGACATTAAAATTTCTTCAACTGATGTATTTTCTGCCATCACAGGTCTCAATACTAATAAGGCATAAGGGCCTGATGGAGTCTCTCCTGTTGTTCTCAAGAACTGTGCTTCTGTGCTTACACCCTGCCTAGGCAAACTCTTTCGCCTTTGTCTATCAACTTATACCTTTTCTTCTTGCTGGAAGTTTGCTCTCATTCAGCGAGTCCCAAAGAAGAGTGACCATTCCCATCCCTCTAACTATCTTCCAATTGCTTTAACATCCTGTATCTTAAAAGTTTTTGAGTAAATTCTTAATAGAAAAATTTGAAAGAATCTTTCCTGTCACAACTCTCATGTGTGGAGAGACTCCCCACATACAGGTCTTCTCAATAGAGTGGAGTCAAAGGCTTTTCGTCTCATTAACTCTCCTCCTCTTACTGACTCCCTTCAACCTCTGTCTCTTCGCCGCACTGTTGCATCTTTATCTCTTTTCTACCACTACTTCAATGGTCACTGCTCCTCTGAACTGTCTGCTTGAATTCCTCCACCTCTACGACGGGCGCGTAGCACCCGTCTAGCAGCAAACTCTCATCCCTTTTCTGTTCATCTCTCTAATGCAAGAGTTAACCGTTACTCTCGGTCCTTCATTTATGCAACAGGTCAACTCTGGAACTGTTTCCCTTTGTCCGTGTTTCCTGCTTCCTATGATCTCCGGTCTTTCAAATGCAGTGTGTCCAGGCATCTCGAAATGATCGGATCTTGAATTTGACTCTCTCTTGTATTTTGTTTTTCTGTTGGAGGGAGCAGTCATTGCGGGCTCGTGGGCTTTGGTTCCTTCTTCCTAGGTTATAAAAAAAAAAAAAAAATTCCTCACTGTGGTCACTTTTGTCATTTGTGGTAAGTGACTGGATCGTTTTCAGCATTTTGTGCTTTACATGAATGATGTCAAAGTTATTGTAATTGTAAAAGTGTAAATGTGTATCGAGGGCTAGTGAATTCCATACGAAGAACTGACGGTTTTGAGAAATAAACCAGGGATTATTATTAACTTTGCCAACGAAGCTAGAGGATATCAAGTATTCATCCCTGTTTGTCTGTCTGTGTGTTTGATTTTTCACAAGATATCTCAAAAGGATATTGATAGAAATCTATTAAATTCTATGGATGCGTAGGGCATGGGCGACGGAGGCGTTTATTAAATTTTGGTGGATCTCAGTCGCCTGGTATTGGCGTAGGTGGAGGTAGGCGATCCTTTGTTCTCGTATTATTTTTATTATTATTATTATTATTATTATTATTATTATTATTAAATGTTTAACTAGTTATTCCTTTATGTCTTCATTAATTTATGACAAGAGAGCGAGCAATGTATATTTTCAGTTAAGTTTGGAAATGAGCTGCGCAGCCCCACTCGATCGCCACACTGAGCAGAAGCAAATAACTTTACTTGTATGGGAAGTATAGCTGAAATTCTTTCCACATGTAATGCATTCCTTCAACGTTTTTCTTTTTCTTTATTTTTTAATCATATAAAAACTAACCTATAAAGATGTACGAACTCCTTGAAGCCTCAAGGTGTCTAAAGCAGTGTTCGGCTGTAATCAGTGAACGCCCCAATTACGAAATCAAATTAAACAAAGATATTCTGTCATATCACTGTGTTTTTGGCATCAACTCTACCTATCCATCTATCTTTTGCTCTAGCAATTAAATAATGGATATTCCACCTATGATTTTTTTACAGGGAAATTGTGATAACAAGGTGCTCGTTTGCTCTTCACGCGCTCACAAATCACACTTTACTGGATTTACTCATTGTTTCTCGGGCACGGAATTGATAGTCCATTCCTAAAGGCACAGCAGCCCTCCTACATTCCACACACCCTTATATGTCGCCACTCTGATGCTAATACCCGACGTCTGCACTGAATATGTTGGAAAAGATGTAATGTTATTAGTGAGGATATTTGCATGACATGGTCGTGTGTAATATATATATACAGTATATATATATATATATATATATATATATATATATATATATATATATATATATATATATATATATATATATATAGATAGATAGATAGATAGATAGATAGATTTATAGATAGATAGATAGATATAGATATATATATACATATCCTCACCTCTCCTTTACTTTCACTCTTTCATTTCTTTCCTCTTCCTCCTTTCCCTTGTCTTGTCCCCACTTCTTTCTTTTGCCCCATCCTCCTTCCTATTTTCTCCTTGCTCTTCCTCTTACACTGTGCTCTGCTTTGGGACAGTGTGCAAATCGTAGTACATCTGGCACACCTGAGCTCATGCTTATCAGTTAAGAGTGTCATCACATGATCTATTTATTAGGCTGTACTTATTGTTATTACAGTTATTTACAAGAACTGAAAATGTAGAGTTATTGCAATTGATCATGCTAGTGTCATCTATTATATTCCAGTGACAAGAGTCTTTATCTTTAATTTCACACTCTTTATTTTTCTTCCAGCGGTTTCCCAACCTAGGGGTTAGTTTCAGTGTTCTGTTTTACCTTGATTACTGTTTGGAACTTTAGGATAATTTCTGCAAATCTTAGTTTGACAATCCTTTTCGAGCCTGTTTGATTTTGTAGCTGTAGCTTTACGTTAATGTTATGTAGGAGTGTTTTTAATTGCCTATTTCTTTCCTCCCTTTTTGTCACTGCTGTTTGTTTTAGACTTTAATACCATTTATTCCCCTTCTTAAGTTTTCGAATTGGTGCGTCTGGCCGCCACTTTGTACCCTAAAATTTCCGTTGCTTTACTTTACCTTAATCTTCAGGCAGTCAGATACGCCTTTCGCCCCACCTCCTGGTAACAATATATATATATATATATATATATATATATATATATATATATATATATATATATATATATATATATATATATAAATTGTTACGGAACAGAGATAATGAACACATCAAGTGAGATATATATATATATATATATATATATATATATATATATATATATATATATATATATATATATATATATATATATATATATATATATATAAATTATTACGGAACAGAGATAATGAACACATCAAGTGAGAATCACTACTGTCCCGCAAAGTTCTAGTTTCAAAACAAAAGACTTAGGTAAAATTACAAGTTAAAGTTTAATGCTCAAACTAACAACTAAACATTCAGGACTCATAAGGATAATGTAATGGCAAAACAGGTTACATATATGGTTAACTGCAATAGCCTCTATTAACACGAAATTAGCAAGAGCAAATTTATCTAAGCCAGCCCTGATAAAATGAGAAAACCGCATAATGCTCATTTAAAGCTAGATAAATATTATTACAGATACAAAATATTACTAATACTGGCTGACAGTATGGAACCAGTGTGATTCATAAAAACTTTACCAGGCTTACGAATTAACGCCTTAGGCTATACAGTACAAGAAAAATGGTAATAACACTTATACTCAAATAATACAGCAGCTAGATGGCTGGAGACTTCCTGAACACTCACAATAATAATATACTGTACAGGGGAGGACAGAGATGTGAACAGAATGAGAAGTAGATCTAAGTGGCCACTAATGCAGAGACTGAGCTCATTATATAGGGGCTGGCAGAGCTTGATTCAACTTGTAAGAAGGACGCGCAAATGAAGGCACAGGGGACGAAGAGTTGACAATCATGCTCTGAACAACAGAAAGAACGACTTACTCTACTATAAGGGGGAGAAGGTGGGAGTGAGGTAGAACACGCAAGCCTGGTCACTATGGAAGCCACGTGGCGAGTCATGAACAAACATGCAGCATACTGTACATTAGGATCATACAAAGGATGATGCAATCATGAACAAAACTGTATCATAAGTTAGAATTATACAAGGGATGATGAAATCATAGGCTATGTAACATCTCCCCACAAAGAAAAAGAAATTTGCAAAGGAAATTTCTTATTACTCTAAAACAATCTGTCTAAAGTCTAGATAAGCGATCTGCAATAACATTTTCTTTCCCCTTGATATGTTGTATGTCTAATGAATACTCCTGAAGAAGTAGACTCCATCTTGTTAATCTCTGATTTTTATCTTTAAACTTACTAAGGAATTTCAGTAGGTTATGATCGGTATAAATGACTATGGGGTCAAAACTAGAACACAAATAAAATGAAAAATGCTGTAAACCCAAAATCAAGGCCAAAAGCTCTTTCTCAATAGTTGAGTAGTTCTTTTGAGGTGGAGTGAACTTCTTACTGTAATAAGATACAGGGTGTTCAATACCCTGATCATCCTCTTGCAGCAAAACAGCCCCAGCTCCTGTATCACTTGCGTCAACAGCCATCTTAAAAGGTTTAGCAAAATTTGGAGTAGCGAGCACTGGCTGACTTAATAGAATAGCTTTAAGTTTGCTGAAAGAGGATTCAGAGTTATCGGTCCAGACAAATTTAAGTCCCTTTTTCAGTAGGTCTGTAAGTGGTGATACAAGAATTGAAAAGTTAAGAACAAATCTCCTGTAATAACTTACCATTCCCAAAAATCTTTGTAGCTCTTTCCTACTTTTAGGTCTGGGACGATCACTTATAACCTGAACCTTAGCTGCTGGTGGTGCAACGTGTCCATCACCAATTACGTACCCAAGGTACTGAACTTTAGCTTGACCAAACTCACACTTTGATAAATTAGCTACAAGATTACCCTGAACCAAACGCTCAAGAAATTTACTGACATGGCGTAGGTGATCTTTCCAGTTGTCACTGAAGATTAATACATCATCAATATAAACAACACACCCTGCCAAACCCTCTGTTACAACATTCAAGAGCTTCTGAAAAGTGGCTGGTGCATTCTTCATACCATATGGCATTACAGAACATGCAAAAGTCTTTCCTAGTGTTACAAAACATGAGATCTCCCTAGCACGTTCAGTCTTAGGTACTTGCCAGTATCTCTTAAACAAATCAAACTTACTTATGTACCTAGCCTTTCCGATCTTATCTATGCAATCTTCCACGCGAGGGAGAGGGTAAGTGTCGTTTTGGTTATCTGATTAACATGTCTGTAGTCGATGCAAAGCCGCTGTGACCCACCTGGCTTAGGGACTAGAGTGACAGGAGAACTCCACTCACTCTGACAGGGCTCAATCATCTTGTGGTCCAACAGGTAGCCAAGCTCCTTCTGGATGAGAGGAACCTTCACTGGGTTCACACGGTAAGGAGGCAGTTTAATTGGCTTTGCGTCTCCAACATCCGACATCATGCATCAACACAGTGGTTCTTCCTGGAGTGTCACGGAACACTTGTGAGTACTCCTGCAGTAATGCCAAAAACTCCTGCCTTTCCTCGGGAGCTAGATGAGAAAGCTTAGTCTGGAGATCATTCATGATATCAGGATTCTTCCCCAAACTATCACTCAGGCTCATACTGCATGGGAGAATTTCACTTGCAGACTCGGGTGGAACAGCTACAGTGCAGACCGGGTTATTTTCGTCCCGCCTGTGATATAACTTTAGCATGTTGATGTGACAAAGTTGCTTGTTCTTTCTACGATCTGGTGTGGCGATGACATAGTTGACATCACTGAGTTTCTTCTCCATGAAATAAGGACCACTAAACTTGGCTTGAAGAGGTCGCCCATGCACTGGTAGCAGAATCAAAACCTGATCTCCTGGCTGAAAGTGGCGTAACCTGGACTTCTTATCATACCAAGTCTTCATCTTCTCCTGAGCAGCTCCTAAATTCTCTCTCGCCAGCTGTAAAGCAGTGGACAGCCGTTCTTTGAACTTCATCACATACTCCAGCAGGTTGACGTCGTCTTCCTCCGACAGCCAGCATTCCTTGAGTAACTTAAGGGGTCCTCTTACTTCATGGCCAAACAGTAGTTCAAAGGGTGAGAAGCCCAGTGATTCATTTGGAGATTCTCTTGCGGCAAATACAACGAATGGAAGACCTTTATCCCAATCTTTCTGACATTCCAAACAGTATTTCCTGAGCATCGATTTCAGTGTTTGATGATATCTCTCCAACGCTCCTTGGGTCTGGGGATGGTAAGCTGAAGACGTGATCTGGGTGATGCCCAACTCTCAGAGACTGCTTGAAAACATTTGACATGAAATTACTTCCCCGGTCTAACTGTACCTCTTTGGGCAGACCAAACTTGGTGAAGAACCCTAGCATTTCCTTAACCATGTTCTTTGCTGAGATATTTCTAAGTGGAATGGCTTCAGGATAACGAGTAGCCACATCAATCAGGGTCAACACATAAGAAAATCCTGAAGAAGTCTTAGGAAGAGGGCCCACAATATCCACCAACACACGGGTGAATGACGCCTCAAAAGGAGGAATGGGAACTAGAGGTGCAACCTTTTCGGTCTGATTACACTTCCCCACAACTTGACAGGTGTGACAAGACTTACAATACCAGGAAACATCTCTGAAGATACCTGACCAGTAGAAGTGTTTCAAAATGTGTGCCAGTCTTCCTCACTCCAAGGTGTCCTGCCAAACTGGAATCATGAGCCACTCTAATGATATCCTGCCTACAAACACGAGGGATGACAACTTGATGTACAACCTCCCATTCACAGTCGGCTGATGCTGTTGGGGGTCTCCACTTCCTCATAAGTACTCCTGACTTTATATAATAACAAGTAGAAGCACCAGCCGACTCTTCCTCACTGCAAGCAGTTAGCTAGACCTTTCAACTCAGTGTCAGCAACTTGCAACTCAACCAACTCTTGATGAGACAAATTATCAACACTACGGGGTACTGCCTCATCTGGTGAGTGGTCCAAATTAGCAAGAAAAGTGTCTGCTAGGATAACATCATCATCATCATTATCCTCTAAGTCACCAGTAACTTTAGACTTAGCCCTAGTGACCGCACATGCAGAGAACACATCAGGGTCATCACAATCCTGGGTCGCAGTCACTGGTTCACTAGACAACTGAGGAGCTGGACACACTTGACTTCCACCAATATCATTACCAAGTAAGAAAGTTACACCTGACATTGGGAGTGTCTCAACCAACCCAACCATAACGGAACCATTAACAAAACCAGACTCTAAATTCACCCTGCACAGAGGGACAGAGAAGTAATTATTCCCTACACCTTGTAAGATTACATCAGAGGAATTAACATTAGAGCCTAGAACACTGGTCAGCATAAGGGATTGGCAAGCACCTGTATCACGATATATTTTAACTGATTTCCTGTCATTACTGTCCAGAGGACTGACAAAACCATCAGACAGGAAATTAGCACATGAACTCTTGACAGTGTCACCCATGTTACTGCTCAAAAGAGGAGCTTCATCATGAGAATTTAATTTATCCCTCAAAGCAGGTTCAGTTAATTCGGTTAAAGATTTCTGGGATCTCTCAAGGGTGGACACTAGACCAATTGACTGAATATTTATAGACTCCTTTTTGTTCACATCACTCTGTCTCCTGAAACATTTCTCCGTAGTATGACCAAGCTTACTACAATAAGTATATTTACTTTTCTCAAATCTAGAGGTGAAGCTGGTATTTACTTCCTGAGAAACATCATCTTTATTCTCTTTCCTTTTACCTGTACTCTGGGTAGAGGCAACGTACTTACTCTCAGCTTTCCTTTTTTCTTTAGAATATCTCCTCTGAGTGAGAACATATTCATCAGCTAAAACTGCAGCATCAGACAAATTATCTATTCTTTTCTCATCAAGATATAGGCTTACATGTTTATTAATACACCTTTTGAAGTCCTCCAGCAAAATCATCTGCTTAATTTTATTAAAATCAGAATTTACGTTCTTAGAATTTAACCACTGCTCTAACAGATCTTCTTTGATTTTTGCATACTCAACATGGGATTGCTTATCTTGCTTATAAGTTGTCCTAAATTTTACTCTATAGGCTTCAGGAACAAGCTCATAGGCCTTAAGAATCAAGCTCTTAACTACATCATAATTATCAGATTAATCCTGAGGCAAAGATGCATAAGTTACTTGAGCTTTACCGGTGAGAACAGTCTGAAGGAGTACTGGCCAATACTTTTTGGGCCAATTAAAACCTGTAGCTACCCTCTCAAACAACTGAAAATACTTTGTTAAATCAGATTCATTAAAAGGAGGGACAAGTTTAACATTTTTAGCCACATCAAAATCATCAGAGCTAGATGATCCTAGTTCCACGTTGTTTCATGCGATACTCATGGTCTGCCTGAATCCTAGCAAGTTCAATTTCTGCCTGAGCCTGTGCCTGTGCCTCCTGAATACGAGCCTGAGACTCAGCCTCCTTAGCACGTGCCTGAAACTCAGCCTCCTTAGCACGAGCCTCCTGCAGGGCTAGCTGAAACTTAGCTATTTCAATCTGCATTTGCTCATCTGGAGGAGTTACATTAAACAAGCTTTTATTAATCATGCCAACAAAGAGGTCGCCAAATTAATGTTACGGAACAGAGATAATGAACACATCAAGTGAGAAGGCTAAAATCACTACTGTCTCGCAAAGTTCCAGGTTCAAAACAAAAGACTTAGGTAAAATTACAAGTTAAAGTTTAATGCTCAAACTAACAGCTAAATATTCAGGACCCATAAGGATAATGTAATGGCATAACAGGTTACATATATGGTTAACTGCAATAGCCTCTATTAACAAGAAATTAGCAAGAGCAAATTTATCTAAGTCAGCCCTGATAAAATGAGAAAACGGATAATGCTGAGTTAAAGCAAGATATAATATTATTGCAGATACAAAATATTACTAATACTGGCTGACAGTATGGAACCAATGTGATTCATAAAAACTTTACCAGGTTTACGAATTAACGCCTTAGGCTATACAGTACAAGAAAAATGGTAATAACACTTATACTTAAGTTATACAGCTGCTAGATGGCTGGAGACTTCCTGAGCACTCACAAAAATGATTATATACTGTACAGGGGAGGACAGAGATGTAAACAGAATGAGGAGTAGATCTAAGTGGCCACTAATGCAGAGACTGAGTTCATTATATAGGGGCCGGCAGAGCTTGATTCAACTTGTAAGAAGGACGCGCAAATGAAGGCACAGGGGACGAAGAGTTGACAATCATGCTCTGAACAACAGAAAGAACGACTTATTCTACTATAAGGGGGAGAAGGTGGGAGTGAGGTAGAACACGTAAGCCTGGTCACTATGGAAGCCACATGGCGAATCGTGAACAAACATGCAGCATACTGTACAGTACATTAGGATCATACAAAGGATGATGCAATCATGAACAAAACTGTATCATAAGTTGAAATTATACAAGGAATGATGAAATCATAGGCTGTGTAACAATATATATATATATATATATATATATATATATATATATATATATATATATATATATATATATATATATATATATATATATATATATCCCAACCAAAGTGGGGACGATACAGCCTAAATATCTCTACCAAGTGGCTTAGGCTCTCTGACAGAGATTGTATATATTGTGAGAAGTGCTTGTAAGTGTGATTGTAGTGTTGGAGTGGCTTTGGATGTGTGTGTAGTATGTGAACGAAATGTGATTGGCCCGCGCAAGCCGACTGGGTTCAAGAATACTTTATAGTACGCGACACTGGTTCAACCACAGCACCTCTTAATTCTGCCATAGCAGTATATGGCTGGAAGAAAGCTCCCAAAGTTTGTTACCCTGGAGGGACGCACCCCCTCAGTCTCCCATGTACAAGAGCTCACAGTCTACCACTGTACCACACAGGATATATCTATCTATCTATATCTATCTATCTATCTATATATATATATATAGATAGATAGATATATACATATAGACAGATAGATAGATAGATAGATAGATACATATACATATATAGATAGATAGATAGATAGATAGATATATTTATATATATAAATATATACATCTCTCTGTCTCTCTGTGTGTGTGTCTCTCTCTCTCTGTATATATATATATATATATATATATATATATATATATATATATATATATTTACAGCGAGCGCTTACTTAATGAATGAGTATTGTCCCCGAAAGGTTCCACTTTGAGTTTTTTGCGTCATGAGGCCCTTGTTTACATGTTAAAGGGTTTCCTGGTACCCAAACCAGCCCCAGGTTCACCTCTTCGGGCAATTTTCAGGAATTTTTCCCAAGACATTTACCTACCTAATAATGACATCATTACAAACACTGAAGGATTCCTCACTTTGAACTGAAGAGGTTGTGGGTATCGTGGGGGTAGGGGGAGGGGGATTCTGAGGCAGGGCAGGATTCCTACTGGTCCCCAGGTGGCAAAAAAAAAAAAAAAGAGGAAAAATAACACAGCAGGTGAGGAGCCAGAGCACGGGGAAAGGGGCAGGAATACTCAGTGGACCGTGACGACGCCCTGAGCAGACACGTGACAGCCATACGTCATTGGCTGATGCAACCCACCCTATGACTATCGTTGCCCGCGTTATGACCAATTTTTTCGCGCAATGATTATATAAACCATAATTTGTGGCCTCAAGCCACATAACCCCTATCGTCACACCGTACTATGCTGAAAAAAAAAAAAAGGCAGATTTTTTTCACCTGCGTTATGTCATTTTCGCGATTTGACTATTTCCTGGCCCCAAGAATTGCTTTCCAAGGTATGAGATGTTCACACACTCAGATCGTGCGTTAAGTGAGAGCTCTCTTTATATAAGTCTACTAGTGCTTAACAGGAAAAATTTTGCGAAACTAACATCCTTCACATCACAAAGTTTTTACCAATTCATTATCTTTGTTTTCATACCGTTAACCCCTTAACCGCGGGTGTCATTCCAGAATGACGGCGACAAAACTGGACCAAACCGCGGGTGGCATTCTGGAATGATCGTGAATATTTTGAACACCGCGCGTTTTCCCGGCGCGCAAATATTCTCACGCAAGAGTAGCTGTCGAGTTCTTTCACGCCAGCCATCCCACACCTCCCTCCTCCAACCCCGAGGGGACCCCCCCCACCCCTGCCCTGACCCGCGTCAGTCAGTATCTGTCCAGCTCTGTGCGTGATAATGGCGCTCCGTCCCGACTCATCGTCGCTCGCTTCCTCCTCTACAATGTTTAGTGCTAGTGTTCCCTCTACCTCTACACCGGTAAAGGAACTGCCGACGGCGAGGCAGAAGGGGTTGAACACTCCTGAAATTAGAACTGAGCTGGACAAAACAGTAAGTACTACTCTTGATTGTGGCAGTGAAAGTGACACACTCACAGCAAGCAGTGATGATTTGGCAGTGATTGGTGGTGAACCATTTTCCATTGATAGTGACAGTGATGAAAGTGATCGTGTTGATTACCCCACCACCCCCAACTTACTCTGGGAAAGGAAAGGCTCCTATGGGCAAATCTGGTATTGCACGTGGGAAGGGAGTGAAGCGCAGGCTCATGTCTCCCACACCAGGCCCTAGTACGCATTTCCCATCAATTTCCCGTTCCCCTAGCCCAATTGCCCTCACATCATCATCATCATCATCTGTCGTGCCCTCTCCTCAGTCTACATCATCTGAGGAGTACGAATTACCAAAGCCTGCAAAGCGAGGGAAGGCAGGCCGTGCAGGCCGTGCAGGCAGGCCTAGAACAAAGGGGATGCGTGGCAGTTGGAGGGCAAAGCTGGGCGATAAGCGAGGTGATAAGCGGGGTAGAAAGGGTCAAGTTTCACCACGCACCAGGTCAGACACCCCGCCCGCCCCGCTCAGTTCCCTCACCCGCGCCACCCCCCCCACTCACCGCCCCCGCACTCACCCCCCTCCCCGTTGCCTCCTGCCTCACCCACCTCCCGCTTGCCTCCTGCCTCACCTCCTGCCTCACCCATTGCCTCTACATCAGCTCCTTCTCACGGGGAAACGAGTGAAATGCAACCTGCCCCTGCCACTGAACCACGCACAGGGCAAGTTGATGCATTTGTTTGGACTGACGGTGGAGATTTCCAGCCACACAATCCACCGTTTGATATGACAAATGCTGGAATACAGCCTGCCTTCCCATGCAACGCAGGTGATGAGTTTGTTGATTACTTCCTGGCCTTCCTTGATGATGAAATTGTGCAGCATGTCAGCGATGAGACCAATAGGTATGCAACTCAGTGTGCAGCACAAGGGCTGGGACCTATTGGCTCGCCAAAGCAAATGTCGTGGTTGCCTGTCGGGATCAGAGAGCTGTATGTTTTTTTTGCACTCATGTTTTTGATGCCCCATATAAAGAGACATGAGTTGGAGGAGTACTGGCTCGTGGATGACATAACTACTATCCCCATATTCGGGAAGTATATGTCACGGGATCGGTTCCGACAGCTGCTTGGATACCTGCACTTCGCTGATAATGACAACCCGTCCCAAACTGACCCTTTGTGGAAAGTGAGGGATTTCCTCAACAAGATTAGGGATCGATTTATGCGATTTTTCAGGCCTATGCAGAAAGTCGTCATAGACGAGTCCCTGGTATTGTTCAGAGGACGTCTCAAATTCAGGCAGAACATCCCCAGCAAACGCCACCGCTTTGGGATAAAGTTCTTTGTGCTGTGTGACTGTGAGACGGGGTATATAATGGATTTTGTCATTTACTCGGCTAGCACAATGGATGTGAACAGGAAAGACCCCCTTGGCTTCTCTGGCTCCGTTGTAAAAGTGCTGATGGAGAGGTATTTTGGTGGTAATCATGTGCTGTACACAGACAATTATTACACAACACCGAAACTCTCCAAATACCTTGCTGAACACGGCATTGGCACTGTTGGCACTGTACGGAGCTATAGGAAAGAGTGGCCTAGTTTCCCTGAAGCATCATCATCATCCAGGGGAGATGTTCACCTGAAGAAGTCAGAAAAGCTTCTTGCGATCAGGTGGCATGACAAGAAGGTTGTCAATATGATCAGCACCATCCACAAGGGGGAAATGAAGAGAACTGGGAAGGTCAGCTACAGGACGGGAGAGCCAATCATGAAGCCTGATGCCGTCATTGTTTATAATGTAAATATGAGACTCGTTGATAAGTCTGATATGATGATTGGCGAAATAGACTGTCTCAGGAGAAACACCCGATGGTACAGGAAGGCTTGCCTGCACATGCTCGATATGTGCATGCTCAATGCCTTCATTCTTTACAAGACACAAGTCGGGGGCATAAGGCAACCATCACTGAGACAGTTTTCCAAGACTGTCGTTCAGCAGCTACTTGAACGATTTGGTCAGGTGACGGCATTGATCCCGAGGCGACACTCTGACACACAACCTGACCGTCTTGAGTGCCGCAATTACATGAGCCGGCACCAGCAAATTGCCTCCTAAAGCAGGCGGCAGGTTGTCACAGGGCCGCTGCAGAGTATGTTCAACCACCACACGAAGGCCTACGACGAGAAAAATGAGCACACACCAGTGCCTTGAATGCCAAGTCGCTCTATGTGTAACTCCGTGCTTTGCCGAGTACCACTCTCTGAGTAAATACTGAAAGTGACAGTGATATATAGTGATGCGACAGTGACGTGCTTTGCCAATAATTGTATAATGGATAATGTAGTAATAAAGGATATTTTGCCTAGAAAATAAAGGAAATATTGGCCAGTATAATAAGTGATATTGTAATAAGAGAATCTGCGGCACTTGTGGAATTCTGCGGCACTTACGTAATTCTGTGATGCGCCAGTGACGCAATATAGTAATAAGTGCATTGTAAATATAATGTACATTGCCCATATTATATGTAAAATAATATTAGAAGTTAGAAAGAATGAAAAGATCGCAGGAAACGTCAGTGAGCGGGTGCCGCCGCAGTGAAGTGAGGCGCAGCCGCAGTGAAGAGCGGGCGCAGCCGCAGGGAAGTGCCTTTTACCTACCTCAGTGAACACAGAGTGGGTGTTTATCGTATGTACAGTGTTCATATATGTTTATTTTACTATTATGAGAGAGTGGTTGGCATTTGGTACTGGTGTGTGGGGCGTAAAATAGTTATTTCACACCCCTCACTTCTAACGGCTCTCCCCGTCCTGTGAAAGTCAACGAAGTCATGAAACCTACATCAATGGAAAGCTGAAGGTTTGTACTTTCTAATGGTATCTTATTTTTTTCTCTAGCTTTATTCTGTGCAGAGTTATTAAGGTTTAAAGGTTTGTTTACATTTGGCTGAAACCCCAGCGGGAGAGGACAGTCAGACCAAAACAATACCCGCGGTTAAGGGGTTAATAAGCCCTCAATGACCAAATCTATTTAAAAGTATATGAAATTATTTTTGCATATTTTCGTCCCTATTTCCTTCAATTCTCTTCGTCACATCATGAGCGATCGCCATAATTCTCTCCGACACTGAGAGTATTTTTTCAGTCCTTTTTATTTGTAAGTTTCTTTGTCTTTTGGCAGGGCAAAAACTGAGAGATTTGGACCAAATTCGGTGGGTAAATAGCCCACGTCCCAAGGAACAATCGATTAACTTCTAGGACCGATCTGGATCGTATTAGATTCTGGATCAGGAAAACGCTTTTTGCTAAACCCTAATCAGTGATGTGAAAACCTAAACCATTATGAAGAGTGGTTTGGAAATTATGTTGCCCTTGTTGGAGAGATGTGCTCCACTGAATGCCTCTCAAGTTTGTGTTTGGTATTTTTCTGACACTCTCTAGAGGTGCCCTGACCTAATGCAAAAAGAATGAAAGAAAAGCATTCGTCCGCCAGATTATGGTATTGGCCAATTACAAGATTTTGGCCATATCTTGATTCCCTGAAGGTTTTTCATGCTAATAGCTCAAGCCATCGGCCATACCAGGTTGAGTACACCGCTTCCCGTCCGATCAGCGAAGTTAAGCAACGTTGGGTCTGGTTAGTACTTGGATGGGTGACCGCCTGGGAACACCAGATGCTGTTGGCATCCCTACGTGTCAAGTGGGGTTGGTGGAGGATTAGTGCCCCTCCCTGTAAAATAATTAACTCTAAGCCCTTGGCCACCCCGTCTGGGATACATGGCGTCTGGCAATGAATGAATGATGAAGCTCAAGCCGTCCATGAGATATAGTGGGAACACACACACACACACACACACACCAGTGTTGTAGTCAAGACCAGGCACCTCGAGACCAAGACCAAGACCAGACCCTCCGAGACCAAGACTAAGACCAGATCCTCCGAGACCAAGACCAAGACCAGACCCTCCGAGACCAAGACCAAGACCAGATCCTCCGAGACCAAGACTAAGACCAGACCGACCGAGACCAAGACCAAGACCAAGAATTTATGTGTCTGCTGAATGAATGAAAAGTAGCTGCAGCCTGCAGGTGCTGCACTGCTGGTCAATTTTTACTGGCGTCTCGGCCCCTCGAATGAGTGCACTAGTACTCCAATCACCCCGTTGCAGATTATGTATCGATGCGATACTCAACACCGTTTTTTAAATGAATTTAAGTTGATTATCGCACATGAGTTGAATGAGGTCGAGGAGTTTCTGGGAAGACAATTACTAAGAAGAATGAAAGAGAGAAGAGGGCAATGGGGATAATTCCCGAGGCCAAAACTGAAGAGTATGGAGGGACCAGGGCCCACACCAGGACTGTGACAATTTTGCTTCTTTTTCTGGCCTGTGTCAAATGTTTTCCAGGCACCCCAGGGCGCGGTCATAGCTCTCTATGGCCCTGCACACCGATGTTACGACTTTTGATACTTTTTTAAGTTTTTAAACTTTTGAAAGTATGGTTTTGAAGTTATAATGTATGGTGTTGCATACTTTATCAGTGCCACCGTACTCATGGATAGCTGCATCTTCCTCATGCGAAAGCTGGTTTTCGGAAGACTAATTTTCGCACTTCTCTCCGAGCTTTACCCGTGCCCAAATGTTCCATAAATAACATATTCATCTTTCGTTTCTCGTGAACAGTCGAGGGGGACTAATTACACAAGAGACCGAAGGGGTTTCTGGATGCAGAGGTGGGAAGCCAAAAATTTTCGTGAATATAAAATATATATTTTACTTCCATAAGTGCTCCAAATACTTCTTATGGTCGTGCCCACTATTTGTTTATGAGAACAGTTTTCACTAATAATCCCTCTTGAAAGGGGCCCTCATTCGAGTCTGCCCTTCCCTTCTTGCTACTATAGATGATTTATTGGCCCCCTGGTGGCCCCCCCACTTTACCTCCACTAGGCCACAAGGCCATGGCCCCTCGCTCATAGGTGAATAAGTTGTATGAAATACGAGGGTGGCTGTGAAACACTAAAAAATATTCTGATTTCTTCTAAATAGGTCACAGAAGTAACTGCAGGCCTCTGTGATAGCCATCTGGAAGCTCAGAAGGGTCATAACTCGAAAGGGTGGAAGCCACTGATGTCTGACTTGACCTCCATCGCTCCAAAATCCTGGCTATGCCCCGATAAAGGAGGAGATATATTTACAAAATTTAATATATGTGAACAACTGAACATCTAGGTAATATATTTCTGCTTTCATTGCATCATTGGCATGAAGAAACAAGCATAGGAAAACAGAAATTTTGGGGGGTTACGTTTTCCGAGTGAACTAGCTAAACTTGCGGTGTACGTGTACGTAGGGTGCGGGGATTGCATACGCCATACACGTATATGAAGTACACGGAGGTGATCAGAGCAAACATGCGTGCGTGCAAACGGAGATTATCACTGCAAGAATGGCCACGTCATTCATGCTTTCTCAACTCACACTCGCTCTATTGGCACTTGCAGGGCTCAGCTCATGCATCATCACCGTAGTGCTAGCCAGGCGATATCTTTATACAGTACAACGCTGTATGGCGTGCTGTGAATCGAATCAGCCATGATTTTTCTCCGTTTATGATCATAAATTCCGACCTTCCCCACGCCGCGATGCACTTTGTAATGCTGGTCTCGAGCTGGTCTCGAGCCAAAATTCCGAGACCAGAAACTTCAAGACCAAGATCAAGACCAAGACCAAGTCAAGCGAGACCAAGATCAAGACCAAGACCATGTCAAGCGAGACCAAGATCAAGACCAAGACCACATCAAACTGATCTTGAGGCCGGTCTCGAGGCCAAGACCAGTCTCGAGACCTACAACACTGACACACACACACACACACACACACACACACACACACACACACACACACACACACACACACACGCACACAGAGCTGGGCAAAAACATTATTGCTCGGCCTTGTAAAGACAGACGATAATTATGTCGACGTCCATTGCCGTACATGTGAAAGAAGCGAAAAAACGCTCACTCATACACATTACATTGATTGACTATATATATATATATATATATATATATATATATATATATATATATATATATATATATATATATATATATATATGGTGGTAGGTGCGGGTGCTCCCTTTTTTTTATGCAAGAAAGAATGAACCAAAGGCCAGGAGCCCTTCAAGAAAAAAAAACAAAAACAAGAAAACAGAGAGCCAAATTCAAAATCCGATAATTTGAAGATGACTGGACACTGCGTTTGAAAATCTGAAGATCATTGGCAGTAAGAAATGCAGACAAAGTGGGACAGTTCCAGAGTTGATCTGTTGCATACATGAAGCACTGGAAGAAACGGTTAACTGTCGCATTAGAGAGTTGGACGGGAAATGAACACGAGTTTGTTGCTAGACGGGTACTACGCACCTGGCGTTTTGGTGGAGGGATACAAGCAGACAGTTCAGAGGAGCAGTGACGATTGAAGTAGCAACTAAAAAGAGATGAAGATGCTACAGTGCAGAAAGAGACAGAGGTTGAAGGGAGGCAGTAAGAGGA
Organism: Coenobita brevimanus; assembly: GCF_032717465.1. NCBI lineage: Eukaryota > Metazoa > Arthropoda > Malacostraca > Decapoda > Coenobitidae > Coenobita > Coenobita brevimanus. Next base: position 11,016,674 of record NC_136983.1, on the reverse strand, counting down.
GGAGTGTTAATGAGACGAAAAACCTTTGACTCCATCTTGTTGAGAAGAGCTGTTTGTAAGGAGCCTTCCAACAAAGAAGAGTTGTGCTCAACCCAGTGGCAAATAAAACCTGTGTATTAAGCCAAAAACTGTGCAGGGGCAAAAAGGGTTCGGAGTCGGCTTAGCACACACTTGGAGTAGATTTTAGACGAGAGGTAATATCATCGTTCCAAGGTAAACTCTGAAAGAATGAAACCACAAGTATGTTTTAAAATGATGCAAGATTGAGTTGGATAAAGGTAAAAATTAGAGGATGCTTCTGCGGAAGATTTTGTTGGGTTGGAAGATGTAAGAACTTAGTTCTTGATACCTTAAAAACAACTATATATTTTTTAGTCTAATGAGAGATATGAGCCAAGTCAGCCATTAGGTATGCCATAGACTCATCCCTTGTTTGTTTAAGTAACTGATGAGATGAATGCTGCAGGAAGCGAATGGAAAGGTGAAGGTTGAGTCATAAGCACATACAGCAACTGGGTAGCATTAGATGTACAGCTTAGAAGGCCACTGATGAATAAAAGGAAGACAGATGGTGTTAGGAGAGAGCCTTGAGGAACACCATTATTGATAACCTCGGAAAAAAACAGTGACCATCTATAAAAGCAGCTATAGAATGATCAGAAAGGAAGCCAGAGATGAAGGCACAGATAGAAGGATAGAAACTCTAAGAGGGCAGCTTGAAAATGAAAGATTAATGCCAGGCTCACTCGAAAGTCTTTGAGATGACATTTGCAATGGCAAAGCTTTTGTCATAGTCCCGAAAGGAGGATGACCAGATGTCTGAGACATAGGTGATAGAATCTCCAGTGGAGTGTCCCTGGCAGAACCCATGCTGACGATCTGAAAGAAGGTGGTGATAGGAAAGATGTTTTATTTATTTATTTATTTTTTGTTTAGATTAGACTCAAAAACCTTTGAAATACAGAAATACAGGATGATAAAGCAATTGGACGATAGTAAGAGGTTTGGGAGTCGTTACCCTTCTTTGGACAAGTTGAATTAGAGCAAATATCCAGCAGGAAGGAATGATACAAGTTGACAGACAAAGGAGAAAGAAGTAACCTAGGCAGAGTGTAAGCAAAGAAGGACAGTTTTTGAGAACAACAGGAGGGACCCCATCAGGCCCATATGCTTTGTTAGTAATGAGGCCAGTGATGGCAGAAGATACATAAATCAAAGAAATTTTAATGTCAGCCGTGGAGAAGTCAGAAGGAGGAAGTGATGGAGGGAAGGCGCCGGAAACGTCTGGAGTAGAACTGGAGGAGAAAGTCTGGGTGAAGAGTTCTGCTTTATCAGTAGAGGAAGTAGCTGCAGAGCCCTCAGAATGGATGTCACGAATTAATTCGCGACATTGTATTAGTATTATATTGGGAATGCTCAAAGGATGTTGAAATCCGTAGAGTTTTCCTCAGTCTGTTAACTGCTCACTTTTGCACTCGATTGTAACAAGTTTTCATAACCTTTGTCATTGATTTCTTAAGTGACTGTCATTCTGTAGTGACAGTGTGTTTCACTGAGCAATAATTTTTGTGTAATTGTCATTCCCACGCATTGCTTTTCTGACCATTGAGTTGAGCCGCACCCATTTTGCATGCCGTTGTACTCGGCTTGGTTACATTAGTCAGTTGGTGATGGACAACATGGGAGTAAGAGTTGTTGAGTGCAATGCTGAGCAAGACCCTCATCACAGCAGCTAGTCTCCAGTAGTTCTTCGATTTCCCGTATCTCCCCACTGAGTTGGTGATCGGTGGTAGTTGGACCTTAGCAGTTGGAGATGCCCAGCCTCCTCGCAGCTATAGCTCCATTCCCTCCACTGACTAGTATTTCCGATCTTTTTCCTAGGCTTAAGATTAATTAGCTATTTGAATGTGAGTGAGTGAGTGTATTTCCTTTGATATTTGAATTCATTTTAAGATTCTTGTAACGTAAATTTTTGTTTTAATTAATAAATTTGCAGTTCCTTTCTCTGAGCTTAATGAAAATGTAGAATCGTGTTTGATTTCTTCACATTGTGCTTTCTTTAATTGGTTATCCCAGTTTGCACAGATTTCTTATATTAATCACAACTGGTATTTAGGCCAGTTCTTTGGTATTAATTCTTCAATCCGTTGTGCCAACTAGGAGTTAAGCAGCAGCAAGAACTTGTCTCATTATTACTGCTGATTGTCAAGGGGGCAATGATCACACATTCTCAGAGATCAACAGTGTCAACAATTCAGCATTCGTGAGTAGTTAGTCTCCGCTGTGTATTGTTAAGAAAGTTCATAAAATTCTCGTCTTTAGAGAATCGGTGAACAATGCCACCATAAAGTAAAATTTACTAGATTTCACAAATAAGTTCCTTGTGTCAACTGATATATATATATATATATATATATATATATATATATATATATATATATATATATATATATATATATATATATATATATATATATATATTAGCATTTTATTCGTATTTCCACCTCCCCCATGACTTCTGGAGACCTCATTCCAGGATATTAACTTCTAGCTTTAAAGTTATTAACGAAATTTTAAACTCACTCTTAGCTAGGTATTAGATACCATTAAATTCTATAGGCACTATCTTACTGGTGGTTATGGATGCTGCTTTATTAATTTTATGTAAAAGTTTTCCCAATAAGTAGCATTTTTCTTTCTTTCTTTCTTTACCAGTTTAACTGCATAGAACCGGTCACCACCAGCCTGTGCCTTTATTCTTTAGTTTCGATTATTAGCAGTCCTCTGCGAAACACCAATCAGTATGTCAGTCTTTAGTTCACTCAGTCTCAGTTAGCATCATGGCAACCAGTTTATATATACAGGAAGCCAAGGATATGGGACTTACAATCCCCAGGATATTAAAGACTATGTGAGGTGCTGAGTTCATTACCAGGCTAAGCACCAAAATTACAAAATGCCAGAAAATGCGTTTAAAGTCTGGCGACTTCAAAACTTTGATAGCTCGGTAACTGCTTGTGTTATTTTGATCTGTGTGTTTTTTTTTTTTTAATGTAGCCTATGATATTTTTTTTATTGCAATAACCTCTGTTTTGCTTTATCTGTCATAAATCATGATATCGTGTGAAGAAGTAAAATTTTGCCCCCCACTGCTGGACCGATCGGCCAAGGAAATATTTTTATCCTACTAATAACTACAGAAACACATTATAAGATGTCAATAATATATTAGCATAATGTCCCAGGAGTGTCATACTGTGGAATAAAATCAAAGTTCTATGACATAAGTCTTATTATTTTCACAAAAAGGTCGGAAACTTTGTGCGTGTTTTTCTCAGAGTTTTTAACCACCAATAAACACGAACCACATCACAAACATCAAGAAAAACATAATAAATTATTATATTGCTCATAATAATATAAAAGTAAGACAGCATTCAATGTATGAGGACATTATAAGACAACCCCTGTAACATGAATGATAAAAAAGTGAACCCATAACATGAAAAAAAAAAAACAAGAAAACTGCCACGAGTACCAGTAGCTTCACAAACACAATAGCAATAATAATAATAGTAATAATGGTTAAAAAATATTATAATAATAATAATGAGAAGGCAGCAAGTTACTATGCACTACAGCTGCTGATGGGAGTAGTGTCAGGTGTCAGCTTATTGGCTAGCTGCAGTGCAACCCGACTATCTGATTGGCCAGCTTCAAAGGGGGTAAGGAAAGGGGCTGGGATATAGCCTGGTAATGCTCTCACATTCGCTTCAACACCACGGGGAGTCAACATAAGGAACACAGGAAAGGCTGAACTCATAGGAAATGCGACCATACAGCTGGCAGAGGTCTGGACCCACTTGCCCGCCTTGAGCACTATTGCGGAACCAGGCTGTTTTTTTTGCTACGTGGCATGACAGTGCAACACACACATCTACTTAACCAGGATTTTGATCCCTTTTGTAGGTTGTTTCTTAGCACCTTTTTACTTCCAACTTATAGAGGGATGGTTTAGCTACTTGTTGGTGCGTGTAGGTGCCTGGCGGCCATTTTGGCGCTTAGCCCGGTAATGAACTCAGCGCCTCATGTGCTCTCACAGAACAGCAACGTGAGAGTGATGCCCGTGAAGAGCGTGAAATTCAGCATGAAGAACGCGACAGAGAACATGAACACGAGCGAGAACACGAGCGTGCCGAGCGTAAGGCACGTGAGAAACATGAGCCTGAGGTGTTGAAGTTCAAGCAAGACTCCTTGGCTTCAGGCACATCTGGTGCAGCCGACTCAAGCTCCACGAGTGCTCTCCCAGCACATGTTCTGGCAACCCTGTGCCTCAAGCTTCCTTCATACAAGGAAGGCAAGCAAATCGAGCCGTTCACAGATCGTTTCAATGACATGGTGCAGCTGTACCAGCTGGATGAGGCAGCTAAGCAGCTCCAGTTTCTTAGCTTGTTTGAGGGCCCTGCCCTCGATATTCTCCACAGAATTCGTGGAGACAATCTCACCTATGACATGATGAAGGCTGCACTCATCGAAGGGTATGGTCTCATGGTTGACGATGCCAGGAGTCAGTTCATGAGGGCGTGTCTTCAAGAAAAGGAGACTGCTGTTCAGTTCCTCAACCATCTCACTGCCTACTTAGACGAGTGGATAGGGAAAGATGAGACCCTTCAAATGCAAGAGGGGATAATTGACCTTATGCTGCACTGACAGCTAGAAAAGTCATGGCCGACTGAGTTTATTGCTCAGTTAAAGATTTGTCAAGTAAAGTATGCCAGCCTTTACTGTCTGAGGCAACTGACAGCAAACCCATTTCTGTATACTCCTACTTTCTCTATACTCATTTCAAACCCAAAGGTGGCTGTTGTGTATATATACGCAACGACTTATCTTGCTCTCGTGTTCCTGAACTCGATTCTTCTGAATTCTCTACACTCTGGCTGTGGCTTTCCTGTCATTCTCTGACTAAATATATCTGTGCTGTTTACTTATCCCCTAATTCTACAGACTATCAAAAATTCTTCAACTATCTTACTTCTACGATGGAACACATTCTATCCATTTCTCCTTTCTCTGAAATCTCCATTCTAGGAGATTTCAATGTTCACAACCACCTTTGGCTCTCCTCTCCCTTCACTGATCCAACTGGTAAACAAGCCTACATCTTTTCTATCCTTAATGACATAGAGCAGCTTGTACAGCACCCTACCCATATCCCTGGCTGCCTTGAAGTGAGCTCCAACATACTTGACCTCTTCCTCACAACTAATTCTTCTGCTTACTCTGTTAATCTTTTCTCTCCATTGGGCTCCTCCGATCACAACCATATAACCTTAACCTGTCCAATCACTCCGGTACGGCCTGTGGACCCTCCAGGGAAACATCGTCTGTGGCATTTTGGAGCTGCGGACTGGGAGGCCCTTAGGCAGTACTTCCTTGATTTTCCCTGGAATGATTATTGCTTCCATGGCCGGGAGCCATCTGAGTGTGCCTTGGGCATTACGGAGGTTATTCTCTCGGGCATGAAAGCATACTTTCCTTTCTCATATCCTTTGACTAATGCAAGAAAGCCTTGGTTTAATCATGCTTGTTCCAATGCTGTCCGCAACAAGGAGAGGGCGTACAAAAGGTACAGGAGCCAACCCATCCCTGAATCACATCATCTTTACGTTTCTGCCCGGAATCGTGCAAAGTCTGTTCTTCGCTCTGCTAAGAATAATTTCATCCGTACTAAATGTTCTCAACTCTCCAACTCGAATTCTTCCTACTCCTTCTGGCACCTTCCTAAAAACCTTTCTAACAACTTTACCTCATCATCCTTCCCTCCTCTTTTCTACTCTGATGGTTCTGTAGCTATTTCTTCTACTGACAAAGCAGATCTCTTCACACAGACTTTCTCCTCCAATTCCACCTTATACGATTCCGGTGCTGTTCCTCCATCACTTCCCCCCTCTGACTTCCTCATGGCTGACATTAAAATTTCTTCAGCTGATGTATTTTCTGCCATCACTGGCTTCAGTACTAACAAGGCATATGGACCTGATGGGGTCCCTCCTGTTGTTCTCAAGAACTGTGCTTCTATGCTTACACCCTGCCTAGGCAAACTCTTTCGCCTTTGTCTGTCAACTTGTACCTTTCCTTCTTGCTGGAAGTTTGCTCTCATTCAGCCAGTCCCAAAGAAGGATGACCACTCCCATCCCTCCAACTATCGTCCAATTGCTTTAACGTCCTGTATTTCAAAAGTTTTCGAGTCAATTCTTAATAGAAAAATTTTATGGCATCTTTCCTATCACAACCTTCTTTCAGATCGTCAGTACGGATTCCATCAGGGACGCCCCACTGGCGATCTTCTCACCTACCTTTCAGACTCCTGGTAATCCTCCTTTCGGGACTTTGGCGAAAGCTTTGCTATTGCACTTGACATCTCAAAGGCTTTCGATCGAGTCTGGCATAAATCTTTAATTTCCAAACTGCCCTCCCACGGTTTCTATCCTTCTATCTGTGCCTTCATCGCTAGCTTCCTCTCCGGTCGTTTTATAGCTGCTGTTGTAGACGGCCATCGTTCTTCTCCTAGATCTATCAACAGTGGTGTTCCTCAGGGCTCTGTCCTATCACCAACTCTCTTCCTTTTATTCATCAATGATCTTCTAAGCTGTACATCTAACCCTATCCATTCATACACTGATGACTCCACCCTTCACCTTTCCATTCCGTTCCAGCAACGCCCATCTCAACAGTTACTTCAACAAACAAGGGATGAGGCTATGGCACACCTATTGTCTGACTTGGCTCGTATCTCTGACTGGGGTAAAAATAATATAGTTGTTTTTAATGCATCTAAGACTCAGTTCTTACACCTATCAACCCGACAAAATCTTCCACAGGTATACCCACTAATGTTTAATGATATTCAGCTTAATCCTGCATAATCCTTGAACATGCTTGGGGTTTCATTTACTCGGGACTTATCTTGGAAAGATCTTATTACATCTCCTGTAAAATCTGCTTCCAAGAGATTGGGTGTGCTAAGCCGACTCTGCTCTTTCTTTACCCCTGCACAATTGTTGACTCTATACAGGGGTTTTATCCGCTCCTGTGTGGAGTACAACTCTCATGTGTGGGGAGGCTTCCCACATACAGCTCTTCTCAATAGGGTTGAGTCAAAGGCTTTTCGTCTCATTAACTCTCCTCCTCTTACTGACTCCCTTCAACGTCTGTCTCTTCGCCGCAGTTTTGCATCTTAATCTTTTTTCTATCGGTACTTTAATGGTCACTGCTCCTCTGAACTGTCTGGTTGCATTCCTTCATCTCTACGACGGGCGCGTAGCACCCGTCCAGAAGGAAACTCTCATCCCTTTTCTGTCCAACTCTCTAATGCAAGAGTTAACCGTTATTCCCAGTCTTTCATTTAAGCAATTGGTCAACTCTGGAACTGTGTCCCTCTGTCTGTATTTCCTGGTGCCTATGATCTCCAGTGTTTCAAACGCAGTGTGTCCAGGCATCTCAAAATGATCGGATCTCGAATTTGGCTCTCTATTGTATTTTGTTTTTCTCTTGGAGGGAACTGTTACTGCGGGCTCATGGTCTTTGGTTCCTTCTTCCTCGCATAAAAAAAAAAAAAGCCAAACGTGGAAAAGGCTGATACATTCTTCACTGAGAACGGGTACCAAGCTCGTGAGCAACAGACCTGGAACAGGAGAGATACTGCCAAGATTGGGAACCCATCTCAGACTGAACCTCAGCATTAAGGCCATTCTCAGAATAATGGCCACGGTCCAAAGAAACCGCCGAAGAAGGACTAGGGACTGAATACACAGAAACCTGACTGGAAGAGGTACAACAAGTACCCTAACCAGCAGCAGTATCAGCCACACAAACAACAATTAGGACAACCCTTTTCAGCACCAGCTCCAGTGTCTCGGAGGCAGGAGGCAAATGCAGCCTTCATTCCTTGACAAGTGCATATTGGTGTCGTCCTGAGCAGCACAGGTCCCCTTTCACATGGAACTAGTCCTCCTCAGACAGTGAGCCCTCCACAGGTGTTCAACGCTTCAACTCCCCAGATGGTGAGTACAACCTTTCAAGAATCTAGTCCTCAGGGCATCACATTCACAGAGTTGTACGCTATGCAGTCGTATCAGTGGTTGGCCGCTTCCTCCACAGGCCCTCCCACAGGTAAAAGTGCCTTCCTTGTTCAGCTAGGGTTTGTGGGAGGTGTTTCCATAGATGTTCTGTGAGACAACAGTTTCTCAGGCTGCTCCGTCAGGCAGAGTCTAGTTCGGTCTGAGGAGTACACAGGTAGGCAGATCCAAGTTAGGCTTATGGATGGATCAGTGAGATTGTTCCCTGAGGCACATATTCAGGTGGCATCTCCCTTCGACACTGGTTCAACAGTTGCAGCTGTCATGCCAGAACCCCTGTTTGACCTTATTATAAGTAACATACCAGGAGCCAAGTATAGTTGCACCATTGACATTACTACGCAGACTTCTGCTGCAGTAACACGAGCCATGGCCAAGGCTCCAAACTGTGTCACTCCGCTAACCATTGGATCACTGCAGGATCTGATTTGTAGTCAAGACGTTGTCCTGGAGCAACAGTCTGACCCTACACTTGCTGCTGTGGGTAAAGTGATTAAGTATTCACAGGGAGGTCAAGCCAGGTTCCTTTGTAAACAAGGACAGCTGTACCATGAGTTACAAACACCCCAGGACGAGGTTCGACTGCAGTTTGTCGTTCCCACGAAGTATCGCCAAGCAGTGTTAGAATGGGGTCATTGTTCGGTGTCAGGAGGTCACATGGGCAAAAAGTAAACTCAAGGCCGTATTCGTGTTGGCTTTTTCTGGCCAGGAATGGGACAGGAGATAGATAGGCTTGTGCATTCCTGCAGTGTGTGTCAATGTACCACCAATGAGGGACGTGTCCTTCCTGCACCATTTGAATCCATACCCATAATCTCTGAATCAGTTGAGAGAAAGGGCAGTGGTAATGTGGGTGCAGACCTGATGTCTTGCCCACTGGCCTCACAGGACACATTATGACCAGGGCCGGTACATATATATGTACCATAGGCTTGTGGTGTGTCTCGAGCTGTGGACCTCTCTGAGGATTCCTGGAGAATACACATTATCCACATGTTCACACCCACGCTGGGTGTTAAAATGTGACCTGCTTGAGATGGCGTAGGGATAGAGATATAGGTTTAACCAGTAAACTGGCTGTTCTGAGAGATTTACGCAATCCAAGGACTAGTATGTTTCCTGGTTAATAATGAAGGTTTAACCAGTGAACTGGCTGTTCTGAGTGCTTTATGCAATCCAAGGAATGGCACGTTCCCTGGTTAATCATGTAATTTTAACAGTAAACTGGCTGTGCTGAGAGATTTATGCAATCCAAGGACTAGCACGTCTCCTGGTTAATAATGTAGGTTTAACCAGTAAACTACAAGGGTCCTGAGAGAGTTGAGCAATCCAAGGACTATGTTTCCCGGTTAATAATGTACCCAATAAGAAAATAATGGCGACCTCGAATGTACGAAGCTTTGGCTGCCACTCGAAATTTTCAACAATGCATACATTTTGTAGCATATGCACTGACTACGAGGCAGAGAGAAATTGTAATTTAATACAAATTGTTTGTCACATTGACATTTTTAATGCTCCATCTTGATTGATTCACAGGTACAGTTGGCAGGTGTAGCTGTTTTGCCGTGCTGATCAGCTGATCGTCTCTGTCGCATGCTGCTGCCTCTTCTCTTCTGCCTTGTCGTCTCCATTTACTATTAATGTGTATTACATCAGTTTACATGTAGGTAAAGTTACACTACAACTGTCACATCTACACTGTGTATTACATACACCACGCTACATAACAGTTAGTTGTTAATGTAAATGTAGCAAACTTTCGCTCAGTTTGACCTGAGTACAGGATTTTTCACCGTCTTCATGTTTTTTCCCTCAATCTTGCATCTATTAACATAAATACGAGGTTTTTATGCTCATTGGAAACAGTGATTTTCTCCTGTAACAGGATAGTACACACACCACAGTGTGAATATTGTGTGACTGAGTTAGGACATAATTTTTTTTTAATGCAAGAAAGAAGGAACCAAAGGCCAGAAGCCCACAAACCGTTACTTCCAAAAAAAAACCAAAATACAAAAGAGAGCCATATTTAAGATCCATTCATTTTGAGATGCCTGGACGCACTGCGTTTGAAAGACTGGAGATCATAGGAAGTAGGAAATACAGACAGAGTGAGACAGTTCCAGAGTTGACCTGTTGCATTAATGAAGGACTGGGAGTAACGATTAACTCTTGCCATAGATAGTTGGACAGAAAAGGGATGAGTGTTTCTTGTTAGACGGGTGCTACGCACCCATCGCAGTGGTGGAGGAATGCAAGCAGACAGTTCAGAGGAGCAGCGACCATTGAAGTAGCAATAGAAAAGGATTAAGATGCAACAGTGCGACGAAGAGATAGAGGTTGAAGAGAGACAGTAAGAGGAGGAGAGTTGGTGAGACAAAAAGCCTTTGACTCCGCCCTATTGAACAGAGCTCTATGTGGGGAGCCTCCACATACATGAGAGTTGTACTCTAAACAGGGGCGAGTAAAACCCGTGTACAGCTGAGCAGGGGTAAAGAAGGTACGGAGTCGGCTTAGCACACCTAATCTCTTGGAAGCAGATTTTACAAGAGATGCAACATGATCTTTCCAAGATGTCCCAAGTGAATGAAACCGCAAGCATGTTCAAAGACGATGCAGGATTGCTCTGGATATCATCAAACATTAGTGGGTACTCCTGTGGAAGATTGTGTCAGATTGATGGGTGTAAAAAATGAATTTTTGATGCATTAAAAACAACAAGACTATTTTTGCCTGAGCCAGAGATACGTGCCAAGTCAGATATTAGGTGTGCCATAGCCTCATCCCTTGTTTGTTGAAGTAACTGCTGAGATGGACGTTGCGAGAACCGAATGGAAAGGTGAAGGGTGGAATCATCAGCGTAAGAGTGGATAAGGTTAGATGTACAGCTTAGAAGGTCATTGATGAATAAAAGGAAGAAAGTTGGTGATAGGACAGAGCCCTGAGGAACACCACTGTTGATAGATCTAGGAGAAGAACGAAGGCCGTCTACAGCAGCAGCTATAGAATGACTACAAAGGAAACTACTGTAGAGATGAAGATACGGATAGAAGGATAGGAACCGTAAGAGGGCAGTTTGGAAATGGAACATTTATGCCAGACTCGATCGAAAGCCTTTGAGATATCAAGTGCAATGGCAAAGCTTTCGCCAAAGTCCCGAAAGGAGGATGACCAGGAGTCTGAAAGGCAGGTGAGAAGATCTCCAGTGGAGCGTCCCTGACGGAACCCATACTGACGATCAGAAAGAAGGTTGTAATAGGAAAGATGCTTTAAAATTTTTCTGTTTGGAATTGACTCGAAAACTTTTGAGACATGGGATGTTAAAAGCAATTGGACGATAGTATGAGGGTTAGGAATGGTCACCCTTCCTTGGGACTGGCTGAATGAGAGCAAACTTCCAGCAAGAAGGAAAGGTACAAGTTGACAGACAAAGGCGAAAGAGTTTAACTAGTCAGGGTATGAGCACTGAAGCACAGATCTTGAGGAAAACAGGAGGACTCCATCAGGCCCATATTTCTTGTTAGTAGTGAGGCCAGTGATGGCAGAAAATACATCAGCTGAAGAAATTTTAATGGCAGCCATGAGGATGTCTGAGGGGGGAAGTGATGGAGGAACAGCACCGGAATCATCTAAGGTGGAATTGGAGGAGAAAGGCTGAGCAAAGAGATCTGCTTTATCAGTAGAAGAAATAGCTACAGAGCCATCAGAGTAGAAAAGAGGAGGGAAGGATGATGAGGTAAAGTTGTTAGAAGCTTTTTGGCAAGGTGCCAGGAGGAGCGGTAAGAACTGGAGTTGGAGAGTTGAGAGCATTTAGTACGGATGAAATCATTTTTAGCAGAGCGAAGAACAGACTTAGCATTTTTCCGGGCAGAATTATACTGAAGATGAGATTCAGGGGTGGGTTGGCTCTGGTACCGTTTGTAGGCTTTCTCCTTGTTGTCGCCAGCATTAGAAGAGGCATAATTAAACCAACTTTTTTTTGCCTTAGTCATAGGGTGTGAGAAAGGAATGTCTGCTTCTGCACCTGAGAAAATAACCTGCGTAATGAGCCAGGTACATTCTGATTGCTCTTGGCCATGGAAGAAATAAAAATTCCTGGGAAAATGAAAGAAGCACTGCTTCAGGTCCTCCCAGTCAGCATCTTCACAATGCCACAGCCATTACTTCTTGGGAGGGTCCACAGGCCTTACTGGAGCAACAGGACAGGTTAAGATGATAAGCTTGAGATCAGAGGGGCCCAACAGAAGGAAAATATTGAAAAAGGTAAGAACTGTAGAATGATCAGAGGCAAGGAAAAGGTCAAGTATGTTGGAACTCTCTCCAAGACGGTCAGGGATATGGGGAGGATGCTGTACAAGCTGCTCTAGGTCATTAAGGATAGAAAAGATATAGGCTTGTTCACCATGTGGATCATTGAAAGCGGAGGAAAGCCAAAGGGAGGGGGGGGGGGAGAGCACATTAAAATCATCTATAATTGAGATTTCAGAGAAATAAGAAATTAATACGATGTGTTCCATCTTAGATGTAAGATAGTCAAAGAATTTTTCATAGTTAATAGAATTAGGGGATTAGTACACAGCACAGGAAAGTTGGGAGGAATAGGAAGAGAGGAGCGCAAACACAGAAAAAAGAGCGATGAAGGTGAAGGAAAATGTAAGCAGCACCCACCACCAATTCGATATCACCTTAAGTTATATAATTTTCTCACAATTTCACACTACCACTCACTATGTCATGGTTGTGAACTGTATAGTGGCTGTCAAAGTTAAAGTTGAAATACTAACAAATAGAATTATTTATACATGAGACTCTGAGAATGTTACGAAAAAAAAAAGAAGTTTAAACTAGCATTAGATGTAGAGATGGATAGCCCTGATTAAGCTGTTCCCGAAATATGCGATAAATTGCCTGGTGGGGGAAAATCATATGCCTAACAAACTTTCCAAGGCATTTAATTTCGAAAGGGAATTTTGTAAGATACACTGGCAGGAAAGTTACCTAGCGCGAAGTTTGAACTGTTATATTGTTGAGGGTGAGCTGCAGCTCAGCTAGGTGTACAAAAAAGCACAAATGAATACAAATGAAATCAAGAAAAGAGAGACCTGTTGGTCCTATTGTGGCTGTTTGGTATAAGAAAGAGTATAACTAACACTCTATCTATATTACATAATTTTCTTTACCACAAGCAACATAATTATCAATGGCAATTACTACATAATACAAGCAGGTAGGCTACAATGGCCAGCTCTAAGGGGACCAAACTTTGGGCCACCTGAGGTACAAATTACACATGATGCTGCCAGCGACCGGAAGTGAGTTTTGCCACTAAAAGTCATTTGTATATGGAGGGACTCCAGTGCAACATTCCACCCAAGAATCATCATCGAGACTTAATACTCTTTGGAGCCTTAGCATTGGGCGTGAGCGAAGTTGTATTGTAATTTTAGAATTTTCATATTTTCTGCACCTGATAACCTATGACTCCTGACCTGTCGGGTATAGGTCATGCGTGTACAAAGCACACTTGTAACACTCATTAACGTCTATAAGTATGCAAAGTTTCATTCACTTCTATCACCCACTGTGAGACTAGGTAACTGGAAATTCGCAGAATGACCCACCAGAGGTACAACTTGTACGGTAGGTGGCGCTGCAAGCGACTGGAAATATGTTTCGACACTAAATGTCATTTTTTTTTTTGGAGGTACTCCAGTGCAACGTTCCACTCAAGAATCATGGCCCTGGCTTAATATTCTTTTGAACCTTGGCATTTCGTGCGAGCATAGTCGTGATTTTTGCTATTTTCACCATTTTCCTATTTGATGACCTTTGACCCTTGACCTAGCCAATGTAGTACAAAGATGTATGATCAAAAGTTGTAGTACTAGTCAATGTCTATAAGCATGCAAACTTTCATTCAATTCCATCAAGTCACTGGGGAACTAGGGGTGCATTTTTGAAAACTGGTAATGGTTACTAAGGATGCTGAGGCCAATCATTGCAGGGTTGCCACTCGATAACTAGAGGATATAGGGAAAAATGGATGGCACACTTCAGATAGGGAATGACCTCAAGATTACGCCTAAAGATGTCTGAGCTTTCTACGGACATTAGTAATGCTTCTACAGCTCAAAACGTGAAAAGTACGAAAAAGCGGTATTCGGACACTGCTACACAAGTGGTAGTTGCCTAGCAACCAAACCTTTGTGAACACAGCTAGGTCAAAGGCTTGTCATTGTATGTAAGTTTGGTGGGAATCGGTTAATTCTGAGGGATAGGAGTGCCTGCCACAATTAAACATGAAAGAAAGAATGAACATGTGATTAACAATAAGGGCAGCATGGAACAAAAAATCCATTTAAATCTAGTCTATGGAGGGCATAGCTATTGAAGATCCAGTTTCACATGGATGCCTTTCAACATTAGAATTTTGTCAGGAGCTGAGTGGCGCTGGCTCGTGAAAGCTATTGTACTGGTTATTGTTATTGTAGTCAGGTAGTCATTGTTGCTCTGGTAAGGAAGTCACTGTTGCTCAGGCAAGGTAGCCATTGTTGCTCTAGTAATGCGGTCACAGTTGATTTGGTAAGATATACCTCCTGGTGTGTGTAGTAGTTAACTGATACCAAGTGAGGGGGCCTTGTGTGCTGTGACATGAACGCCATGATTCCTACCATGCCCCTCTGTTGTAGATGACCTACAATAACTGTGGGCACTGGCCTTACTTTGTCCCTTCACTGCTGTAGATGCCTTAACCCGTGGATTGCGAGCCTCAGCTCAGGCTGTATAGCATGGCGCTGCGAGCCACAGCTCAGGCTGTGCTGGCCATGCATCACCACTAACTACACCACCCCTACTCAGATATACGCATGGCACTACACAAAGACGGAGAGAGAGAGATTGTTTTCTTTTCACCAGATGATGCCCTGGATGTTTATCTTCAAGTTTGTGATAAACAAAAACAAAAAAATGTTTTTTTTTTTTTTTAATCATTTTTTCACCACTCCTCTACGTAAATTTAAGCATGGCCCTATGCAAAGACAGAGAGACAGATTGCTTTTTTCTTCACCAGATGATGCCCCGGATATTTATCTTCAAGTTTATAATAAACAAAAACTAAAAAACAAAAAATTTTCCTTCATTTTTTGCACACCATGAGGTGGAATAACAAAAGGTAATTGTGCAATCCATGGTTTAATCTTGTTGTGGGTACTGGTCATGCCATGTCCCTCTATTACTGTAGATGCTTTACGCTGGCTATGGTTACTGGTCCTTCCATGTCTCTTTACTCGTAATGCTGTAGATGCCTAACTCATGCTGTGGGCACTGGTCTTGCTGTGTTACTCCATGGCCACAGACATCCTACATGGGCTGTGGGCACTAGTCCTGCTTTGTCCTTCCAAAGCTATAGATGCCTTACACTAGCTGTGAGCACTGGTCTTGTCATGTCCCTTCATTGCTGTAGATGCCTTAAACTTGCTGTGGGTGCTGGTCTTGCCACGTACTTCCATAGCTGTAGACGTTCTACACTTGTTCTGGGCACTGGTCCTGTGATGTTCCTCCACTGCTGTAGATGCCATACATTTGTTGTGACACTGGTCCTGCCATGTCCCTCCATTTCTATGGGAAATGATTCTGTCATGTCCGTCCAGTGCTATGAAGGCCTCATATTTGCTGTGGGCACTGGCCTTGCCATCTGTGATGTGAGTTGCATCACTTGGTCCTCCAGTGCTGATTGGACCTCTTCCTTATACGGTTGTGTGTCTTCGTCAGGTGCCAGCAGGTGCAGAATTTGTCACACTGCATCCACCTATGAATAAGTTCTTTTGCCATATCTTCAATATGTGTCCTGAAGTTGAGTGAGGTGTCGAACGTCAGAGTTATTGATGTGATTCATTATCTGCAATGCACCAAGGCACTGCCTTTCATCTGTAGACGTCGGTGCTCCTCACTTTGCTAATTTTTTATGTTAGAATAAGCAATTGGCTGATATTAGGGTGATTTTATATAGATATATATATATATATATATATATATATCTATATATATATATATATATATATATATATATATATATATATATATATATATATATATATATATATATATATATATATATATATATACATTAGTATACATTTATATATATATATATATATATATATAGAGAGAGAGAGAGAGAGAGAGAGAGAGAGAGAGAGAGAGAGAGATTAGGGCAGGTCGAAAAGGAACTGACTTAGGGTTGCCAGGTTGAAATATAGAATAGTGCCCCTCTTCAATGACAATAACACTACGAAAAAAATGTTTCGATATATACGCGCCCATTCCAGCAACTTGGATCTAAAAATAGAGTTATTTCTCAAGAAACTTAGAAACACACGCTATTTTATCGGATGAACTAAAATACAATTTCTGTGTTAAATTTCAGTTTTAAAAATAACACTTGTAATAAATGTGTTCATATCATATGAAAGGCATTATTTAATGAAAAAGAAAAAGAACAGTAGAAATGGCATGAACAGTTGAACACATCAAAGTCTTGTTTACTTTCACGCTTCGGGAACAAGCTGCGAGACTGTTTACATTGGACGAGCATACCATGACGTGATTCATACCCAAATACTTAACTTGTGGTGGATGTGACGTCCTTGACGCAGCATTCCACTCCTTGGGAATGGCAAGGGTACACGTCCAATACGATGGGTTGGCTTTCGTCCATTTGGTCCAGTCTATCCTTCAGCAATGGAGGAACCGTGGCAGAAAAAAGCTCCGGCAGAAGAAAGCTCCACCAGCCCAGTGTACTTCTTGATATCGAAGTTTATCTTCAGTGCCGATTTTTCAAATATTCTAACTAGGGCTTGGTCATCATTCTCATTCATCTGTGCTTGTTTCATCAACTTGATCGTCATCAAGCGTACGCCAACATCTTCATCAGCAACAGCCGACAACAGGATGTTCTCTGGGTGACAGAAGTAGCTGTTATGGGCAAGCACAGGGTGAATGATCGCCTGATCCTCCAACGGCAGCTTTTGCAGGAGCTCCACCATGAAGATGAAATTTTTGGCTCCATTCTGACACGAGCTGTTGGCTTTCACTTTGAACCACACAGGAGCATAGTAGTTCACAGTGAATGAAACGAGATGTTGTAGGGTTGGTGATGGTTGCTCCTTTGACATATAAAGTCGCAGTATGCGAATAGCTTTCGTAAGCTACCTGGCATGATTTAGTTGTACTGGTTGTGCAGATAGTCACACACCTTCATTAGTATCTCTACTTGGCAATTGCACTGCCAGACATGCACGGTACAGGTAGCTTTGATCTTTTCTGAGATCACTTACAATTCCTTCTGGTAAAATGCAAGTTTTTCCAGCAAAACGTTCATAACCAACAACTGGAAGATCTTTTGGGTCAAATTCAAGTGATTGACCTACTTCTCCTCTGCAGCCTCGTGGACCTGTTGTCGAATCATCAACTGCCTCGAAATGCCTACGGAATATGATTTCAACAAGATGCAACAAACAAATAAGCCACTGTAGTGGTCTGCCAAGCTGTGTTTCGAACTCACGGATGACTCCATTTCTTTTTCCAATATTGACATTCGTCCCATCACAGACGATAGCTTCCAAGGAATCTGTTGAATCTGTTTCTCTAATGACAGACATGACTTCCTTGGCAATATCTGCTGCTCTTCCACTTTCGGGAGAAACGTGGTCGATGTAAACGGCGTCAGGAAAAGCAACTACTGAGTAGTGATTTTCCTTCACGATTCTCTGACCATCTGGGGTTTTCTAGAGCGTCTGATCAATTTTTTCATCGGAACCGATGCAAACGATCTCCATCAAGTCATTTTTATGCTGTTGCAATGTGACATCTCTCCAATATTTTCTCTGACGGCGGAGTTTACTGGGATCAACTTTATTTTCATCATAAATAATATTCATATCTTTCAGTGCTGTATTCACAATGGAGCAGATGTCTCTATTGCTTACTTGACATCGATCAGCTACATGATTCAACTCAGGATAGACTAATCTGTTCTGACACTGTTCTGACTGTTTGCTTCCATCTACTTCTGCAGTATCATCATCAACATATTGATCATATTGTTCATCACAGGCTTCAATTTCATCAGTACATGCTGTCATTATATCTTCATTATTTTGCATAGTATCTCTAATAGGCTGTTCATAGAGCTTCTTGTCATCACTCTATTTGCTGCACACTTATTTTGTGCTGTCTTCTTCCGGTCTGTTCCACCAATGTACATTTTTCTGCAACTATTTTGGTTATCCCAGAAAGGCCATTCCCCAGGGGATATCTTGCCTGCTCTAGTGCATTGACAGTCAGGCCTCTGACGTGCATTGAAGTTTTTGAAACATTTGCAGCAACTAATGTCAAATAAGGTGTCAAAGCTGGCGAGTTTCTCTGTGTAGGTGTTGGAAGCCCTTTTGCTCACTGGATATTTCATAAGCTCCTGTGCCTTTGCTATCAGACGTTTCACACGAATAACAACACTGGTATAATCAATAATTGAGATGGAAGCTTTCTTGTAAATTCCTGCTACTTCAAATGCAACAGTTTCCGCATAGGCTTGGGTGCTCAATGACTGATTTGTGGATTTATGTTCCAGATATGCCCTTATGACATCACAGCTAGTGGGCAACTGATTTACCAGATACAGCGTGATAAGCCGAAAACAGTTTATCGTGCTTTCTCTTGTGCTGCAACTTGCCATGATTCCAGTAAAGTACGCAAACTCATACAAAATTCAAAACTGTAAACCATTACCAGTTCGTATTGTTGGTAACTGAAATGCAAAACAATGGGTTATCATCTATAGAGTTGCCAATCACCGGTAATCACTGAATGCGTGGAGCGTTAGTGCCATGAAAAACTAAACTGAAAATTGCTGGAGTACCAATGACTCATTTTTAAAAATACAATATAGTTCATGTGAAAACATACCATAGATCATCAAAATAGCCATGTTTTGTTGAATTAAAAAAATTTGACCCACCCTAATATATATATATATATATATATATATATATATATATATATATATATATATATATATATATATATATATATATATATATATATATATATATATATATTGTTACGGAACAGAGAGAGATAATGAACACTTCAAGTGAGAATACTAAAATCACTACTGTCCGGTAAAGTTTCAGGTTCAAAACAAAATAGTTAGGTAAAATTACAAGTTAAAGTTTAATACTCAAACTAACAACTAAACATTCAGGACTCATAAGGATAATGTAATGGCAAAAAACAGGTTAAATATATGGTTAACTGCAATAGCCTCTATTAACACGAAATTAGCAAGAGTAAACTTATCTAAGTCAGCCCTGATAAAATGAGAAAACCGGATAATGCTCAGTTAATGCAAGATATATTATTACAGATACAAAATATTATTAATAATGGCTGACATCAAAAACTCCACATGAATCACAAAAACCTTACCAGGCCTACGAATTAACACCTTAGGCCACACAGTACAAGAAAAATGGTAACAACACTTATACTCAAATTATACAGGAGCTAGATGGTTGGAGACTTCCTGAGCACTCACAAAGATAATACACTATACAGGGGAGGACAGAGATGTGAACCAAATGAGGAGTAGATCTAAGTGGCCATTAATGCAGAGACTGAGCTCATTATATAGGGGCCGGCAGAGCTTGAGACAACTTGTAAGAAGGACGCGCAAATGAAGCCATAGGGGACAAAGAGTTGACAAACCTGCTCTGAACAACAGAAAGAACGACTTACTGTACTACAAGGGGGAGAAGGGGGGAGCGAGGTAGAACACGCAAGCCTGGTCACTATGGAAGCCACGAGGCGAATCGTGATCAAACATGCAGCATACTGTACGTTAGAATTATACAAAGGATGATGAAATCATAGGCTATGTAACACCTCCCCACAAAGAAAAAGAAATTTACAAAGGAAATTTCTTATTACTCTAAAACAATCAGTCTAAAGTCTAGATAAGCAATCTGCAATAACATTTTCTTTCCCCTTGACATGTTGTATGTCTAATGAATACTCCTGAAGAAGTAGACTCCATCTTGTCAATCTCTGATTTTTATCTTTAAACTTACTAAGGAATTTCAGTGGGTTATGATCGGTATAAATGACTATGGGGTCAAAACCAGAACACAAATAAAATGAAAAATGCTGTAAACCCAAAATCAAGGCCAAAAGCTCTTTCTCAATAGTTGAGTAGTTCTTTTGAGGTGGAGTGAACTTCTTACTGTAATAAGATACAGGGTGTTCAATACCCTGATCATCCTCTTGCAGCAAAACAGCCCCAGCTCCTGTATCACTTGCGTCAACAGCCATCTTAAAAGGCTTAGCAAAATTTGGAGTAGCGAGGACTGGCTGACTTAATAGGATAGCTTTAAGTTTACTGAAAGAGGATTCACAGTTATCGGGCCAGACAAATTTAACTCCCTTTTTCAGTAGGTCTGTAAGTGGTGATACAAGAATTGAAAAGTTAAGAACAAATCTCCTGTAATAACCTACCATTCCCAAAAATCTCTGTAGCTCTTTCCTACTTTT
The DNA here is from genome assembly GCF_032717465.1 of Coenobita brevimanus. Classification (NCBI taxonomy): domain Eukaryota; kingdom Metazoa; phylum Arthropoda; class Malacostraca; order Decapoda; family Coenobitidae; genus Coenobita; species Coenobita brevimanus. Next base: position 10,995,945 of record NC_136983.1, on the reverse strand, counting down.
AGGTCTGGGAAGATCACTTATAACCTGAACCTTAGCTCCTGCTGGTGCAACGTGTCCATCACCAATTACGTACCCAAGGTACTGAACTTTAGCTTGACCAAACTCACACTTTCATAAATTAGCTACAAGATTAGCCTGAACCAAACGCTCAAGAAATTTACTGACATGGCATAGGTGATCTTTCCAGTCGTCACTGAAGATTAATACATCATCAATATAAACAACACACCCTGCCAAACCCTCTGTTACAACATTCATGAGCTTCTGAAAAGTGGCTGGTGCATTCTTCATACCATATAGCATTACAGAACATGCAAAAGTCTTTCCTAGTGTTACAAAACATGAGATCTCCCTAGCACGTTCAGTCATAGGTACTTGCCAGTATCCCTTTAACAAATCAAACTTACTTATGTACCTAGCCTTTCCGATCTTGTCTATGCAATCTTCCACGCGAGGGAGAGGGTAAGTGTCTGTTTTGGTTATCTGATTAACACGTCTGTAGTCGATGCGAAGCCGCTGTGACCCACCTGGCTTAGGGACTAGAGTGACAGGAGAACTCCACTCGCTCTGACAGGGCTCAATCATCTTGTGGTCCAACAGGTAGCCAAGCTCCTTCTGGATGAGAGGAACTTTCACTGGGTTCACATGGTAAGGAGGCAGTTTAATTGGCTTTGCGTCTCCAACATCGACATCATGCATCAACTCAGTGGTTCTTCCTGGAGTGGCACGGAACACTTGTGGGTACTCCTACAGTAATGCCGAAAACTCCTGCCTTTCCTCAGGAGGTAGATGAGAAAGCTTAGTCTGGAGATCATTCATGATATCAGGATTCTTCCCCAAACTATCACTCAGGCTCATGCTGCATGGGAGAACTTCACTTGCAGACTCGGGTGGAACAGCTACAGTGCAGACTGGGTTATTTTCGTCCCGCCTGTGATATAACTTTAGCATGTTGATGTGACAAAGTTGTTTGTTCTTTCTACGATCTGGTGTGGCGATGACATAGTTGGCATCACTGAGTTTCTTCTCCACGAAATAAGAACCACTAAACTTGGCATGAAGAGGTTGCCCATGCACTGGTAGCAGAGTCAAAACCTGATCTCCTGGCTGAAAGTGGCGTAACCTGGACTTCTTATCATACCAAGTCTTCATCTTCTCCTGAGCAGCTCCTAAATTCTCTCTCGCCAGCTGTAAAGCAGTGGACAACCGTTCTTTGAACTTCATCACATACTCCGCAGGTTGACATCATCTTCCTCCGACAGCCAGCATTCCTTGAGTAGCTTAAGGGGTCCTCTTACTTCATGGCCAAACGGTAGTTCAAAGGGTGAGAAGCCCAGTGATTCATTTGGAGATTCTCTTGCGGTAAATACAGCGAATGGAAGACCTTTATCCCAGTCTTTCTGATGTTCCAAACAATATTTCTTGAGCGTCGATTTGAGTGTTTGATGATAATATATGTATATAATGTTTTTTTTTTTTTTCAACTTTTTTTTACAAAGTGAACGGAAGAAGGAAATAAGAAATGAAGAATACTTTTATTTTTTTATCTTCAGATTTTATTTTTTTTACATAAAAAATTGCAAGTGTCCTCCATTCATAAAAAAAATGTAACTATTGGACATGAACTGCTACAGATGGAAGTTTGGGTGGATTGGAGGGGGCAGGACGGAATAATCTGGAGACGCAAATTCCAAAATGAAACAGCTTGGAAAATAAAGGAATTTTGATAGACAAAAGTGAAATATGGCAATGTGGCATTCAGGTCATGAGCACTACCAGATGCCCGTGCAGCATGGATGAAAGCGTGGAGAGGAGCACAATGCATTTTGCTTCGTCTGAGCATTTGCTGTAAAAGTATGTGTAAGTGCAAGTGAAGGAACATTTCATCTTTATTGTAGGGTAGGTAATTCATTTGCAGGGTTGCTTATTATTCTTATAGCTTTGCTCTGCATTTTGTCGAGCTGTTTTAGTGCAACTTCTCCACGCCCATTCCACAAGGGTAAGGAATATATGAACTGAGAGTGCACATCAATCTTGTAAATTATAGCTAACTCCTCGTCTGTGATGAAGTTATGGATTCTGAACAATAAACCAAGTTTCTTGAGGTGATCATAGTAAGTGATCTAACGTGAGAGTATTGTTTAGCAAAACACCATTAATTTTAATACTTTATGAGATGTGAATATTTTTGCATTGAAAGTAAATATAAAAATCGGGTATTACCTGTTTACTAAAATTTTTTATATATTTAGTTTTCCTAGCATTAAATGAAACAGTGTTAGTTTGTTTCCATTCAGTGATCTTAGATAAGTCTTGATTTATGGAGACTGTTATACTGAAATGGGATTAAATATCAGACTTTGTGAAAGGGACTTTAAGTGTGAAGGAACTATGAAGCGTTGAGTCATCTGCATAAGTGAACGAGATTATGGGTGAGACAAGAGATCAGTAACATGAATGAGGATAGGACTGGAGACAGGACTGATCTTTGTGGCAAATTGACATTAATAGGGTGAAAATTAGAATATACATCATCTATCTTTACTCTTATCTTTATGTTGCCGAAATATGAGGAGGTCAGTGGGACAAATGATGATAGTCCGTAGCAAAGGGGTTTGGATAACAGGGAACGGTGCCACACTCTGCCAGGAGCTTTAGATATATCAAGGGCTACTGCATGGGGTTCTCCATATTGGTCAGTTGGCTGAGTAGTGAAATTGAATATGTCAGCAGTGAATCTTTCGTCCCGAAAACCATGCCGTCTGTCACTAATTAAGTTATTGGATTCAAGATGTTTAAAAATGTGTCATTACTGATAGTCTCAAATACTTTACAAAGAGAAGATATGAGAGCTATGGGTCTGTAATCAGAGGTATTGAAGAAAATTCCTTTCCTTGGAAGTGAGTGGCTGTTGGCACACCAGTCCTCATATGTCACCACTTTGAGGCTGATAGCCATTCTCTGCGTTGATTACATGCTTGAACTGCCATATTCAAGATTAGTGTAATGGTATTAGCTGGCGTATTTCTCTAAAATGGTTGTGGGTCTTGTGGAACGTTAGTATTTTTTTTTTTTTAAATGAAATCTCATCGTCTTCTCTCCTCTTCCTTCATCATTCTCCCTCGTATGCCACTTCCTCAGCCATATTATTCCTTCCTCTTCCTTCTTCCTCCTCCTGCTCCTCCTCCTCCTCCTCCTTCTCCTCCTCCTCCTTCTCCTCCTCTTCCTCCTCGTCCTTGTCTCTTTCCTTCCATCGCCTTGATCAGACAAAACGATTTCCATCCAAAGATATACCAGCCATAACTTAACTACCATGCCTAAACATGCAATCCTTGTGAGCGAAATGGAGCATTTTTTACTTCCATGATATATACTTCAGTCTGTTCTCGTTATCTCCAGACGACAATAAGCAACACTCGATTATGTGCTCCTAGTTTTCTTGCATTTTGTTTCGTTTTAGTTAGTTGTTTTACTGGGAGGGGCACTAACCCTCCGCCAACCCACTTGTTGACACGTAGGGAACACATAAAGGTTGGTTATATGGTTACCACCCAGCGTATTAAATGATTTATTGGCTTACAGGAAATCGATTGACTCGTCACTCAGTGTAGAATCACCATGTAATTGACCTACATTGAGTGAGTGGATGATGGGCAAATGTGAGTGAATGTAAAAGAAAGCAATCGGATAAGTACTGTACAATGAGGTGGTTTGGCCATGTGGAGAGGATGGAATGCAAGAGACTAACTAGGAGAGTATGTGACTGAGGTGGAGGGGGGAGAGGGAGGGGAGACTGTGGATGAGGTGGAGGGATGGAGTAGAGAGGTATATGAGGGAGGGGGGGGAGGGCATCGAAAGGGCAGGTGACTGGGTGACATGGAGGCGGTTTATTTGTGGCCACCCTTTACGGGATTAAGGACTTTGGCTATACATAAATAAATAGGTACCTCGCCCGGACGCAGCCCGAAGAGGTATTGTTTTAGTCTGAGTTCCTATGTTTCTTTGTTTGTTAGCAACATTACGGAAAAATGACTAAATGAAATTACATGAAAAATTCAGGATATGTGGGCACTGGTCCCCAATGAAAGTGATTAAATTTTGGAGGTAATCGAGTGATCATGGAAGGTCAACACCAAGGTCATGGATTTTCAGAGGGCTATAACTTGAAAATGGTTGAAGATAGAGATGTTACCTATGGAAACATACAGGAACTCGTTTTATGGACTTTCATTTGGCATCAAGACCTTTGACCTTGAATGACCTTGAAAGATCAGGCTCAAGGTCACGGATATTCAGGGGGATATAACTCAAAACTGGTTGAAGATAGAGAGATCTTTACTACTATCAACATGTAGGAAATCCCATTTGTGTTTTTAATTGCTACCGTGACCCTTGGCCGTTAGTGACCTTGAAATGTCAAATTCAAGGTCACGGATATTCAGGAGGCTATATCTCCAAACTCGTTGAAGATACAGATAATAACTATTACCAAGACATAGGAAGTCTCATATGGGCTTTCATTTGGCAGCATGACCTTTGGCCTTAAGTGACCTTGAAAGGTCAAACACATCACGGATTTTCGGAGGGCGTAACTTGAAAACATTTTGCGCCAGTACATAAATTGCACACTGTCACTAAATGGCAAAAACGAATCAATATTTAACAACAATAAAATAACTGCTGTCAACTGAGTTTTATTGTGCCTGGCACCACTTGTTTTTCTTGCCTACTGCAGGCGATTATATTCGATCCAAGACTGACCTCTAGGAGAGAAGGCGTTTATTAATGCTACTGTATATCTAACTTTTCCATCTTGAAAAATCTCTCGAGCTGCATGATTGTCTGGTGGTAGCCACAACGGTATTTAATATACCGGTACCGGTATATGCTTCAACCGGGTTATGTGATTCTTTCCTTCGTTCTGATGATTTATTTTTTTTTATTATGGCATGGAAATCCATTTAATTATTTCCTTTTTGTGTAAGGAATCTATTGGAATGATGATGATGATAATGATGGCTATATTGCACGCTGATGATGATGGCAATGATGGTGACGATAACACTGATGACGGTGACTACTGTAGTGGCGACGAAAGTGAAGACGATAATATTAAGAATTATGATGTTGAATGATTTATTGTACACTGATACAATGAAGACGACAGCGTTGACAATCCTGACCATGACGACGATAATGAAGGATTTAATATACAATGACGATGATCATGATGATGACGATAACGAAGACTATGATGACGACGGCGACGACGATGATGATGACAACGACAACGACGACGACGACGACGACGACGCTGGTGACCATAACGACAGCAACGAATATGAACCATTTGCTGTTCGACGATGATGACAGTAACAAAGGAGATTCAGAAAGGTCCATATATAGTGCTCCACTCTCACTCCACTGGGCGATTTCTTGTGTATTCCAGGTCTACTCTGCATTATTAATTGGTTTCATACTTCCTCTCCCACACCAGCAGACTGACAGGTCCCTGCAATACATAAGACATTAACAGGTGGGTTTTTAGCAGGGTGTTATTTAGGGCCCACACTGCATTGTAACAGGACACTTAATCCCTCTTGGCCACGCACAGCGAGTTGGTCCAGGAAAAAGTGTCTTGCCTGAGGTTGGTTGGCTGTGAATGCATGTGTAATTACCAGAACCTCTCTTACCTGTGCTTGGTGTAGCACCATATAAAAGGCTGTCTATAATTTACCTACCTGGAAAAATTTAATGACGCCAAAGAAAAGAAATACACAGAGAAACGGATTTTAGTTGTCGGCTAAGTGTTGTCTTTAGTGTGGAACATTTATGGTATTGATTTACTTACACATTGTTTCTGCTAATTAATGATGAGACCACCCAACACACCTAATTCCCTTACCATCAGGATCTACTTCTTTTTCTTTTGACTAACATCAAACTATTTTACTGTGGTAAGGATCACATCTTTCCAGATGAAGTCAATAAAAACAACAGCCATTATTGCGTTCTCATGAGGATGATTTTCATATTTTATCCTGGCCAACGACAAACGCCTACATTCCCATTAACGTAAGTCATTTGTATTCTTGATAACGGGAGAAGATATTATTCAGGTGAGGAGTGAACCATCAGGGTAAAGGAAGTAGTGTTGATCAAATTAGCAAGATGTATTTAGGTTTTAGTATTTCCATCGAGAAAGTGTATACAAACTACTGACGACAACTGCAAAAATCATTCAAAACTTTCTCCCTACTCACACCCAGCTACAAACATCAGACTTCAGATCAAGGCCTTATCTTCCTTGGTTTAGGATATTTCGTAATACGTTTGCCTAGTGATTTTTTCATATTTGGTACACCATATAATTTTCGTGAAAGTTAATGATGCATGCCTTGTCGATGTTATAAGGTTATCAATAGCATGACGACTCTAACAAAACGTATATGGAAGAAAATCGCCAGTGAAGATGGGCGATGAGGTCTCCTTTGGCAATGTGGAACGAACAGAGATTGAGATAATTATTAAGCACAATATTGTGTGTAAGTGAAAATGAAGGGGAGGGGGGAAGGAAGAAATCGAGAAAGAATTAGGTGACCGAGGTAGACATGTGTATGGCAGAGACTGGTGTGGGATGAAAGAAGGGCTGCCTGATGTCAGGGCACAGAACAACTTGGCTATGGCTTGTTAGTGGTCACCACATGCAAGATTAAGCGTCTGATGACAAACAGTCAGACAGATTGGATATCTTCATAAGCATGATGAGTATAATAACGATAATTACAGCAGAACCAGTTACACAAGACTAGATTCCAATTTATCCACAAATTTTATGACAGCTGTGTTGTACTATGCATCTACTATTGTGGTCACCTTAGATGAGTTTTAGGAATAGTGACAGGAAGCATCCTATCCTGCTCTATTTCTTTTCATTTTATCTTGTATGTGTACCTTCATAATGTTAACTTCTCACGCACTCCCAAACCAACTTTTCCCAGTACGTGTGAAATAAATTACTTGCAGTCTCATTATCTTCCTCTGCGCTCCATCCTCCTCATCTCATTTTCCTTCCTGTGCTTCTACTTCAGCCTTCCACCCCTCTTCCTTCCTTCCTTCCATTCCTTCTGTATATTTTCTTCTTCCTATTTTTCTTTTAATTCCTTCTTTCATTACTTTCATTTTTACGTCCCATCTCCGCTCCCTCTTCATTTTCATTCTCACCTCCTTCCTCCTCTGCTAACACTTCTCTTCCCCTCCTTCATTTTTGTCCCCTTTCTATTCACATTTGCATTCCTTCACTCGCTCATTTCTCTTTCTTCACTGCCCCCATGTCACTCCTCACATTCTCTATCCCCTTGCTTCCTCCTCTTATTCCTTTTATTTTCCTCCTCCTCCTACTTCTCGTCTATTTTACTTCATCCCGTTTTCTCTCCTCATTCCTTCTCTCACCCTCTCCTTTCTTCCTCCATACGTCTTTCCTTCCATCTTCCTTAACTCCTTTCCTCCCTCTTCACTTGCTTCAAAGTCTATTACACACCCTTCTTCCCATGTTTACCTCCGTCCTCCTCTCCTTTTTTACCCTTCTTGTCTGCCTCCATTCTTATTTGTATTAACTGTCATTCTCAGTTTATTCATTCTTCGCTCCCCTTCCTTTCCACATTCTCTCTCTCTCTCTCTCTCTCTCTCTCTCTCTCTCTCTCTCTCTCTCTCTCTCTCTCCCCACAAACACACACAGAGACATTCCCACACATGTACAGAAACAGCAGCTTTAAGGCTCCCTTTCCAGAGTTTTGGCAGAAAATGTGAAGCGAAGAAGCTTAGGAATTTAATATATTTTAGCTCACAAATATAGTGTATGAGAGTGAGAAAGAATTCATTCGCGGAAAGCAGACATTCTGGCCTTAATTTGTGTTGATGGGAGAGATTATCACCAAATATCTGGCTGGTTCATCTGTGTAAGTGTTGAATTATCCCATCCGACTCCTGTTTATGAGAGATTTATGTGGGGGGACACGGAAGCTGTAAATTTGTCACTCCAGCAAGTGATAATGTTAGTTGTTTATGGGTATCTAGCCTTATTTTGCGCATCCGTGCTGTGTTTCTCGATCATTTCTATTTCTGTGCTCCTGACTCTGTCAATCTGTATGTTCTTATTTCATTGTTTGCCCCCCCAATCTCACACACACACACACACACACACACACACACACACACACACACACACACACACACACACACACACACACACACACACACACACACACACACACACACATACACACACACACACACACACACACACACACACACACGCACACACACACACACACACACGTAGAGGGATTCAACCGAGGTGGACGTGCGACATCGGCGCTCCATACCGAACCAACACGGCCAGTGGCACTACCTAAATTAGTATCTTTGTATGAGTCAAGCTCTGTACTAGGTTAGACTAAATTATTTTTAATTATTAAAAGGAAAAAAATAATAAGTTTAAACAAGACTTCAAACAGGAAAGAGAAACAAGACGAAAGAATATGCTGAGTCATCTGAGGTTTGTTTAGACTACAACAACACGGGGATTGTAAGTACATGCTCTGCACTTTTAGTATCGCAAAATGGATACATACTTCAGTAAAACAAATTTGGAAAAGAAAAGGGATAAAAGTAAAAAACAAAATGATGATTTCTACCAAGAACTGGTTGAAGTGGAGACTCACAACAGACTGGTTGAACATGTAAACAAACTAGAAATGGTTTTCAAAAATGAAATTGATGAAATAAAGAAGCAGATGCACTTGCAAAAGGAAGAAACAGAAAAACTAGGAAGGGAGGCCAATAAGAAAGACACAACCATCAGTGAACTAACAGTGGAACTGAGTACTCTCAGGAAGAAAATGAGTGAAATGGCAAGTACAGTAGTCAATCACGAGAGTGTTATGGAAGAGTTCAAAAATGACATAGAAACAATTAGGCAAGTAAGCAGTCTTATAAACCAGAGCAGTGATATTGAGGAGAAGATAACACAGGTGAATGAAGCTGTGCAAAGCTACAAAAATGATATGGAAACCACGTATGCTGAAATGATGAAAGTATAGAAAAAATTAGAAACAAGGGTGGAGGAAAAAAGCATCAAAAAGGAAGTGAAAAGAATAATCCAAAACAATCCAAAGTTAGTCAGAGATTCAGTAGATATAAACAAATCTATAGTAATCACTGGTATAGAAGAGGAAGAAGTAAAAAACAAGATCACACTAGACAAAAAGGAGATGGCAAATGTAATGAGCTTAATGAAGGAAGTATCAAATGAAATCTGTAGTAAAGACATAGAGGAACACAAAAGGTTAGGGAAATATGAGAAAAGCAAGACAAGACCTCTAAAGGTGACTTTCCAGAGTGTAAACACTGTGGAAGAGATACTAAAAAATGCAAAGAATCTTATGGAAAAAGAGGAGTTCAAAAATGTATGGATAAAAAGATGACTAACACAAGAGGAACTGGAATTACTGAAAGAGAAAAGAGAGGAAGGAAAAACAAAAAATGAGGGAAGATCAGAAGAGGAGAAGAAGAAATTTTTTTACAAAGTAATAGGATTGCAGGTACGAAAGTGGTACACAAAGAGGATGGAATAAAAAGGAGGAAGGTAGTAGAACCATGTCATGACAAGTATATAAACAAGATGATAAAGTTGATGTACTCAAATGTGGATGGAATGGTATCTAAATTATTAGAGATGAATGATTATGTCAGAGATAATGAACCACAAATAATATGCCTAACTGAAACAAAATTAACACCAAGGATATCCAATGACATACTAAACTTAGAGGAATACAATATATGGAGAAGAGACAGAAATTTAAAAAAAGGAGGAGGAATTATAATATTAGCTAAGAAAAATCTAAAAGTCAATGAAATAAAACTAGATATACCATCACAAGTAGAACTGATTGCAGTAGAGATCAACACATCTGAAGGTAAAATAATTGTAGCCAATTTGTACATGCCATTCAGATCAAACACATGGGAAAGAGATGAATATGAGGACCTGGCAGAGAGTACAATTCAGAGTTTAAGATCATTACTACTTAAAATGGAAGAGAAATCAGAAAGAATTATACTAACTGGGGATTTCAATACAAAAATAAATTGGAATACTCTAGATATAATTAGCCAAGAAAGCTGTTGGGACCAAAAGCTCCTGGATCTCGTACAAGAGTTCTTCCTAACGCAACATGTGAGGGAAACCACCAGAAAAAGAGGACTTGATGTACCTTCATTGCTAGATCTAATATTTACTAGGCAAGAAAATGATATTGACAGTTTAATATATCACCCTCCACTCGGCAAAAGCGATCATGCAGTATTAAATTATAACTTCAGGATAGCATATGACATAGTAAACAGCAATGACAGTTACAAAAAGAGACTAAACTATAAAAAGGGAAATTATCAAGACCTAAAGAAGTATTTCTTAGAAGTTGATTGGGAAAATGAGCTTAGAGGACATGATTTAAATGCTGTATATAAAAAATTCTGTGAATTTTATGAAATAGGAGTCCAGAAGTACATCCCACAGCACAAAGAAGCAGATAAGAAAATACAGAAATGGTTCAATACAGAATGTAAAAAATCAAAAGAAAGAAGAGATTTGTTGTGGAATAGATACAGAAAACATAATAGTGAAAGGGCGTATAATAATTACAAATAGGCAAGAAACGATTATACAAGAATAAGGAGGGAAGCCCAAAAACAGTTTGAGGAGGATATAATAAATAAAAGTAGTGATCAACCAAAGCTGTTTTACTGCTATATCAGAAGCAAAACCAAAGTAAAAGATATAATACAATCAATTACGGACGAGGGAATCACTTATACACAAGAGAAAGATATTTATGAAGCACTAAATAAGAATTTCCACTTAGTTTTTACAGAAGAGAAAAATTTTGAGAGAGACTATGTGGAACATGCATGTCCACACATACTACCAGATATACAAATAGCAGAAAAAGTAATACAGGAGGAGTTAAGTAGATTAGACAGAGGAAAAGCAAATGGTCCTGATGAAATTTCATGTTGGGCACTACGAGAATGTGCAAAGGAGTTAAGTAAACCATTATTTTTAGTTTTCAAGAAATCCTTGAGTCATGGTAAACTACCTGATATTTGGAAAAAAGCAAATATTGTCCCCTTATTCAAGAAAGGAAATAGACAAAATCCACTCAACTACAGACCAGTATCACTGACCAGTGTTGTAAGCAAGGTATTAGGAAAACTTATAAGAAAAGCTTGGGTATATCATCTAGAAGAACACAGTATGATAACAGAAAGACAGTTTGGTTTCAGAAAAGGAAAATCATGTGTTACTAATCTGTTGAGCTACTATGACAGAGTAACAAATACAATACAGGAAAGGGAAGGATGGGTGGACAGTATCTATTTAGACTTCAAGAAAGCTTTTGACACAGTACCACACCAATGACTTTTATGGAAACTGTACCATCAAGGAGGAATTCGAGGCAAACTGTTTTGTTGGATGCAAGACTTTCTCATAAAAAGAGAAATGAGAACAGTACTAAGAGGAAACTACTCATCATGGAAAGAGGTGACTAGTGGAGTACCACAGGGTTCAGTGCTGGCACCAATCATGTTTTTAGTGTATGTAAATGATATAAACAGTAACACTGGAAATGAGAGCTATCTGAATATGTATGCAGATGATGCAAAAATACAAAGGAGAATTACTAACACAGACTCTTGTAAAGAGCTACAAGAAGAATTAAATAAACTTCATGAATGGAGTAGTACATGGTAAATGGAATTCAATGTGGACAAGTGTCATGTAATCAAGTTTGGTAAAAGTGGAAAAAGACCTGATTGGGATTATAAGTTAGGAAATAAAACCCTATACACATCAGAAAGAGAGAGAGACCCAGGTGTGATCATCAATAACAGACTATCTCCGGCTGACCACATCAGCGAGAAGGTACGGAACATGTATACACTGCTTGCAAATATGAGAATAGCATTCACATACATAAATGAAGACATGCTAAGAAGGATAATAACATCATTCATTAGACCAACCCTGGAATATGCATCAGTAGTCTCGAGTCCTCATCTCAAAAAGCACATTGACAAGATTGAAAAAGTTCAAAGGGCCGCTACAAGATGGATACCAAGCTTAAGGGACCTAAGCTACGAAGAAAGACTAAATAAACTGAATCTACCAACACTACAGGAGCGAAGGAAAAGAGGTGACATGATAATGCTATATAAGTGCATATCAGGGAAGGAGAAACTAGACATAAATGATTACTTAACATATGGAGAAACATCAGCAAGAGGACACTGCAAAAAACTGCATAAGAAGAGAGGTGATAAAGACGTAAGGAAATTCAGTTTCCCAAACAGAGCAATTGATCAATGGAATGCACTACCGAATGAAATAGTGTGTGTCAAAACAATTCACAAATTTAAGGATATGTACGATAAATATGGTTTAACACACGGGACAGTACGAGCTTGACTCATTCCTGTAAAGATACAATTAGGTAAGAACAATTAGGTAAGAACACACACACACACACACACACACACACACACACACACACACACACACACACACACACACACACACACAATGGGAAACTTGAAAGCATTCTATCAAGGCATTTAATTCTTAAGCCTATTCCAAATATTTTCGCGTACATATGCAGAAAGACCTTTCTCTTCGTATGCTTTTTTTTATTCGTTAATATTAATAGCAAGACTAATGCAGTATTCGTAAAAGTCTACCAATTTATCTTTTGCCGGACGCCTTAATCCTTTAAAGGGTGGCCACAACCAAATCGCCTCCATATCGCCCTGTCCCCCACCATTTAATTGCCATGCTTCGAGCTCAAACCCCCCTCTCTCACATACTGTACTTCTCCATTCCATCTCTCCATCTCATCATTGGCCTTCCCTTCCCTCTCCCCCCCCCTCCATCTCACTCACATACCCTCTCCTCGTCAGTCTCTCGCTCTCCATCCTCTCCATATGGCCAAACCAGCTCCGTATATTATTTTCTCCTAACGCTTCCTATCACATCAACATCCGCACCACAACACTCCTTCACTTCCTCATTTGTCAGTCGATGTGACTCCTCATGCTCTTCTCAAATAACTCATTTCCACTTCTCTCATTCTTGACTTCTGTCCCTTCAACAAGGTCCAAGCTTCACTTCCATACGTTAGAGTTCTATCTATCTGTCTATATATCTAGGCCGTTTCCCTCGAGGAAAGGGAGGTAGCCGAGACAGGACGACACACTCCCAATTTACTCATCCACTCAAACACATTCATTCAAATCTTAGCCCCAAAGGGCAGAAGGGACAGATCCTCACCGCACCACACCGTACGAGGTTCAACTGCAGAGTGCAATCAGCGACATCTGCAGCATGACCCGACAGCAGAGCTGGTTTACCCCTGCCACATCATAATAGACCCATCCCCTTACCCGCACCTGACCTGATCAGCTGATCAGAGAAATGCTGGAGAATATCCCCTCAGGGCTGCATCAATCATTTATTCATTCACAATTTCTCTCCATTCGTTTCTATCATGCACAGCCACTCTTCCTTGCTCAACAGACATCTCTCTCGCATCCAAAGCTCTCTTCGCACTGTCCATCCATCCAATTCATTAGTGTTGGTATTACAATACTATCAATACTTCCATGCTCACTTCCCTGTTTCTTATCACTGCTTTCAAGGAATCAGCAACCTTTCCTCCTTGTTGTACCCTTTCAAGCCCTTCACCCTCTAAACTTCCATCCTTACTCATCACACCACCCAAGTACTTAAACGCACTCCCATTTTCCATTTCCTCCTCATTCATCCTCACTTTACATTCACTGACTTCACTTCTCTCGAAGACCATAACTTTACTCTTCCTTACATTCACCTTTAGATTCAGTTTCTTACACACTCTCCCAAACTTTTCTACGAAGCCTTGCAGCTCCCTTTCGTTTTCACTTAACAACACAGTATCATCTGCAAACAACAGTACAGGGAGTTTCCAAACACTGCCCTCTCTCATTAGGACCCCTCCAACCTCCACTGCCCTACCTTGTATCTCTTTATAACCTCATCCATATACAGATTGGACAACCATGGAGACATGACACGTCCTGGTTTCAAGCCAAACTTCAAATAGAAAAATTCACTCAGTTTACTATCCACAAGCACTGAAGGCTTAGCACCCTCATACATACTCTTCACGGCATTCAAAAACTTCCCGTCTACTCCATATATTCTTAATACTTTCCACAATCCTTGTCTATCCACCCTGCTATATACTTCCTTTAAATCCATGCAGGCCTCATACAAGTTCTTTCTCTTCTCTAGAAACTTTTCCACTAAAGATCAGAGAATGAATATCTGATGTACACAACCTCTTCCTTTCCTAAAACCTCCCTGTTCTTCTCCAACTAATTTCTCTGTTTTTTCCCTAACTCTGTCAATAAGTATCCTACCGTATACTCTTCCTATTATACTAAGCAGACAAATGCTGCTATGATTATCACTTCTTTTTCCCCTTTTCCTTTGTACAGGTGATTAATTATACCTGACTTCCAATCCTCCGGGACCCTACCATCCTCTCAGGCAAATCTGCACATCTTCCACATCCATTCTGCTACTATCTCTCCCCCATGTTTCAGCATTTCACCACACACCCCATCAATTCCTTTGGCTTTCCCCATTTTAACTTTCCTCCTTGCTTCCACAACTTCCATCCTACTGATTTCTTCCTCTCTTCTCACATCCCTTTTTCTTCCAGTATCGTAAGAGTATAAGAGTGTATCGAGCAACACACACACACACACACACACACACACACACACACACACACACACACACAGACTGGCATTTAAAGAACGTGCAAAAAATGTAAAAAAATGAACACCATTCTCTCTCTCTCTCTCTCTCTCTCTCACACACACACACACACACACACACACACACACACACACACACACACACACACACACACACACACACACACACACACACACACACACACACACACTATGAGAAATATCGAAAGTGATCTATGTCGGCGTTACGCTCATAAATAGAATATTAAATATTTTCTTAGCATACTGACACACGATTCACAAAGACCTTAACGTTCAGAGCCTTTCAGACCTTAATGTTAATAACATGGTTAAGGAAGTATTCGTAAAACTATAACAAAATAACAATATAACAGAGAGAGAGAGAGAGAGAGAGAGAGAGAGAGAGAGAGATTGTACATATACAATATACTTTACTGTACTGATGATAAGAACAGACGATTGTCTTCAGGAGAATATGATGATAGGTTTGGCAGTGGTGGCGGTGGTGGTGGCTGTGATGATGATGGTTGGAGGTGCGTGGTGGTGGTGGTGGTGGTGGTGGGTGGTGCTGTGATGGTGGTGGTGGTGGTGAGGAATCTGTTTTGATGGTGGTGGAGGTGGTAGCCTTGGTGGTGGTACTGGTGGTGGTAGCTATGATGATTATGGTGGTTGTGGTGGCTGTGGTTATGATGGTGATGGTGGTGGTTGTGATGATAATGGTGGTGGTGGTAGCTGAGGTAGTGGTGGTGGTGGCACCTTTGATGGTGATAGTGAAGGTGGTAATTGTCTTGGTGGTGCAGGTGCGGTGGTGGTGGTGGTGGTAGCTGTGATAGGTCTCGGTCATGTCTTTGTGGTGTTCATTTTATGTAAGGATGGTGTTACATAAGAACAAAAATAGATGGTAAAACAGTGTACGTTAGAGAGCCCTCGATGAGAAAGAGTAGGGTGAGGAAATTGAATTTACTGTTGTTTGATGATATTTGTCTGCGAAACCGAGTGAGATTTGGGAGGCTTGGTGAATAAGTTTGAAAGTGTGTGTGTGTGTGTGTGTGTGTGTGTGTGTGTGTGTGTGTGTGTGTGTGTGTGTGTGTGGTCGAAATTGTTTGAAAGTGAATGCAGCAAAGAGTAAAAGATTTTTTTCTTTTTTGAAGGACTGTCATTACAGAGACCGTACAGAGACTGAATGGACAGGAAGAAGAGAAGGTGGCCATCTTTTTTATTCCCGGTAGTGCGATTAGCAAACATGATTATAAATAGGAAGTGAGCATGAAACTGACGAGTCATTGCATGACTGT
The DNA here is from genome assembly GCF_032717465.1 of Coenobita brevimanus. Taxonomy (NCBI): domain Eukaryota; kingdom Metazoa; phylum Arthropoda; class Malacostraca; order Decapoda; family Coenobitidae; genus Coenobita; species Coenobita brevimanus. The sequence goes on along the minus strand of NC_136983.1, from coordinate 10,979,767 downwards.
AGGGTAACCGTATTTACGCTATGTACGGGACAATTTGTGCTGGAAGGACACTTATCAAGAGTGAGAGAAGTGGGAACAAAATATCTGAGAGGAGCGCGTTGAGTCACTTACAGTGACGAACGGACAAATGATGAAGCCAAGGAACGTTGTGGCGTTGACGTGCATTTGCTTTAACATGTTAGGAGGTGAACGTTAAGTTGGTTTGGCAATGTGGAAGGAACAGAGACTGAGATAATTATTGAGCAGAATACTGTACGTAAGCGAAGATGAAGGGGAGAGGGGAGGGAAGAAATCGAGAAGGAATTGGGGGAGCGGGGTAGATACTGTAGGCGTATGGCAGAGACTGGTGTGGGATGAAAGAAGGGCTGCCTGATGTCAGGGCACAGAACAACTTGGCTATGGCTTGTTAGTGGTCACCACTTGCAAGATTAAGCGTCTGATGACAAACAGCCAGACAGATTGGATATCTTCATAAGCTAGATGAGTATAATAACGATAATTACAGCATAACCAGTTACACAAGACTAGATTCCAATTTATCCACAACTTTTATGACAGCTGTGTTGTACTATCCATCTACTATTGTGGTCACCTTAGATGAGTTTTAGGAATAGTGACAGGAAGCATCCTATCCTGCTCTATTTCTTTTCATTTTATCTTGTATGTGTACCTTCATAATGTTAACTTCTCACGCACTCCCAGACCAACTTTTCCCAGTACGTGTGAAATAAATTACTTGTAGTTTCATTATCTTCCTCTGCGCTCCATCCTCCTCATCTCATTTTCCTTCCTGTGCTCCTACTTCAGCCTTCCTCCCCTCTTCCTTCCTCCCTTCCATTCCTTCTGTATATTTTCTTCTTCCTATTTTTCTTTTAATTCCTTCTTTCATTACTTTCATTTTTACCTCCCATCTCCGCTCCCTCTTCATTTTCATTCTCTCCTCCTTCCTCCTCTGCTAACACTTCTCTTCCCCTCCTTCATTTTTGTCCCCTTTTTATTCACATTTGCATTCCTTCACTCGCTCATTTTTCTTTCTTCACTGCCCTCATGTCACTCCTCACAGTCTCTATCCCCTTGCTTCCCCCTCTTATTCCTTTAATTTTCCTCCTCCTCCTACTTCTCGTCTATTTTACTTCATTCCGTTTTCTCTCCTCATTCTTTCTCTCACCCTCTCCTTTCTTCCTCCATACGTCTTTCCTTCCATCTTCCGTAACTTCTTTCCTCCCTCTTCACTTGCTTCAAAGTCTATTACACACCCTCCTTCCCATGTTTACCTCCGTCCTCCTCTCCTATTTTGCCCATCTTCCCTGCCTCCATTCTTATTTGTATTAACTGTCATTCTCAGTTTATTCATTCTTCGCTCCCCTTCCTTTCCACATTCTTTCTCTCTCTCTCTCTCTCTCTCTCTCTCTCTCCACAAACACACAGAGACATTCCCACACGTGTACAGAAACAGCAGCTTTAAGGCTCCCTTTCCAGAGTTTTGGCAGAAAATGTGAAGGGAAGCAGCTTAGGAATTTAATATATTTTAGCTCACAAATACAGTGTATGAGAGTGAGAAAGAATTCAGACGCGGAAAGAAGACATTCTGGCCTTAATTTGTGTTGATGGGAGAGATTATCACCAAATATCTGGCTGGTTCATCTGTGGAAGTGTTGAATTGTCCCATCCGACTCCTGTTTATGAGAGATTTATGTGGGGGGACACGGAAGCTGTAAATTTGTCACTCCAGCAAGTGATAATGTTAGTTGTTTATGGGTATCCAGCCTTATTTTGCGCATCCGTGCTGTGTTTCTCGATCATTTCTATTTCTGTGCCCCTGTCTCTGTCAATCTGTATGTTCTTATTTCACTGATTTGCCCCCCCAATTACACACACACACACACACACACACACACACACACACACACACACACACACACACACACACACACACACACACTGGGAAACTTGAAAGCGTTCTATCAAGGCATTTAATTCTTAAGCCTATTCCAAATATTTTCGAGTACATACGCAGAAAGACCTTTCTCTTCGTATGCTTTTTTTTATTCGTTAATATTAATAGCAAGACTAATGCAGTATTCGTAAAAGTCTACCAGTTTATCTTTTGCCAGACGCCTTAATCCTTTAAAGGGTGGCCACAGCCAAATCGCCTCCATATCGCCCTGTCCCCCACCATTTAATTGCCATGCTTCGAGCTCAAACCCCCCTCTCTCACATACTGTACTTCTCCATTCCATCTCTCCATCTCATCCTTGGCCTTCCCTTCACTCTCCCTCCCCTCCATCTCACTCACATACCCTCTCCTCGTCAGTCTCTCGCTCTCCATCCTCTCCATATGGCCAAACCAACTCAGTATATTTCTCCTGACGCTTCCTATCACATCAACATCCACACCACAACACTCCTTCACTTCCTCATTTGTCAGTCGATGTGACTCCTCATGCTCCTCTCAAATAACTCATTTCCACTTCTCTCATTCTTGACTTCTGTCCCTCCAACAAGGTCCAAGCTTCACTTCCATACGTTAGAGTTCTATCTATCTATCTATATATCTAGGCAGTTTCCCCCAAGGAAAGGGAGGTAGCCGAGACGGGACGACACACTCCCAATTTACTGATCCACTCAAACACATTCATTCAAATCTTAGCCCCAAAGGGCAGAAGGGACAGATCCTCACCGCACCACACCGTACGAGGCTCAACTGCGGAGTGCAATCAGCGATATCTGCAGCAGGGCCCGACAGCAGAGCTGGTTTACCCCTGCCACATCATAATAGACCCATCCCCTTACCCGCACCTGACCTGATCAGCTGATCAGAGAAATGCTGGAGAATATCCCCTCAGGGCTGCATCAATCATTTATTCATTCACAATTTCTCTCCATTCATTTTTATCACGCACAGCCACTCTTCCATGCTCAACAGACATCCCTCTCGCATCCAAAGCTCTCTTCGCACTGTCCATCCATCCGATTCATTAGTGTTGGTATTGCAATACTATCATGTAATAGCTTTTTCACTTCCACGCTCACTTCCCTGTTTCTTATCACTGCTTTCAAAGAACCAGCAACCTTTCCTCCTTGTTGTACCATTTCAAGCACTTCACCCTCTAAACTTCCATCCTTACTCATCACACCACCCAAGTACTTAAACGCACTCCCATTTTCCATTTCCTCCTCATTCATCCTCACCTTACATTCACTGACTTCACTTCTCTCGAAGACCATAACTTTACTCTTCCTTACATTCACCTTTAGATTCAGTTTCTTCACGCTCTCCCAAACTTTTCCACCAAGCCTTGCAGCTCCCTTTCGTTTTCACTTAACAACACATTATCATCTGCAAACAACCGTACAGGGAGTTTCCAATCACTGCCCTCTCTCATTAGGACCGCTCCAACCTCCACTGCCCTACCTTGTATCTCTTTATAACCTCATCCATATACAGATTGGACAACCATGGAGACATGACACGTCCTGGTTTCAAGCCAAACTTCAAATAGAAAAATTCACTCAGTTTACTATCCACAGGCACTGAAGGCTTAGTACCCTCATACATACTCTTCACAGCATTCAAAAACTTCCCGTCTACTTCATATATTCTTAATACTTTCCACAATCACTGTCTATCCACCCTGTTATATACTTCCTTTAAATCCATGCAAGCCTCATACAAGTTCTTTCTCTTCTCTAGAAACTTTTCCACTAAAGATCAAAGAATGAATATCTGATGTACACAACCTCTTCCCTTCCTAAAACCTCCTTGTTCTTCTCCAACTAATTCCTCTGCTATTTCCATAACTCTGTCAATAAGTATGCTACCATATACTCTTCCTATTACGAGTATACTAAGCAGACAAATGCTCCTATGATTTTCACTTGTTTTTCCCCTTTTCCTTTGTACAGGTGATTAATTATACCTGACTTCCAATCCTCCGGGACCCTACCATCCTCTCAGGCAAATCTGCACATCTTCCACATCCATTCTGCTACTATCTCTCCCCCATGCTTCAACATTTCACCACACACCCCATCAATTCCTTTGGCTTTCCCCATTTTAACTTTCCTCCTTGCTTCCACAACTTCCATTCTACTGATTTCTTCCTCTCTTCTCACATCCCTTTTTCTCCCAGTATCGTAAGAGTATAAGAGAGTATCGAGCAACACACACACACACACACACACACACACACACACACACACACACACACACACACACACACACACACACACACACACAGACTGGCATTTAAAGAACGTGCAAAAAATGTAAGAAAATGAACACCATTCTCTCTCTCTCTCTCTCTCTCTCTCTCTCTTTCTCACACACACACACACACACACACACACACACAATGAGAAATATCGAAAGTGATCTATGTCAGCGTTACGCTCATAAATACAATATTAAATATTTTCTTAGCAAACTGACGCACGATTCACAAAGACCTTAACGTTCAGAGCCTTTCAGACCTTAATGTTAATTACACGGTTAAAGAAGTATTCGTAAAACTATAACCAAATAACAATATAACAGAGAGAGAGAGAGAGAGAGAGAGAGAGAGAGAGAGATTGTACATATACAGCATACTTTACTGTACTGATGATAAGAACAGACGATTGTCTTCAGCAGAATATGATGATAGGCTTGGCAGTGGTGGATGTGGTGGTGGCTGTGATGATGATGGTTGGAGGTGCCTGGTGGTGGTGGTGGCTGTGATGATGATGGTTGGAGGTGCCTGGTGGTGGTGGTGGCTGTGATGATGATGGTTGGAGGTGCCTGGTGGTGGTGGTGGTGGTGGGTGGTGCTGTGATGGTGATGGTGGTGGTGGTGGTGGGTGGTGCTGTGATGGTGATGGTGGTGGTGAGGAATCTGTTTTGATGGTGGTGGAGGTGGTAGCCTTGGTGGTGGTACTGGTGGTGGTAGCTATGATGATGATGGTGGTTGTGGTGGCTGTGGTTATGATGGTGATGGTGGTGGTTGTGAGGATAATGGTGGTGGTGGTAGCTGAGGTAGTGGTGGTGGTGGCACCTTTGATGGTGATAGTGAAAGTGGTAACTGTCTTGGTGGTGCAGGTGCGGTGGTGGTGGTAGCTGTGGTAAGTCTCGGTCATGTCTTGTGTTTATTTTATGTAAGGATGGTGTTACATAAGAACAAAAATAGATGGTAAAACAGTGTACGCTAGAAGGCCCTCGATGAGAAAGAGTAGGGTGAGGAAATTGAATTTACTGTTGTTTGATGATATTTCTCTGCGAAACCGAGAGGGATGTGGGAGGCTTGGTAAATAAGTGTGTGTGTGTGTGTGTGTGTGTGTGTGTGTGTGTGTGTGTGTGTGTTCGAAATTGTTTGAAAGTGAATGCAGCAAAGAGTAAAAGATTTTTTTTTTTTTTTTTACGGACTGTCATTACAGAGACCGTACAGAGACTGAATGGACAGGAAGAAGAGAAGGTGGCCATCTTTTTTATTCCCGGTAGTGCGATTAGCAAACATGATTATAAATAGGGAAGTGAGCATGAAACTGACGAGTCATTGCATGACTGTAGGGTAACCGTATTTACGCTATGTACGGGACAATTTGTGCTGGAAGGACACTTATGAAGAGTGAGAGAAGTGGGAACAAAATATCTGAGAGGAGCGCGTTGAGTCACTTACAGTGACGAACGGACAAATGATGAAGCCAAGGAACGTTGTGGCGTTGACGTGCATTTGCTTTAACATGTTAGGAGGTGAACGTTAAGTTGGCTTGGCAATGTGGAAGGACCAGAGATTGAGATAATTATTGAGCATAATACTGTACGTCAGTGAAGATGAAGGGGAGAGGGGAGGGAAGAAATCGAGAAGGAACTGGGGGAGAGGGGTAGATAGGTGTATGGCTGAGTGTGGTGTGGAATGAAAGAAGGGCTGCCTGATGTCAGACCACAGAACAACGTGGCTATGGCTTGTTAGTGGTCACGCCTTGCAAGATTAATGCGTCCGATAATAAACACCCAAACTGATTGGATATCTTCATAACCATGAGTATAATAACGATAATTACAGCAGAACCAGTTACACCGGACTAGATTCCCAAATATCCACAAACCTTATGCCAGCTGTGTGTACTAGCCATCTAGTATTGTGATCGCCTGGGATGAGTTGTATGATCAGTGTCAGGAAGCATCCTATCCTGATCTATTTCTTCTTCAGTCTGTCCTGTATGTCTATCTATCTATCTATTGCCAGACGCCTCAATCCCGTTTGGGGTGGCCACGAACAAATCGCCTCCAAGTCGCCCTGTCTCCCGCCATTTCACTGCCCTGCTCCCAGCTCACACCCCCCTCTCTCATATACCTCTCCACCCCATCCCTCCATCTCATCCTCGGCCTCCCCCTCCCTCTCTCCCCCTCCACCTCACTCACATACACTCTCTTCGTCAGTCTTTCACCCTCCATCCTCTCCACATGGCCAAACCACCTCAGTGTGTTCCTCATAACGCTTCCTATCACATCCACATCCACACCACAACGCTCCTTTATATCCTCATTCGTCAGCCTGTCTCTCCATGTGACTCCACAGGCTCCTCTTAAATAACTTATTTCCACTGCTCTCACTCTTGACTTGTGTCCTTCCAACAACGTCCAAGCTTCACTTCCGTACGTTAGAGTTGGTATCACAATACTGTCATGTAGTAACTTTTTCACTTCCATGCTCACTTCCCTGTTTCTTATCACTACTTTCAAAGAACCAGCAACCTTTCTTCCCTGCTGTACCCTTTCAAGCACTTCACCCCCCAAACCTCCATCCTTACTCATCACACTACCCAGGTTTAAACGTACTCACATTTTCCAATTCCTCACCATCCAACCTCGCTGTACATTCACTGACTTCACCTCTCTCAAAGACCATCACTTTACTCTTCCCTACATTCACCTTTAGATTCCGTTTCTTACACACTCTCTCAAACTCATCCACCAAGCCTTGCAGCTCACCTTCGTCTTCACTCAACAACACAGTATCATCTGCAAACAACAGTACAGGGAGTTTCCAAACACTATCCTCTCTCACCAGGGCCATTCCAACATCCACTACCCTACCTTGTACCTCTTTTATTACCCCATCCATGTACAGATTGAACAACCATGGAGACATGACACATCCCTGTTTCAACCCAACCTTTTCCCAGCACAAGTGAAATAAATTACTCGCAGTCTCATTATCTTCTTCACTCCATCCTCCTCCTCCCATTTTCCTTCCTGTGCTTCTATTCTCCCTTCCACCCCTCTTCCTTCCATCCTTTTCTTCTCTATATTTTCTATTTCCTGTTTTTCTTTTAATATCCTCTTCCACTTCTTTCATTTTTACCTCCCATCCCTGCTCCCTCTTGATTTTCATCCTCTCCTCCTTTCTCTTCTGTTTATTCTTCCTTTCCTCTCCTTCATTTTGTCCTCTTTCTGTTTACATTTGCATTCCCTCACTCGCTCATTTCTCTTTCTTCAAACCCTCTTCTCACTCCTCCCAGTCTCTATCCCCTACCTGCCTTCTCTTGTCCCTCTTAATTTCCCCCTCCTACTTCTCGTCTATTTTACTTCATCCCGTTTTCTTCTCTCCTCATTCCTTCTCTCACCCTCTCCTTTCTTCCTCCCTATCTGTTTCCTTCCCCTATCTTCCTTAACTCTTTTCCTCCCTCTTCACTTACTTCTAAGTCTATTACACGCTCTCCTTCCCATGTTTCCCTCCGTCCTCCTCTCCTATTTTATCCTTCTTTCCCTGCCTCCATTCATATTTGTATTAACTGTCATTTTCAGTTTATTCATTCTTCCCTCTCCTTCCTCTCCACATTCTCTCTCTCTCTCTCTCTCTCTCTCTCTCTCTCTCTCCACAAACACAAACAGACATTCCCACACATGTACAGAAACAGCAGCTTTAAGGCTCCCTTTCCAGAGTTTCGGCAGAAAATGTGAAGGGAAGCAGCTTAGGAATTTAATAAATTTTAGCTCACAAATACAGTGTATGAGAGTGAGAAAGAATTCAGACGCGGAAAGCAGACATTCTGGCCTTAATTTGTTGATGGGAGAGATTATCACCAAATATCTGGCTGTTTCATCTGTTGAGGTGTTGAATTGTCCCATCCCACTCCTGTTTATGAGAGATTTATGTGGACGACAACGAAGTTGTAAATTTGTCTCTCCTTCAGGCGATAATGTTCCTTGTCTGGGGGTACCCAGCCTTAATTTGCGCATCAGTGCTGTGTTTCTCGATCATTTCTATTTCCGTGACCCTGACTCTGTCAGTCTGCATGTCCTTCTCATTTCATTGTTCGTCCACCTCTCTCTCTCTCTCTCTCTCTCTCTGACACACACACACACACACACACACACACACACACACACACACACACACAATACACTCACACAATGGGAAATATTGAAAGCGATCTATGTAGGCGTTAAGCTCTTAAATACAATATTTAATATTTTCTTAGCATACTGACTCACGGTGCACAAACACCCTAACGGTCAGAGCTTAAAGAAGTATTTGTAAAAACTATAAGTAACTAGAATAGGGCGCATACCTCCGTCAACGCCCCATCTCGCAATGTTAAATAAGGTGGAAAAAAAAAATCCAGGATCAGCACCTTTATCCAGATCCACACCATAATTTAATGGAGTGGATTCTGGGCCAAGGCCCATTATTCTACCAAGTTTCGTGGAAATCCGTCTAGTAGTATTTGTGTAATCATGCTCACAAACCAACCAACCTACCAACAAACAAACAGACATAGGTGAAAACATAACCTCCTTGGCGGAAGTAATAACAGAGGGAGAGAGAGAGAGAGAGAGAGAGAGAGAGTGTGTGTGTGTGTGTGTGTGTGTGTGTGTGTGTGTGTGTGTGTGTGTGTGTGTGTGTGTGTGTGTGTGTGTGTGTGTGTGTGTGTGTGTGTGTGTGTGTGTGTGTGTGTGTGTGTGTGTGTGTGTGTGTGTGTGTGTGTATGTGTGTGTGTGTTGTACATATTTATACTGTTCAATGTATAATACTTTTCTGATGCTAAGAACAGACAATTTTCTTCACCAGAAAATGGTGATAGGTTTGGCATACTGAGCTCAATAGCTTGGAGAAGCTATTTCCTTCGCGGGCGTGTGATTTTGGCCGCCATATTGAAACACCAGCACTCAAATTCAATTTCAAGTAATTTATTTCCACTAAAGCAGTGGTTATTAATAAAGATACACTCGGCGCTTATAATACGGAAACATATATGGATTATGATTTTTTTCTGCCTAGTTCAACGAATTATATTGGGTACATTTAGCTAGTGAGTATAAAACAACGCCATAGATTGCTACACTGCAGAACTCACCCTTTATGGCACTATCCATGTCATGAAACCGAATGTCCAAATTAATAAAGGCCGGAAGAAACGTGGAAATATCTACTAGACAGTGTGAACAGAAGAGAAGAGGACATGGAAAGACTGGAGATAAATGGGCCAGTTTTAGTGGAATCATTCATGCAGGGATACTGAGGAAGAATCTCCCGACCCACTCCAGGGGGAAGTAATGTTATAGAATTAGCAGCAAGACATATTCCTTACTTGTGAAATGTAGTGCCATTCATCTTCGATGAATTCCTGTGCCCATTTTTATATCCGTATGCTGCACAGCTGACCATGGCACTATGTGTTATAGAATCATCGGCTGCTTTCAAAAACCCAGCGAACACCTCAGTTCAAAAACCATGGGCATCGGCTGTGGTGTAACGTGGCTGCTGCTACATCAGCGCCACCCTGGTGACGGCTACATAAATTATGCTGTGTTACCCATGAGAAAGCCTCTCCATATTATAGAGCTGAGTGGTTTGGAAGTGGTGGTGGTGGCAGTGATGGTCACTGTGACAATGATGGTTGGATGTGCCTGGTGGTGGTGGGTGGTGCTGTGATGATGGTGGTGGTGGTGATATCTGTGGTGATGGTGGTGGTGATTTTGATGATGGTGGTGGTGGCTGTGATGATGGTGATGGAGGTGGTAGCTGTGGTGGTGGTACCGGTGGTGGTAGCTATGATGATGATGGTGGTGATGGTGGCTGTGGTTATGATGATGATGGTGGTGATGGTGGCTGTGGTTATGGTGATGATGGTGGTAGCTGTGTAATAGTAGTAGCAGTTGTTCCCTAGTTGGTCTGGCCGAACAGCCCCAAGTCCTTCAGGAAGGCCATGACTGAGACTGGGCTTTCCCACAGAGCTCTCAAGGAGTGTATGTTGTGTTGCTGGCGTAGGTGATTGTGTGCAATGCAGTCTTCCATGATGTGCTTAATAGTATGGGGTGCTGTGTTGCATTGTGGGCGGGCATCAGTGACGGAGTCATCCAGCCTCTTCTGGTAACTTGTGAGGGCCGGATGAAGCTCACTTCTCAGCCTGGCCAGGTGGACCCTGTCCTCACGAAGGAGATAGGATTTGGAGGGGTGGATATCAGGAGGCCGTGCATGCAGCTGTGTGTTGTCTTTAAGTGACTGAATGGAGTGGCGAGTGATCTGAGTATGGATATGCTTCTGGAAGCTGGTCTGAGGTGGGCGAGGGGGGAGAGATGACAATATTTGTGTATGATATCATGTGCTGGGTGTTGTTTTGATGTTCCTTGGTGTGTGTGGGTTTGTTGCCATGTAGTACAGTGGTTGTTGTGGGTTTGTGGAGGCTGCAGTGAGAATTTGGGTGCCTTTCATATCTAGGTGATCCTTGACTTTGAGGACTTTGGTTTCTTGATGTAGGTGGTCTGTGGGTGTAGTAGCTGTGCAGCCTGTGATTATTTTTAGGGCATTGTTCTGTATGGTCTGTAGAGTGTTGTAGTGTGTTTCAGTGAGGTTAGGAGCCCAAGCAGGGCTTGTATAATTCATCACTGAACGAATATATTGTTTGTATACTGCTGTGGTGGTTTCTTTGTTGTGTCCAAATGTTGTGTGGGCAAGTGACCTCAGAGCAATAAGTCTTGGTGTTATTTTATTTTTAATGGTTGTGATGTGTTGTATAAATGACATTGATGTATTGTATGCTACACCAAGGATTTTGTGTGTGTGTGTGTGTGTGTGTGTGTGTGTGTGTGTGTGTGTGTGTGTGTGTGTGTGTGTGTGTGTGTGTATGGTAGGGGAGTGATGTTTATGGTGAAGGTGTGGAATGTGACTGTGTTCTGCTGTCTAGTTTGTGAGGTCTCTGTAGATTTGGCTGGGGCTATTTTGAGCCTCTTTGTGATGAACTATTCATGTAGTGTGTTGAGGTAAGGTCGGAGGATGGGTGCAACTGTGTTTGCATTTTGGTGTGTACATGTGAGTGTTATATCATCTGCATAGGAAGCTATGTGTATCTGTGGTGTGTGGGGTGTGGGTATGTCATGCATGAATAGGTTAAAGAGTGTAGGGGACAAAACATATCCTTGGGGGAAGCCATTTGTGAAGTTTCTGATGTTCGAAGACTGACCGGCAAATGTTACATGAGCACATCTGCCTGCTAAGTAGTTTGCCAGCCATGTTTTTGTGTTATTGTGCATGTTTGTGTTGAATACTTTGTTTGTGAGGATGTGGCGGAGAATGCATCAAAAGCTTTGCTATGCTAATGTCTAGTGTGACTTGGAGTGTTCTGTGTGGTGGCCTACCTGAATTCATGCCATCAAAAACTCTCTGTGTAAGGTCTGTAAGAAAGGTGTTTGTGGAGTGCAGCGGCCTAAAACCATGTTGTGAATGGGCTAGGGGGGTGTGAGGTGTAATTAGTTGTAGTACCAATTGTTCAATGACTTCTGACGGGGTGCAGAGGAGTTTGATGGGGCAGTGTGATGAAAGTAACGTGGGGTCTTTGTTGGGTTTAGGGATAATGATGATAATGCCATGCTTCCAGATGTTGGGTATTGTGTTGTGTGAGTAGCTGTAGTTTGATGTATTAGTGAGTGCTTGTATGCCTTGTGGTGCAAGGTGTTTAAGGTGAATGTTGCTTATGTTGTCTGGTCCACAGGCAGATGAGTGCTTAAGGTTGCTGATGATGTGTTTAGTCTGGTAAGTGAAAGGTACGTAGTCTGGGTCTGTCAGGAACTGTCTCTTACGACGGATGATTCGTCGGTCGTTGTGATGGGGGTTTAGATGGCTGACATGTGAAAAGTGATTGATGAGAGAGTTTGCTCGTTGTTTTTTTGAAGGTATGGTGTCTGTTGTTGTGATGGCAGCGTGTGATTGAGTAGTGTTGCTGTTGGAAAGTGTGATGCTGTTTTGTAGAGTTTGCTGATGTTTGTTTTATGGTCAAGTGTCTGGAGATAATTTTTCCAGTTTAGTGTCTGCTGTTTTGGTCGCTGCGTTGATGGTGGTGGTGGTGGTGGTGGTAGCTGTATTGATGATGGTTTACGTGGTAGCTGAGGTGGTGATGATGATGGTGGAATCTTTGATGATGATGGTGAAGGTGGTAACTGTGATGGTGGTGCTGATGCTGTGGTTGTGGTAGCTGTGATGGCGACTGTGGTGGTAGTAGCTGTGGTGGCGGTACTGGTGGCGGTAGCTACGATGATGATGGTGGTGGTAGTATTGATGGTGACTGTGATGATGACGGTGGTGATGGTAGCTCTGGTGATGATGGTGGTGGTAGTAGGTGTTCAGAAGTGGCTCTCATTTAGGCAAATGTTTCTCCGTCCAACAAAGCCCCAAACCACACGTTCCAAACCAAAGTGTGGCTCAGAGACATTTCTAATTTGGACAAGTGCTGGGTGGCCCGATTGGGTCCGAGGCTCTTACAGTACATCACACAATTTTCTTCGACTCAGACAAATCCACTTATCCACTAGCTAAATGTTGGGGAAATATTCGTTCCTGCTATAAAAAGAGTAATGCTTGGAGTGTATAACTGAGTGAGAGGTGGCTGGATATTAGTAGTGTATATTTTGATATTAGAGACTCATTTGAGGGGTGGATATGTTGTGGATATGTTGCACTGCTGAGGGGAATGCAAAAGAGTACATTTTTAACTTTCCACTTCCCTGTCAAATTATTGGGCTTAAAAGTGTCTGTATCACCATCATCATCATCATCATCAACAACATCATCACAGCCCCCTTTCCCACGCATTCATTGGTTGGTTACTCAGTGGTGTTTCCCTATAAACTGACGTATCTCATTCAGGCTGAATCATGATTGATTAGCACTGTTTGTTGGAGCATTACCATACTATTCATTTTTGTTTCAGGTACTTACATAACGAATAGATAACACAGGAATTGAAACTTTTAGCTTATATTCAAGGATCGTATTTTTATTTATTTATTGTCACAAAAAGATTATTTTATTTAGCTCTGAAAAATGTTTCAGAGCAAAACAGTCAGTTGTAACTATTATGTACCCACTTATGATGATTTCCTAAGGCGAATGAAATCGTTTGGTAGGAAAAAGAAAATATTACCTCCAGAATATCTGATGCCTTTTTTTCTAATCATTGCTGCTTCCAGACGATCTGATTCTGCCTGCGATGCACTTAACAAAATGGAGAGGTTAAGGAAGCCTACATTACCTCCTCCCTCCATGATACTCCTTCGAAGCTGAATAAAATCGTCTCTTAAGCAAAAGCAACTGTTAGAACCATTTAAACCATTACTTGGCTACAATGTCTGGTTTTCATACACATGGATAACGAGTTATTAGCCGAACCATACAGCATCAACCCCCTTACGCGATGTGATCAGTGAGGGGACTGTCAACACTCAGTTCGGAATTTTTCAAAAGCTGAATACAGTCGTCTGGAAGCAGCATGAAATGAATAAAAATGTCGTCATAGTGAAGAGGGAAAAGGATAAAATTCATTAATTAATACTGAAAACAGTTTTTATCAATGAATAACCTCTTTGAACTTGAGGGGTTAGATTAGCCTTAGAAAACTACATCACAGGCAAAGATCCTAAGTTAAATTAATCACCTATTGGTAGTCTGATTTAATTCAAATGACTTCCTTGGCAGCAAGAATCAGTGAGAGAAGACATTATACTGACGGAATTCCTGGAGACAATCCAACCCCTCCATCACGACGGTATATTCCAAGCTCACCAAAATCGTTTGTGAGTGGCAGCAGTAAAATACGATAGGCATCATCGTATTACAAGCCCATCACTAGTATCAGGGGTTTTCGTCTCTTACAGAAGGTTGGATGATGGTGTTAAGAATGATTGTGATGATGGATGATGACGATGATGATGATGATAATGAATGGTGATGACGATGACTGATGATGATGATGGTGGTGGTGGTGGTGGTGGTGATAATCATGATGTTGATGATGATGATGAAGATGATGATGATGATTGATAATGATAATGGTGACTGATGATAATGACTTAATTGATGATGGTGATGATGATTGATGATTATGACTGTTAATTGATGATGATGATGATGATGATTGATGATTATGATTGTTAACTGATGATGATGATTGATAATGATGATGGCGATTGATGATAATGACTGTTAATTGATGATGATGATGATGATTGATAATGATGATGGTGATTGATGATGACTGATGACTGATGATGATGGTGATCATGATAATAATGATGATGATTGATGATGATGATGAGGAGGAGGAGGATTGGTAATAATGATGATGATGGTGATGATAGAAAGAGGATTGGTAATGATGATGATGATGATGATGATGATGATCATGATCATGATGATAATGGTAATGATGAAGTCGATGATGATGATAATGGTTGATAATGTTCATATTCGATGATGATGATGGTGGTTGATGATGATTGATGAAGGATGATGGTGATGGTTGATAATGATGATGAATGATGATGTTTGATGATTGATGATGATGATGAATGATGATGTTTGATGATTGATGATAATAATGGCTGATGATTGATGATGATTGATGATGATGATTGATGATGATGATGATGAATATAATAATAGTCGTTATTATTATTATTATTATTATTATTATTATTATTATTATTATTATTATTATTATTATTATTATTATTATTATTATTATTAGTATCATTACTATTAATATTGTTTTCGCCAACGAATTAGGAGGAGATTAAATGTTGATCCCCAGTTTGTCTGTGCGTATGACTGCCCGAAAGAGATCTAATAAAGTTATGGATGGATTCCAATAAACTTTTATAGATATGTGGGTCATGGTACAAGGAAGAGTTGATTAAATTGTGAGTTGTCATCTGAGCGAATTTCGGTTAAGGACTTTTTATTTTTTTGTCCACAATATATCTAAAAATGAAAAGTTATTGGTGTATTCCAATACAATTTTGTGGATATGTTTGTCATGGGCCAAGGAGGAGTTGATTAAATTTGTGTGGAGATATGAGTTGCCTGGAATTGGCGTTGCCGGAGATAGGCACTCTTTGAATGTGATTAACTAATTACTGTTGTTATTATTACTTATTACTGATCTCCACCAAGAACATAGGTGGAGGTCTTTGTATCCGTAATTTATTATTATTATTATTATTATTATTATTATTATTACTATTATTATTATTATTACTACTACTACTACTACTGCTACTACTACTATTAAGCTTCAACATGTTAATAGCTAAGCATATTGTTTTCGTATTATTATTATTTTTCTTTTCACTTTTTTTCTTAGATCTCAATGGTATTATACAGTAATGTACCCGAGCGTAACCCAAGTATCTGTGCCAAATATAAATGACCTCGGTCTATTTTTGAAGGTCATATACTCATTTTGGTGCAAAAATTTTATATTTGAAATTAAAACATCTCAGAAACTAATTGAGATACAGCTATTTGGTTGAAAATCCTACGATAAATAAGTTTGCTGAGAATTCTGGTTGAATATTTTGCCATTTAGCCTAGTGGAAAGCACCAAATTAAAGTCTGCCCATTGTTTTCTTTTTCGCAAATTTTAGAGAAAACTACAAGAACTGTAAAGCTGTGACTACAGTAATATAGCTGTGGGCCCTCTTATTACCTGAAAGGAATATGGTTTCAGCTAAGCATACAGTTAGCCAGTTATTGAGCCAAATGAAAAAAAAAAAATAATATACTCATGGGTAAATTTTTAGAAGTAACCAACGTTTTCTTTTATTATTATTTTTATGTTTTCCAATGCAAAATACTGTGTTTTAATTAGTTTAGACCTTCATTTTTTGGGGGAAATCCCCCTTTTGGAATTTTGAGTAAGATTTCCAAAAGTGGGTTTATCCCCCAAAATCAAGATCAAAATTAATTAAAAACGCACTATTTTGCATTAAACGAACCCAAACTAACAACCTAACCTAACCTAGGCCTAACCTAGGGCCTGACATAAGACCGAGTGCACACGCCTGCACCAGCCAATATGGCGCGACATTCATCAGCTACTGAGTGATAGCCTAACCTACGTTACTATATGACTATCCCTACAAAATTTGTTCCCCCAACTCAAACTATGCTTAAAAGGTAAGTCTTAGTTAGAATAGTTCAGGGATGTAATATAATGAAAATTGGTAACGTTGGTTACTTCTAAAGTTATACCTACCCATGCATTCTTCCACGCCCTTTTCTTTAGGTCTGGTTGATATTAAACATGAAGCTACCTTAGGCTAATCTGAGTATATGTCCCAAGTATGAATGATATTGAACTACTTTTAAAGGTCGCAGACCTGTTTATGATGACAAAATTTCATACCTTATATTCTGTAAATAGTTATGGCGAAGCTTCCTTATTCTAGCTATTCAGTAAGTTAAAATGTAACCAGTTATTATCATTAAGCTTCATATTTATATGGTGAAGCTCTCTTGTTTTGGTAAGTATTAATATTATTTTTTGCAAGTATTTGCATAGATCTTGATTACATTATACAGGAAGATAGAGTACCCCAGGGTAACCCAAGCATTTGTGCCAACTATAAATGGCCCTTGTGCGGTGTGGTGCGGTGAGGATCTGTCCGTTCTCCCCTTTGGGGCTAAGATGCAAATGAATGTGTTTGAATGGATGAGTAAATGGAGAGTGAGTCGTCCTGTCTCGGCTACCTCCCTTTCCTTGGGGGAAGCAGCCTAGGTATATAGATAGATAGATAAATGGCCTTGACCTATTTTTGAAGATCATACTCATTTTTGGTGCAAAAAAACTGCATTTTGAAGTTGAAATTCTCAGAAACTAATTAAGATACAGCTATTTGGTTGAAAATCCTATGATAAATAAGTTTGCTGAGAATTTTAGCTGAATATTATGCCATTTAGCCTAGTGAAAAGTTTTAGAGAAATCCATTTTAGAGAAAACCACAAAAGCTGTAAAGTTGTAACTTTACATGAATATAGCTGTGGTCCCTCTCATTAACTGAAAGGAATATGGTTACAATTAAGCATACAGTTAGCCAGTTACTGAGGCAACTGCAAAATGTACCCATGCATACAAAGACAATCAATACCATAAATAGCTATGGCGAAGCTTCCTTCTTGTGGCTAAACGATAAGGAAATGGGAAACTAGTTTTTATTGTTGTTATTATTATTATTATTATTACGTCACTTTTTATCTCCGATTTTCATCATACTGAGGATGTGTAGCACCATGAAATGAGTTTCAGTGGCTTTGACCTAGGTTTCTGGGGTACAGGTCCAAAAATGTCCAAAAATCATGAATTTTAAACTCCAATTTTCTCCCAAAGTATTATACATACATGAACATAAAGTCCCGTGAGAAAATTTTATTCCAAACATTTGTATGAAAAAAAAAAGAAAAAAGGTCATTCATGTGTGACATTACGATATTTGGAATACTCCCTTTTTCAACAATTTTCAATTGCTCTTCCATACAGGAAAAACCAAAGCATTAATGGGGCACTTCTTAGACCAAGAAGTTTTGCCTGATCTTGAACCAGGTCTGATCCTTTTTGGTAGTAGTTTAACCAACGGTTTTTGAGTTATTACAAAAATCAATATTCTCATAGGTGGAGAGCACTAACTGTCTCTGAGAGTTACAGTTTTCTAATTATTATTATTATTATTATTATTATTATTTTATTATTATAATTATTATTATTGTAGGCATAATATGTTATAACACAATACAACATGTAACTACTGTAAGGAAATACATAGCTATAGGTAACAATGTGTAAAACAGGTCGTTATGCCAGAGTTCTCCAGGAAAAGACAACTAAACATCCACTTACTCTGGACTAATCAGGAATGCCAAACACCCCTGATCATGTGCCGGAAAGGTGACTGACACACACACACACACACGAACAAACGTACGCACATGTACGGCCACACATTTTAGTTGGAAGCTAGAGGGGGATATAAGTCCGATATCACATGTAGGAGGGTTAATCAGAGTAGAACAACAGAGACAACAAGAGTTAGACAAGGAGAGAGTGTAGGTGATTCCCAGAGAGCGATAGGGAGTAGGAGAGTGAGAGTAAAGTAAGAGGACAGCAGATAGCACAAACTGCAACTAACCGTGGGCTACACGGGTCATGCCAAGTTCTTAACTTTTATTCATATAACTGTCTCACAATAAACACCATCAACCCAAATCTGCCTATTTCATCATCCCACTTAAAACACGAAGAGGATAACGGAACAGAGAAGGCCTACCCTGTCATCTCCTACAACACCTCACCATTACTCTCTCCCAGTGCCTCTCCCATCGACGATATAACCAGATACCCTTCTCAGTATAATTACACCCCTTGGCTACGTGCCCTTACATTATAATTATTATTTTATTATAGTTGGTATTGTTATTTTTAAATCTGACCTTTTAGCATCGATGATTCGTGATCCTCTAGGTCAAAATTTCTGCAAATTAATTCCTTCTTTATCAGTTCCTTTCATATACATATAGTATAAATGATACTTGTGAGAGGAGTGAATCGCAATTTGAATAAATGAACTTCTCTTTATCAGTCTGTTTTTTCCAAGGACGGCGTGCCACCCCAAGACGTTATTTCCAGACCCCCACCCCAGCCCTATTGCCATGTTCATCTATCAATAAGTTATTTCCACTGGCAGTGTGCAAGAAATCTACCGGTAGTTAAATAATGCCAAAGTTACCTCAAGAAGGGAAAAGCAACATATACTGGCCACACTATGGTAAGTATGTTACGGCATTTCAGAGCACCCCCTCCTTCCCAGTACCAACCCTGTGTTGGTGTGTCGTCCATGTCTGCAACAGATATTCCTGGAGAAGTTTGTATTCTCTCAGAGTTCCGAGGATGAACACAACATACTTACGTGAAGGCAACCTACAAGAAAGGTCTCCCACTTGCTGGCCTGCAACTCAGTAAAATTTGGGATCACGGCCAGACGTTTACCCCTTCAACCTGAGGACGTCATTTGTACAAAGAAGTACAAAGGAAAGCAAACAGCAGCTGACTCAGCGACTGTTTGATCCAGTGATGGTAACTATGGTATCGAATTCCATGTGTCAGCCACAGGCATGAGGCGATTACACTGTAATGTGGGCTTATCAGTGAAAATCATGATTACATGACATTTCCTGATTACGACTACGATTCTGATTACACAGAATTGGAGTGTACTCGTGTTCGATTATTGTTACGATTACGATTACATACAATGTAGCCTAACTATGATATCCGTGATGATTATTTCCCTCAAAATTGAATTTAAGCAAAATAAACAAGTTCTGAAGGTACACAGTGGTTTTATGTTTTATAATTTACCACATTCATGCGATATGCTGTAGTTTATGTTCAAGCTGCATAAAAAATAAAAAATAAACGAAAGCTTCAATTTCTTATTTCTCTAATGTCCTTCCATTAATTACCGCACATCTACTATCACTATATTTACTGTCAGACTCCATACTGCTCATGCATCAGCCTTTCTGGTTTGCTAGTCAAGCGCTTATACCAGATTATGACCCAGGTTGCTTGCATTGCACTTGTGTATGCGATGGCTTCGTGGGCGTATTGTTTCATTAGCTGTTGATGGAAGGGGGTGTGCATGTGTATGTGTCTGCATGCATGCACAAGTTCGTAGTGTGTGTGTGTGTGTGTGTGTGTGTGTGTGTGTGTGTGTGTGTGTGTGTGTGTCCTTCTACCTGCCTATCTGTGTTAACTGTGTTAATCAGTTTTAATCTGATTTTAACCAAGATTTGGTGGAAAATGTTGAGGGTCAGACAAGGGGTTGGCGCACTGTTTTTCAGAATAGGACAAACATCAAAGCCAGAAGGCACTGAACCTAAACACTTTTCACTTTTATCAAGAAGTTAAAAAAAAGAACAACAGGTATTATGTAAAGGCCACAGAGCAAGGTTACTTTAAACAGTTTTTATTCGAATTAGAACAAAGTAGGTGGGAGAGTTGATACTGACGAAAAGATAAAACGACTCGATTTTGAGGAAAATCAGTCAAAGGTCAAGGTCAACCTTGTTATTCGGTAAGTTTTAACAAGTCTGAAGCAAGCTGGCGGAAATACTGAAGGTAAGTCAGGGATGGAGAAGTCGATTTTAAAACAATAAGTCAGAGTTCACGGTTACGGAGCAACGTCAACTCACAGTTTGATCCGCGTCATGTACATTTGCAGGATTAAGTAGACTTCCAGTCACAGAAATACATATCACTAACGAGCCTTTGGAGTGCTTAATCACTATACAAGTAACACAGGCATTTCTTATTAGTCCATTATTTTCACACTTGCTGCTTTTCGCTAAGCAATGATAGTATTACTAGACTCTTGTTGCAATGTTCTGTATTTTAAGTTCGAAAGTGTAGGTGGACCGAAATACGATTATAATCTTTATGCATCTCAAGACTACGTAAAAGGAAAAGTGAAGAAATAATAAAACAAGCTTGTTTGTCGACTACATGACCAGCTAGCACCGGGAAACCGTCAAAGCGAGGATAAAGAAATGGGTGTGTTGAGCCAAAGAACGGGTAAGATGGGCGCGGACATTGCTGGGCAATAGTGCCCTGGCAGGAAAGTATACCCTGTGATAATTGTTGTTGTTGGCTTAGTGCAGTGCATGCAGTAAAGGAATGTTTCATATTATCCTCCAGGAATGAAACGGGGTGGGGGGGGATGGAGACTATAAGAGTAAAGCTTGTGAAACTGGGTGCTGTAGGATTAATGGTTTAGGTGCTGTAAAGGTTTACTTCAGCATTTTTTCCAACAATATGTATTTTGCTCACATCTGCCTGTCGTTTGCAACGCAAGAGAAACAAACGGGCATGTTGCTAAACATGGGAGGATGTACAAAAAAGTGAGTGGACGACAGACTAGTAAACTTCTCGGTAATGCCAATAAGAACATACAGGATTTAGATCAGCTTTAACGGTATTAAATGTTTGCTTGAAATACACTTTAAATATCACTGAGATGAAATAATATCTTGAATTCTGGGATGCGATATTGTTATTTATCTTCTGTCGCTGTACCAAGTGAAAGAAATATACATATATTTTCATTCATTACCCACAGTAAATGAAAATAAATTCAATACGTAGCAGCTGTCATTCGAAAACAAATAACTTGTATAACGTCAAATGAGCCAATTTCAAACAATGAAATACCTTCTCCCTGGGCTACATAAACCCTTCCTGCATCACCGAACACTCATCTTTCACTTGGGCTTGCATACCTTACGCTGTACAGTGGCTACCCAGGCTAAAAGCAAATTACTCCCGACGTCGTATGAACCGTTATAATAATAACAGGGTACATGTACAGTTTCTTTCTGTGCATTCAGAGAAAACATGGGAACTGCGTACCCAATCCTGCAACAGGAATGCTGATCTGAAAGAATTACAAAATAACATAACTGCGTCATAAAACAAGCTAATATCCCCATGTATAAGCGTCAAGATCGCAATGGTGGCAATTGTGAAGGGGTGATATCCCGTGGTACACTCAGTGAGTCGTAGTAGTAGTGGTAATAGTGTATATAGTAACAGCAGCAGCAGCAGCAGCAACAGTAATAGTAATGGTAGTAGTAGTATTAGTGGCAGTAGTAGTAGTAGTAGTAGTAGTGGCACTAGTAGTGGTTGCAGTAGTTGTAGTGGCAGTTGTAGTAGTGGTGGTGATAGTAGTAGTGGTAGTAGTAATAGTTGCAGTAGTGGCGGTAGTAGTAGTAAGTGGTGGATAGGAACCCATTCCCCATTATGTACTATGATACCAAAGCGTTGTCTGCCATCCTTCCCTTATGTTGTATCCTTCATATGTTCTGGAGGGATGCTGACCACCCTAACAATAGTGGAAATTTTTACATACTGGAAGATACGATCAAGGAACCAAATGTTGTGACCTGAGAAATTTCGTTTAAATCCTTTCGCTCACTTTCTGCTATTTCTGAGCATGTTTATTTATTTATTTATTTATTTTTTTTTTTGGGGGGGTAGAGGGGCTGAAGCCCTTAGAATCGCTGGGGGGGGGGGGAGATCACGCTCCCCTTAATATCGCACTACAGATGATTGCCAATTTTACAAATGTATTTAGATATGAAAGTCATATCTGCCCTCTTTTCACTATTTCTGAGAATTTTTAATTTGGTGAGAGGGCTACAGCACCCCCCTCACCCACCCTCAGTATCATAGGTGGAAAATAGTACAGTATATGGCAGAAGATTTTCCGAATAACCAGACGCAACCACCTGAAGTGTTTCAATCAATTCCAAAAAGTGCCCTAAGAGAAGTTGAGGCACAAACAAACAGACAGGGTGAGTCTTGCACAACGGTAAAGGGTGATTTGACAATAATTATACAATCCTTGTGATAATAATAATAATAATAATAATAATAATAATAATGATAATAATAATAATAATAATAATAATAATAATAATAATAATGATAATAATAATAATAATAATAATAATAATAATAATAATTATTATTATTATTATTATTATTATTATTATTATTGTATATTATTTTTATTATTTTTATTATTATTACTATTACTATAAATATAAAGCACTCATGATTAATTTTGGGGGTGGATCCGGATCCGGTCTTGAGTATCTCGCACAGTATCTCCAAAAGTTCTCTACGAATTTCAATGAATTTTTTTGGAAAGGTGGGCCATGGACCAAGATAGAATTGATTAAGTTTGGGGGAGGATCCGTATCCGGTTCCTATATCCACGGATCCGGATCAGCATCCTTCTAAATGGCAATGGCACTGGCCGAAGTATGCGCTCTCTGAGTGATTCCTTGCTTCAAATGTATTCGATTATGATTGTTAATTAATTTGCAGGTAATATGAGTTTACTCGATTCTGGTTATAATTATATGGAAGTAATTTGTAATTGGTTATGACTACAGAATACGATTACTCCTTGTCTGGTAAAACACTGGTATAGTAGTGCAGGAGGTCTCCCCTTACCTTCCAGTTCCTTCAGCCAGAGTAACCTAGTTGAGAGTGTAAACTGCCATAGAACATAAAATAACCGTAATGGACATCTCTTAGGAAAGGATGAACATATATTTTACCCTGCTGAATCTGAAATGGAAAAGTTACAATAAACGAATAATGAAGCGCTTTTCCTGGACTGATTATTGCCCGCAGTCTCAAAGTGTTGTTTTGAATTAATCACCATCTCAAAACAGGATATAGATTAGATGTCTCATCTGTCCCAAAACCTTGTCTTAGAAAACTGGATTTCTAACTCATCACTGCCTTGTCATAGAAAATCTAATTGATAGTTTACTTTTGTTTGATTTGAGGTTCCAGTTCATTGTTGCTGGAGCCTAAGGAAATGATTTCTTGTTGAAGTTTATCCTTTTGAAACTCTCCATCTACAGTTGATTAATTTATCATTGTGAAAAACTTGGTGTCCAGTTAGTCACTACTTCTTCCTGAAAAAAAGAAAGAAAGAAAGAAAGAAAGAAAGAACGGGATGTCTTGTGAACTGCTGCTTCTCCACTAATATAAAAAGTTTCCTACTTCAGTCTTTCCAACTTGATTTCATGTTAGTTCCTCCTTATGCAATCAAACCTTGAATATGAATTGGGTAACAGAAGTTTGCAGTAAAAACTGGGAAGAAAAAACATGTTTGGCTTAAATTTTAAAATGATATTTTGATGTAAGGGCAATACTTGGATTTTCACATTATGGTGGAGACCTATTGTAATAGTCTAGTTCTTTTATCTTTTTTCTTCAAAGTACATTTCAGCATGGCGCCATTCCTTTATTTATTCCACATTTCGTTCCAAACTTGAAGTAAATGCTTCAAGGACAAATACTCCAGACAATTTTTGGAAGGGAGAAGGGTAAAGAGTTTGATAGGATGAAAGGTAAAGTCATACAAATACACAAGATTTGGGATCCCATTTTCTTGTATTATCATGGCAATTCACATAGAGCTATGCCAGAGTTCCGTAGCTGTGTAGAAACCATCCTGCATAACCTTGGGATTCTCGGCAAGTATCAAGTAAACCCTTAGCCACCAAAAGCAAAGAAAATACTCTGTTTTACAATGCAATAAAAATCAGAAAACAATAAGCTTGGTGCTTTTGCCATTAGCATAGCTGAGAATATTAAGGCATACTGCTCAGAATCAATCATTCAGCAAGTGGTGTTATGGAATCTCATTAACTAACCAGAGTACATTTTGCATATTGCTGCGAAAAGGGTGAGCGAGTTCAAGAGATCTGGTTCACACGTGTTTGTGTTCAAGTGTTAGATGGAGGGGAACACTGCTGTGGATCTGTCCTCACTCGTTGAGCTCAACAGGCTCTCAAAGGAGAGGGGAGAGGGGACACGAGATATGGAGGAACAAAGGAGAGTTCAGATAGGAGAGGGTAGGAGAGAGAAGGAGGGAGAGGGGAAACGGTTCATATGTGTTTGTTTGTTGAGGTGTCAAGTGCAGGGAAGAGCACTGACCAGTCCACACTCCTCGAACATTGAAGGGGCTCTGAGAGGTGAGGAGAGAAGAGAAGAGAGGAAGGAAAGGACAGGGAAAGGGTAGGGAAGGAGATAAAACAGAACAGGAAAAGGGGGAAAGGGAGGAAAGAGAAGGAAGCGAGGAGGATACCAGTGGGGGGGAGGGAAAAAATTGGAAATGAGAGGTGAAAGCGAAGAGGAAAGAAGGGAGAGGAAGAATATAGCGAGGAGCGTGAAGAAAACTAATGAAAGAGGAGCAGGAGATGAAGAGGAAGAGATGATCGGGAGAAATGGGGTGAGCAGAATACACTGAAAGAAGGAGGAATGGGAGGGACGAAGAAGGTACGGTGAGTCAATGGAGAATGATGAAGATAAGAGAGAGTGAAAAGGAAAGGGAATAAGAGAGAGAGAGAGAGAGGAGACAGGGGAAGATGGTTAGAAAAAGAAGAGTTAGAAAAGAAATAAAGAAAATGAGGAAGAAGGGTAGAGAGAAGGGGAAAAAAAAAAAAGACAGAGAAGAGTAGGGATGGGAAAAGAAAGATAAAGAAAACTGTGGGGGGGAGGGAGGCAGATGGGGAGGGAGGATTGGAGACAAACCAGACATTACGGAAAAATGAGGAAATGCGAGAGTGAAAAGAGCAGAATGAAGGGATGAGGGAAGCTGAGCCAAGGGGAGGGGAGAGGGACGAGGAGGACTGGGAGAAGGAAAGTGAACAGAAGGGAGAAAAAGAGGGTAAATTAAAAGAGAGGGAAGATGAAGTATGGTGAGAGGAGAGGAGAAAAGAAGGAAATGAGACAATGAAGGAAGGAAAGAAAAAGGAGTGAAGGTGAAGGATGGAGAGCGGAAGGAGTGAGGGAGACTGGTAATGGGAAGATGTCTGTAAGGAAAAGAAACGATTAATGAAACAGTGACTTGAAGGATACTTTTGCGAGAATGAGTGGCTTGATAAACCGATAACTGTACCATATTTGATTGACCTGTGCACCTGAGACGTATCGGGCGAGTTGGGTGTGTTTCATTCGCGGCTTCTGGTTGGCCGCCGATGATGTAAATCTAAAGCTCTTCTTACTTTAACACATATGTATATTTGTAATTTATTGCAGCATAAGCAGCCAGTTTAAATATGCAACAATATCCGAAGCTAAAGAGGTCAAAATTAGCTTTAAAACTGTACCATTATCAAAGAATATTGAAGTTGATTATAAAATTTAAAAAATTATGAGTGACGTTTGAAGTAAATTATCCACCCATTGTGCACACCTACGTCAGCATGTTGCACTACATCCATCCGAGGTGTACACCAACATCCGCATGTTGCACTACATCAACCCACGGTGGACACCCACTGCACTGCCGCATGTTGCATTATAATACATGCCTGCATTTACTTCAGTGACATCATCGGCGGCCAATCAGCAGCCACGAATCAAACACACCCTGCTTGACCCATACATCTTGTGAGCACAGTTCAATGAAATAGGATATAACAGAGCAGTCTTAAAACCCTTTAACCTTTTGTCCAACAAAAATGGTTAGGCACATTCAATCAGTACAAAATATACTGAAGTGGAGGTACTGTACAGAAATGAGAAATCCTGTCCAGGCTGCTCACCAGTATTGTAGCCTTTGTTTTGGTGCCTGATCCCCTCAGCAGATCTGCCAGATGGCAGCATACGTCAGTCAGCTGACTTTGAGTAAACACCAACCAGACCTGAGATTTCCCTCATCTTTCTCAAGTAGTGGTCTGTTGAAAGGTAAGGAATATTTATGTACCATTTTTGCATTTTTTTGTACACTGGTGACTATTTTGAATACCAGTATTGTACGGCGTAATGTATGATGTGTAATATGTAGCACTAGATACTTGAATATTGCTTAATAGTTTTGTTGAGACATTATTATGGTAAAACTACATGGTATTGAAACAGGCCAACAAGAATTTTATCACAGAAATACACTTTTTATAAGTGTTTACACTTGTTTCAGACACTATAATAAATGCTCAAGAGTTTTATGGGCGATGCAGAGCAATCAGATGATGGACTTAGTCCTTTAACCTTTTGCTCAACAAAAAATTTCAGGCATATTCAACGAGTACAAAGCTTACTGAAGTGGAGGTACAGAAAAGAGAGACTTTTTTTTATCTGATATTGATGCAGTGAGGAAACACGCTGAATAAATAAATCTTTGTGATGCAAACGTTCTTACCCACAAAAATAAACATATTTTGTTCCTATGCTGCAAAATACAACAATGATATTAATGATTGTCAAGCCCTATGGAAGCACTGTTATAATACTTTTTTTAACCTGTTTGAAAATAACAAGGTCTATTTCTAGTATAATACACTTATTTTTAGGCGGCTTGGCACATCATTAATTATAAGCATGCCGTTACTTATACAGACACTTCAGCAAAATTGCTGAGACTTATGAGATCTAAATGAGATATGAAGATATGTTTTAAGTAAAAGTTGCTCCTTTTTCATAAAATTAAGAGAAAATCATACAGTGGATTTTTTTTTTTAATCCATAAATTTGCACGTGCCAGATTCGGATAACCTCAGGAATAAAATATAGATGTGACATCAGGTAGGAATGAACAGAAATGGCATATAATTATAATCCACAGCACAATAAAAAAGACTGAGAGAGAGAGGGGGGGGGGCGAAGTGGAGGGAAAGAAAGAGGAAAGCTGAAATGAAAGCAAGAAAGCATAGAGGGGGGGGGGAGAAGGCTGGAAGAAGCAAGGGTCTATGAATTCTGAGGCACAGAAAAAAAAAATGATAAAGATTTCTAACCCAGAATGTGGGAGACATGAAAAAGTGACCACCTGGAAGAAGGGAAGTGAGAGCTTTGGATGTGGAGGGAGAAGGGTCTAGGGAGGTGCATATTAAAGAGTAAAAGTCTACAGTAGAGGCGCTCGTATAAGAGTTCGAAGTGAAAATGAGTAAATGCTGGAGTTTCATGAGAATGAATGAGGGGGAAACGGACATGCTTGGTAATGAGTAGTTGAATACACAAAATTACTAATGAAAAAGGAAATGTGAACTGGGTAAATTGGAGAGAGTTGGGAGTTAATGGTGACGCTTGTAGAAGATAAAAGTCGAAAAGACAAGCTTGCGAAGGAGCAAATGAGTGAAAGAGGCATGCTAATATGTAAGAAGAGAATATGCCTGTTTGTGTACGAGTTGAAGGGTGAACTGAAATGTTTGGGAAAGAGTAACAAGAGAATTTTTTTTCCAAGAGAGAGGTTAACGATAAGCTAGGTAAGATACCTGTGAAAGAGTAAGGGGTGAACTGAAACGTGTGAGAAGGGAAATGCTTATTAAGAAGTGGAGATGCTTGTAACAGCGTACTGTAGATGTTGGAGGGATGCTTGTGGAAGACTAAAGGATGAACTAGGGCGCTACTGAAAGAGTAACTATTAACGAGATGCTTCTGGTTGAACCGAGATAATTATGAAAGAGGGTAAACGTTGATATTCTTGTGAGCGAGTATGGGATGGCGAGAGAAGCTTGTGAAAGAGAAAGTGGTGGAGATAGACTTTTGTGTGGGAATATGTGCTGGAGAAATGATTATCAAAGAGTAAAGGATCGAGAGAGGCGCTTGTGAATGAGAAGAGATATTTAAAGATGTAGATCCTGTGGCAAAGGAGGAATCCTGAATGTAAGAATGTGTATGATGAGACTACTAAAAGGTGTGCGAATGTTATTTCCATATAAGTAATGTAGAAGAGTTACGAGTGAAAACTTTGAATAGATGAACGTGCTCAATGTGTAGGGAATAATGTAAAAAAGGGTAGAAAGGAACCTAAAGAGAAAGTGCTGAAAGGAGCATAAATGTGTGACATAGGCTATGTATCTTTAGTACGAAATGTAGAAAAGTGCAACAAGTGCAAAAGCTATGATAAATGCTGAAAACTGTATAAATGTGTAGAGTACAAAGGAAAAATGTAGAAAGGAGGTTGACGTGCTCAGTGTTAGAATGTGTCATGCTGGAAGGTGTCCGAATGTGTGGAGTATAACTTAAGAAATGAAGAAAACATTTGAAGTAAAAATGCTCAGAGTATGAATCTGTGCAAGAAAAGTGTCGAAAGGTGTGTGAATGTATAGAGTTTATAGCAGGGGACATTAACCGGTCTGCTTGCATCCCTTGGGGTTGCGAGATAGGAATGCTTAGGGAGCAAGGATACTCTCCTCAAGCGTTGATCATCTTTTGGGGGATAAAGAATAAAGTGAGGCTGTATCTTTGATATCATTTGTGATGGTGTTGACCACGACAATGAATGTTATGCTCTACAACCTAATATTAATATAATCGGTTAATATCCGAGGATGGGGCTCACGCATTCGTGAGTGGTCGACAAGATCAATAGCAGACCCTTTCTTTTTGCTTCCAGAGCTGTGTAGGTAAGCTTGCAGCGAGGAGTGACGCCGTACGCCGAAGTGAGATCTCTCGTAAGTGTTTTTACTTATGTACAGTAATATTAGTTAGACATGGCCACAACCTGGCCGCACTATGGGGTGGTACTACTACTCTGCGGCCAGGTTGTGCTAGGAAGAATACTGCCACCGTACTCCCCGCGTGTCGTAAAAGGCGACTAAAAGGGGCGGGGTGAGGGGACTAGGGACCCCCTCCTCTGTTTTTTAGTTCCTAAAAAGAGACAGGCCAGAGAAAGGGATGGGGGATGGAGTTATCCCTGTACCCTGAAGATTAGGTCTATCAATGTGCGTGGATGCAGTACGATTGAGGCTAAAAGGGAGGAGATTGGGAGAATGTTTGTGAGAAGAAAGTTGGATCTGTTAGCTTTGAGTGAAACGAAGATGAAAGGGAAGGGGGAG
Source organism: Coenobita brevimanus (assembly GCF_032717465.1). NCBI lineage: Eukaryota > Metazoa > Arthropoda > Malacostraca > Decapoda > Coenobitidae > Coenobita > Coenobita brevimanus. The sequence goes on along the minus strand of NC_136983.1, from coordinate 10,950,096 downwards.
TCTATGTTTGGAAGTGTGAATGGAAGATTGTCAGGTGTTGATAGAGGAAGGGCAAGAGAAGGTGTGGTCTTGTTAGTGAGTCCGGAAGTACAGCAATGTGTGATTGAATGGAAGGAGGTGTCATCGAGACTGATGTGGGTGAAAGCGAAATTTGAACGTGAGTTGTGGGTGTTTGTGAGTGCATATGGGCCTGGTAGTGAAAGGGATGAACAAGAGAGGGAGTCTTTCTGGAATGATGTTGATGAGTGTCTGCAGAGTTTTGGAGCGAATGTGAATGTGGTAATGATGGGAGATCTGAATGCTAGAGTGGGAAATGTAGCAGTTGAAGGCGTAGTTGGTATGCATGGTGTGCCTGGAAGAAATGAAAATGGGGAACGAATGATAGCGATGCGTGTTGAGCAAGAGATGGTGATTGGGAATACGCTGTTTGAGAAGAAAGATATTTATAAGTATACATGGGTGAGACAGGAGGGTGGAAGGGTTGTTGATAGAGCTTTGATGGACTATGTGGTTGTGTCTAGGAATGTAATAGGAAGATTGTTGGATGTGAGAGTTTTGAGAGGGGAGGGTGGAGGTATGTCTGACCACTACCTGGTGGAGGGAACGTTAAGAGTAGGTAAGAGATGGGTGAGAGCTAGGAGGGTTAGGTGTGGCAGGGAGGTTTTGAAAGTGAGTGAGTTGGATAAAAGAGAGAAAAAGATAGAGTATCAGGAGAAATTGGAAGATGAGTGGAACGCAGTGAAAGATCGGGAAAATGGCAGCGTGGAGGAGGAATGGCAGTTGTTTAAGAGTGCTGTGGTGGGGCATGCAGAAGAGGTGTGTGGTGTGAGACGTGTGGGTGGTGGTGTAAGAAAAGGAAGTGAATGGTGGTGCGAGGAAGTAAGTATGGCTGTGGCTGAGAAGAGACGTGCATATGAAGTGTGGCTGCAGAGGAAGGATGAGATGTCATACGAAAGGTATAAGGAAAAGAGGAGTAGAGCGAGAAGGGCTGTGCATGATACTAAAGTGGCAGCAGATGAGAGGTGGGGTAGGCAGCTGACAGAATTTTCAACAGAATAAGAAAATGTTTTCGAAGGAGGTGAAAAGGGTGCGAAAGGGAGAGTCTGGGAAAGAAGAATGAGTAAAAGCAGAGGATGGAAGGATGTTAATTGAGATGGATGCAGTAAGGAAGAGATGGGCAGAGTATTTTGAAAGATTGTTAAATGTAGAGGAGGAAAGAGTGGCTGAGATTGTGGCGGATGGAAGGGTGCAAGGAATAAATGTGTTGGGAGAGTTGAATGATTCTTTGATCACGAAGGAGAAAGTGGAGAAGGCAGTAAAGGAGATGAAAACAGGGAAAGCTGCAGGTATGGATGGGTGTGCTGTGGAATGCCTGAAGGGTGGTGGAGTGACTATTGTTGACTGGTTAGTAAGATTGTTGAATGTGTGCTTTGAGAAAGGTATGGTGCCAATTGACTGGGCAAGTGCTTGTGTGGTCCCGTTGTATAAAGGCAAGGGTGATAAGTATGAATGTACTAGCTTTAGGGGTATAAGTCTGTTGAGTGTTGTAGGTAAGGTGTATGGTAGAGTGTTAATTATGAGAGTTAGAGAGGGTACAGAGGGAGTGATTGGTGATGAGCAGTGGGCTTTAGGAGAGGGAGGGGATGCGTTGATCAAGTGTTTGCTGTGAGACAAGTGTGTAAAAAGTACTTAGTGAAAGGCAAGGATGTGTTTTGGGCATTTATGGATTTAGAGAAAGCCTATGATAGAATTGATAGGGAGGCTTTATGGACTGTTTTAAGATTGTATGGACTTGATGGTAGGTTACTAAAAGGGGTGAAAAGTTTTTATGTAAATAGTAGAGCGTGTGTAAGAGTGGGAAATGCTGTGAGTGATTGGTTTCCCGTGAGAGTGGGGCTGCAACAGGGATGTGTGATGTCGCCTTGGTTGTTTAATATTTACATGGATGGTGTTGTAAGGGAGGTGAATGCAAGAGTTTTAGGTGGAGGTCTGAGTCTGGTGAATGTTGATGGTGGAGAGTGGAATTTGAAGCAGCTGCTGTTTGCAGATGATACTGCACTGGTGACTGATTCATAGGAGAGATTGAGACACTTGGTAGAGGAGTATGGAAGGGTGTGTGAAAGGAGGAAATTGAAAGTAAACGAGAATAAGAGTAAAGTGATGAAGTGTACGAGGTTGATAGATGGTAGGGGGATGAATATAATTTTGAATGGCGAGTTGCTTGAGGAGGTAGATTGTTTTAAATATCTAGGGTCACATGTTGCTGTGGATGGAAGAATAGATGCAGAAGTGAAGTTTAGAATAAATGAAGTAGGAAAGGTGCTGTGAGGAACGAAAAAAGTGTTTAAATGTCGTTCGCTTAGAATGGATGTAAAAAGAAGGCTGTATGAGGGTGTTGTGGTACCGACTGCGTTATATGGGGCTGAAACATGGAATATGGGTGTAGCAGAGAGGAAAAGTTTGAATGTAATGGAGATGAGGTGTCTGAGGAGTATGTGTGGAGTGACGCGTATGGATCGGGTGCGAAATGATGAAGTGCGAAGGAGAACTGGAGTTGTTCGGGAGATGGCTGGTAGAGTTGAGCAGAGGGTGTTGCGATGGTTTGGGCATATGGAGAGAATGGATAATGAGCGATTGGTGAAAAAGATAACTAGATCTGATGTGAGAGGTGTAAGGCTGAGAGGAAGACCACGAATAGGATGGATGGACAGTGTAAAGAGAGCGCTGGATGCGAGAGGGATGTCTGTTGAGCAAGGAAGAGTGGCTGTGCGTGACAGAAATAAACGGAGAGAAATTGTGAATGAATAAGTGATGACGCAGCCCTGAGGGGATATTCTCCCGCATTTGGTCTGATCAGCTCGTCAGGTCAAGTGCGGGTAAGGGGATGGGTTTGTTATGATGTGGCAGGGGTAAACCAGTTCTGCTGTCAGGCCCTGCTGCGGATGTCACTGATTGCATTGTGCAGTTGACCCTTGTGCGGTGTAGTGCGGTGAGGATCTGTCCATTCTTCCCTTTGGGGCTAAGATGCGAATGAATGTGTTTGAATGGATGAGTAAATGGGGAGTGTGTTGTCCTGTCTCGGCTACATCCCTTTCCTTGGGGGAAGCAGCCTATGTATATAGATAGATAGATGTAAAAGCTTTCAATGATCCTTTCGTCATTCAATCACATCTTACTGCCAGAGACACACAATATCTTTTATGTACTAATTTATTTCTTTGTTTATTACAAATTAATATACTTATTTGCTTTAATTCCTTTCTCTAAATTTGTCTTCAACATATCCAAAAAGAAAGAAAAAAAACTAAGTTGAACGATGGCTATCTTGTGAATGGCTTCACTCGTATTACGGAGTAGGATCATGCACAACGTCCGCAGTGCGTCATGTGCAGTATCATGTTACTGATCGCGAATTTGAAGCCATCAAACCTCAATGAACATTTCCATAACAAACAAGGCGGCAGCAATGCAGGGAACATCACAGCATTCATTGTCAAAGGAGTCAGGTTTGATCGCTCTGGCACATTGTTGGCCTAAGAATTTTCACCAAAAATTTTATTACTTGCTTCTTATCAACATGCATGCCAGGTTGCTAAGTCTAAGAAAGACCTTACAACTGGCGAACAACTGCTCAAGCCTCCTGCCGCTGAAATGGCGCAAATTTTTTCTGGTACAAAGGCCGAGCGAAAAAAAAAGAAAAAAAAAGACTCTTTTATTAAACTGTGAGATCTATAACCGATTTATCGAAACGATTCAGTATACTCTGCAGCAGATTGTCGCCGATACCAAGACCAGTCCAGTAAAAATTAGCCGGCCTAGAAGTAAATGAATCAACAGAGGTGTCAGAGTGTTGTTAGCTACTGGTAGTGGTTCGCTACGTAAAGAACTTAGGCGTGGAAAATGATTTTCTCTTCCTCCAGTCACTGAAGACATCTGCACAAGGTATTTATGTGTTTTGCATAATAACGGGATTCTTTATCAAACACCAGCTCCATCTCAACGTGATTGACTATATGTACTATCACGATCCAAAGTTTCTTTACCCCCCTGAGTGGAAGAAGGTCGAAGCCAAGGTTGAAGCAAGGCCAGATGATCGGACACTGCCAGTATACAAGACTAATAATGGTTCATGATACCGTGATTCATAAATAGGCTCGTGTGTTTCATCCGGGTGATTCTTATTTCCTAAGTTTCAGGTTAGTGAACCCCTCCATCATGAATTGGCCTGTGTTCGGTGGCCCGTCATTTCTTCAACCTTGGCTTCGACCTTCCTCCACTCAGGGGGGTAAAGAAACTTTGGATCGTGATAGTACTGATGAGGCATCAACCATATAGGGCAACCGTTCAGGGATGGTTGCGCTAATGACACACACACACACACACACACACACACACACACACACACACACACACACACACACACACACACACACACACACACACACACACACACACACACACACACACACACACACACACACACACACACACACACACACACACACACACACACACACACACACACACACACACACACACACACACACACACACACACACACACACACACACACACACACACACACACACACACACACACACACACACACACACACACACACACACACACACACACACACACACACACACACACACACACACACACACACACACACACACACACACACACACACACACACACACACACACACACACACACACACACACACACACACACACACACACAAACTGACTTAAGATGACGCAGCTTTCATCAACGGCAAGCATCAAGATCATTGCCTCCAAATCTGAGGAAGATTTGGATGTTTGAATGTTGTGAACATGATTCGTGGACGTGGTTTGAGCTATCGACTGTTTCAGTTGTTTTGCGGGGAAATGGGTCATGAACACACTGCATTTGTACCACACAGAAGTGAGGGCGCTGTTGGCTGGTCGTGTCCTATTCGTGTGTTTGAATCGCGAGGTGAAACTTAGCAGTTTCTCCATGAACAGGGACAAGGCCTGGCTAAATATTTTGATGCCCTTGAATGTGTTATGTGCTTTCATATTTGGATGATTTATTCACAAAATTCTCTGAGCCTGAACAGTGAAGTGAACTCGCAATTACAACTGCAAGCACGACGTTTGTTGCATTCAAAGGAACCTTGCTTTGTGGATTAGACGTGTAAGGGAAATTTAGTAAATTTTCCGTGTATTGAAGGAAAAGTCACGGCAGATCTTTCCTAGCAACCTGACACAGTTTCAAATAATGTTAAACATCTGCAGATGCTGCAAACTTCATTCAGTGGTTACTTTTCATGTGGATGGCTGAAAGCATGTTGTAAATGTATCAGGCATCCATTCCGGATTTGGAAGCTAATAATGATGACAGTAACATCAAGGAAGATCTCATCAATCTGAGAAGGAGTCATTCAGTCCATTTTCTGAAATTTTTCTTGATTCACAGCGAGTCACAGGATGGGTTTAGGAAGGCAAATAATACATTGTCCTATGCCCCAGACGATTCTCTTCAAATTGGTAGAGAAAGAAATCGATTTTTGAACCCTAAGAAAATGGACTCAGAGGCCTACCGCATATTATTTTCTTCTGGTACAATTGGTCATCCCGTAATACTGGCAAAGGCAGAACAACTTCAACGAGACTCGATTCGTCACGTCGCATCATCGCTAGGGAACAGATGAAACAAATTGGCTAATCAAACGAAATAACCAGACAAGCAGTGATTTGATATTAAACCAACCTATTCCTAACCATCTAAGGCCTAACCAAATGTTAACCTACCATAATACCGTAAACTGTTTGGGGGAATGACGAAGTTGCGAGGTTGCTGAGTCTTTTCTCAAGGCATTAAATCCTACACGTATGTTTCCAATATGACTGGATGCCCAATTATACCCCCCCCCAAAAAAAAAAAAAAAAAAATGCCGGTCAGCCTGGGATGCACATAAAGGATTTACCTCACAGCCATATCATTGTAGTGGGAAGTTATAAACCTCTGTGGTTTTGTAACCCCAATATCTCACTATGTATTGATCAGTGACTTGATTACTTCTAGAGTTGGTCATTCGGAGGGACACTTTAGCATCTTTATGTCCCACAAATAAATTCCTGGTAAAAAGTTACCCCAGTTACACCCCTTTGGAGCCCACATTGTAGTTAGCCCTTAATTTCCATTAGGGGCAAACTCAAAATTTCAAATTATATATATATATATATATATATATATATATATATATATATATATATATATATATATATATATATATATATATATATATATATACCAGATTTTGTCCAAAAACATAGTCCTCCTATCATTCTGAAGTTCTGCATGCAAGTAGTCAAAGGGAAGACGATTCGATCTGTGCCGAGTTGAAAAAAAATTCGAGCGCTTACGGTAACAAACACTTGTTGTACCAAAATCTGTTAAGTGAATTGTAACATACTCTTATAATAAAGTATTTTGAAAGTAGTGCTGAGTCCATTGTTCAGACCTTTAAGACGGACAACTTTAACTCATAGTAAGCAAAAAATGCAGAAAATCATCATCCTGAAGGTAGTTATCCATTACATAACCCATCCTGTCCTTCTGTATTTCCGACTTACCTCTGGGTCTAATAACGTAATTTCCTGCATCCATAAATGAATCTCTCTCTCTCTCTCTCTCTCTCTCTCTCTCTCTCTCTCTCTCTCTCTCTCTCTCTCTCACTTTGGGATAATTAAATGCTCGTGTGTCCTGTAATATGATCTGAAATTTCTCTACATTGTAAAACATGTCTTCAAGAAAAATCACCTGTGTATGATGCAAACTCTCTCAGGTAACAATGAATTTCCAGGTAAATTTCCCAAACCATTTCATCTAATCATGGAGTTAAGAGTAATATGTAGATTGTAGGTGTCGTATTCATAAAGGATTTGAGACAATTACCTTTCCTAATAATATACATTAGAACAATTAAATATCTGTAAATCTATCTCCGTCCAAACGCCATAATCCCGTAAGAGATGGCCGTTTGCCTTTGAGCTAGTAATTTTACGGGGAGGGGCACTAACCCTCTGCCAACCCACTTGTTGACAAGTAAGGAACACATTTGAGTTGGTTATATAATTACCACTCAGCGCTGTAAAGGGTTCCCTGGCTTACAGCAAACAGTTAGACTTGTCACTCATTGTACAGCCACCTGAAAAGGCAAAAAAAGTAGTAAAAAGTCTTCTTTTTTTTTTCTAATGTATAAGAGAAGGAACCAAAGACCAGGAGCTTACAAATTTATTCCCTCCAAGAAAAGAAAAGAGCAGAAAACCTAATTCAAGATCCATTCATTTCGAGATGCCTGGACACACTTCATTTGAAAGACTAGAGATCACAGGCAGTAGAAAATACAGACGGAGGGAGACAGTTCCACAGTTGACCTGTTGCTTACATGAAGGACTGGGAGTAACGGTTAACTCTTGCATTAGAGAGCTGGACATAAAAGAGAGGAAAGCTTGTTGTTTGACGGATGCTACGCACCCGCCATAGTGGTGGAGGGTTGCAAGCAGACTGTGTGTTAACAAGCTGACTCAAATAATTTGTACCCAGTTTTAGTCAAACTTAGCGGAATAATGAAGGGACACTCCATAGAGAACCCCCCCCCCCCTTTGTTTTAGAACAATATGGCAAAGGAGAAGGTCAAAGAGCTATTGAAAAAGTTGACCTAGCAAAATCACCATAAACATTTTTCAACTAATTATGACAAAACTTTAGGAAATAGTCAAGCATTTGAAAAAAATTAAGTTATTCACCTTAGAAAGGCTACTCAGAGGTCAGGTCACACGGCAAAATCAAATTTCGACCCATGGATGCATTTCTTAACAAAATAACTCAAACAGTTTCGATCTGATTAAAGCCAAGTTGATGGAAGTGCTAAGGGTCAGCCGAATAGTAATCTTGTTGTGTCTTAGAACAAGAGGTCAAAGGTCAAGGTCACGGGACACAATCAACTTCACTAATTTTCATCCATATTGAACCAAACTTAGTATAAGTTTGGAGGATGAGGCAAGGATGAATTGATTCGACTTTGAGGAACATCAGACAAAAGCCAAGGCCACATGGAAAGGTCAGAGGCCAAGGCCACGGCACTAGGTCAGATCAGACAACTTTGATTTTATTTGAACCAAACTTCATGGGGGGGGGGGGCTTCAGGATCACGCATCAACGAAGAGATTGTTCTGAGAACAACAAAAGTTCAAGGCTGCAGGGCAAGGTCAACGGCCAAGTAATCAAACTTTTACAAGAAAGGGCAAACCAGTTTTTTTTTTTTAGACCAATAGGTCAAAGGTCAATGCCACGTGGCAAGGCTAACTTAATTTTAATCCCATGTGAAACAATCTTTGTGGAGACGCTCAGCTTAAATTAAGATTTTCGATCTTGAGAACAACTAGTTAAGGTTGAAGGTTACACTGAGATGTCACAAGTCAGAATTACCGGGAAAGATTAACTAAAAAAGTTTTCATCTGAACCCAACCAATGTTGGTGGAAGCGTTAAGGGTTAGAAAAGAATAGGAGCGTTCGCGCGAAGAGGAAAATCTGCCAGACACCACCAGAAACTATGTCTCTTCGTTTCTGCGGGCTAAGGGGGTCTTACTTAAATTTCAGTGTTATTTTGCTGATCGATAATTACGATATAGGTTAAGCAAACATATTTTAAAAAATATAACTCACTCTTACTTATGCTATTTCACCCAAAATATCGCCGATAAAATAATAAATTAGTATATTCTTCCCTAAGAAGATTAGTACAATATATGCCAAAAAGACGGTTTTTGGACCGTGAGGAGTAAAAAAGGCGTATGAATATTGACGTTTGTATATAATCTTGTACACAAAATGGCACATATGGTATATCCATAGTTTAATATTTATTAGATCTAAATTATTAGGGCGTACTGAAGCTTAGCGCTGCCAGACGTACGAAGTTGGCACAGGTGAGATCAGCCAGTGAAGACAGACGGCTGTTTCGGTTTCCTCAGAAAACTTGTTTTACCGGAGGCAGCATATAAATATCGACATTTTTTTTTAAGTGAATTGAGTTTTATTCTTACTCATAGGGAGTTTAATTTGTTAGTATAAATTACAACTAATTTCTATTATTGGATAAAGATATACATATATATTTCTATGCATGCATAAACCAGGCTGCAACCGCTGTGGAATATTTTTTTATAATTACTTTTGTTCATGCTGCATTGAGACAATACTGTTCAAAAGAGAAGAAATAGAATATTTATGTATTTTTACAACAAGTAAGATGCATGAAAAAGGACATTCAGTTATTGCCCGACATGTGATTTTTTATCCATCTGAAAAATTAAAATATTGGTAACATTTGGCATTACTCCAGGCGCGCGAACGCTCCTATTGGGTAAATTCATTCTGAATGTAATCTGTCGTAGCTGCGAGTCACAAGACAAAGTAAAATGTTCTGCTATAAGACAAGTTGGTGGGTTGGATATTGCTCTCTGTTTTTTGTTTCTACGTTTTTCTCTTTTTTCAAAGACTTTTCTCAGTAACACGTTGCACGTTGGATAGGGACACCAATACCTGGTGGCTCCATTATAACCAAGGTAATCACCTGTTCGCTTATATATAACCCTCTTAAGATCAGCCCTTCTCTATAATACATTCTTCCCTGTCTCAACCAAGTTAGTTTCATGATTTTCCTTCAGTATAGTTCAGCGTTGCAGTAAAAACAATTTATCAATGGAAATGTACGTATCTTGGTACCGGGTACTAATTGTTATTGCTTAAGTCATATAGATAGCAATGATGTTAGGGGAATGTAGATTTTCAGTTGATACTCTTCTATTATCAAAAAAAAGTTGTGACACTGACAATTTGTGATACTCTCCACGTTCGCACGCAAGGAACACCCAGGCTTATGGAAGGATGTGTACAGGCACAAGCATGTCTTCACGCATATACTAAACAAACACAGGTACCCAACGCGCGCGCGAGCAAACACACACACACACACACACACACACACACACACACACACACACACACACACAGCAACAACAATAACGAAATGTAAAAACACATCCCAAGACGATATTATTCAAGTTGGAAGAGGTTTTCGAACTGTAGGGATTATATGTAGCTGTTACCAGCCCCTTCACTACTAGAGCTGCTCCCCTAAGTTGCATAAAACTATTTGCCAGCAGCTAGAATTAAACAGAAACGACATTAACTAGGCATGAATATATTTTCATAGTACCTCTTAGGTACAATACAAACAGATAAGTAAACAAATATAGATAGACAGACAGAAACAGAAATATATTAACAGATAACTGATTAATAGTTATAGAAACACAGATGGATATATAGACAGACAGAGAGATTGATGGGGAGATGGGAAAAGACAGATTCATTTGATTGATAGATACAATCATACATAAATAAACAAAGGTAGAAAGATGGATACTATGCAGAGAGGCAGATATGAAGCTATAAACAGACTGTGTATGACAGCAACACTCAGCAATAAAGACGGACTACCAGACACATCATTCCCTGTGGGAAATACACTTATCCATCCACTCATATATACTGAGAGATATATTTAGATATGTACTAAGATACAGATAAAAAGATAGATAGGCAGATACAGTTTGATTAAAGGAACGTACAGCACTGAAAAGTAGCATATACCAGACATTACTATTTCTGTGAAAATTGCAGACATTGAGTCCTAGATAGATATAGTCAGCTGGTAGACTGATACATAGATAAACATATAAAGACAAACAGAGACAGATAAATGGACAAAAATAGAAAAAAAGAGATATACAGTACTAGACAAACTGCAGTATATGATAGCAACAGATGTTAAAGAGGAACTCCTGTGAACCACTAATAGTCCTAAGAAAGATACTATCACGTGGTCTCTTATATACAGGTAGAGTGCTACATTGATATAGATAAAGAGAAAGTTGATAATTATACATATAAGCAGCCAGGCCGACAGATTGATAAGGGAGAGACAGACAGAAAGAAAGAAATACATAGATACACAATGATATAGAAAGACAGGTATATATGGAAACCGAAAGTACTTCATAGGAAGTCAGAGCTGAAGGAGACTTACTAGTTGCGGCATTACCACAGTGAAAATTACTATCATGCAGCTCCTCAGGTACACTCGGGGAAAGATTCACCTGATACACCCGCTGACACGTGAATCTGAGGCAAGTGTTACTGAAGAAGCTGCCGTACTCTCACCTACAAGGTAGAAGTGAGTGAGGAAGAGAGGGTTGGAGGGGGGAGGGGTTCTGTTGAATTTGATTAATCGTCTTATGTCCTCTTGCTCCCATGTAATATAATAACACAGCTTTTCTGTCTGAATATATTCTTCTTGATCCATCCATCCATCCATCCATCATCCAATCCTACATTGCCCCATGAGGAGCGTAGGAGTCCGGGGCTAGGCAGTTGGTCCCGACATTTAAGATGAGAGTGACCAGCCTCACTCATCCCTGAGTGCCATTACATGAGCAATCAACCCCAACCACCCCTTGAATATAAACCTTCACCGGTTCAATCCGATTGGAGTGCAATAATTACCCACTAAGCCACCAGGCACCAAAATTTGGTTATATGGTTACCACCCAGCGTAGTAAATGCTTTCTTGGTGTTCAGGACACCATTTGGCTTGTCACTCAGTGTAGAGTCAACCACAAGCAGAAGGAAGAGGAAAGAATGAAGGAAAGGAAGACAGAAGAGGGAGTGTAAAGTTACCCGTTGGCATCAGGACAAGAAAAGAATGAAGGAAAGGAAGACAGAAGAGGATGGAAGGAAAGAAGGATGGATGAGAGGAAAAGGGAGACACCTGACAGCAGCACTACATCGACTGAGTGGATGGTGAGCGCCCCCACCTTCGAAAATAATGTTTGAGGAAAATTATATCTAATACCACTGATATACGGAACAGATATATACTAAAACTGATTTTCTAATCAATTTAGAATTCCCTATATAACATGTCATTAAGAAAACTATACACACACACAAGCTGAAATAACATGCTCTGTAGTACACACAGTACCCTTGAAAATAATGATGACTCTTAACTTTATTGTTTCAGCAAATGTTCACAGGTGGATGACGTTTACATGAGACTACTTAAAATCATTATAAATTTTTTACCCTGACCATACGTCAGAAGCATTATGACTGGTCAGTGATATTGTGACGCCAGCGTCCCAAACACTCCTCCACCCACCACACCCCGACGCCTCTCCTCACTCACTGTTACCATGTAGATGAGAACTTGGCACCTGCTTCGGGATCACTTGTCTCAGATTCACGTATTGGCGGGTGTAGCAGCTGAATTTTTCCTCGAGTGTACGTATATAAATCGATGGATAGGGATGGGTAGAAATACATAGTTCGACAGACAGTTACAGATTATATATATATATATATATATATATATATATATATATATATATATATATATATATATATATATATATATATATATAAACACAAGAAGAAAACAGTAGGATTAAGAAACAGGCATACGGATGGAGAGACAGTGGATTATGATAACACACAGCACTAAAGGGAAAGGGAAAATGATTCTCATGCAGTCTCACTCTGAGCAACTCCCAGGGGATCCAAATGAATCTCTAAATCCAATTAAATCTCCCAGCTAGACGCGGAAACCCTACTGAGTCTCCCCAGACTATACTCGTGCTTTGTCTGGAATTTTAGTTTGCTGGTGGGGACAGGGAAAATGATTTATAAATGATAATACTAATGCTACAACAACAACAACAACTACTACTACTACTACTACTAATAATAATAATAATAATAATAATAATGAAAATAATTATAATTATATTTATAATCTGATCTCTTGTTTCTCAAAAGTGCAAGTTCTTCCATCTTAAATCTTTAAATACCAGTGAATATTTCTTTTAAATCAGTGTATCACATCATCATCATCATCATCGTTAGTCAGACTACTGCAGGAAAAAGGTGTTGCCCAATTTTCATTCAGAACTATTGGCAGCAAACCAGCTTCAGTTTATCTTATAGTCTTATCTTGCCATCTTGCCATCTGTCTGTCTTTTCCTCTCACTCAGCCTCTTGGCTGCCGTTCATTTACCCTGGTTGTCCTTCTGGTACCTGTTCTACAGAATGGATGATGTGACCTGTCCACATCCATTGATGCTCATTGATTATAGTGAGTATATTCTCTAGTTTAGGGGGAGGCGGTGGCTGAATCGGTCGAGAGGCGGCCTGCGGTCCTGCTGGACCAAGGTTCGAATCCCGGCTGGGGCAGGGAACAGTTTAAGGATTTGAATTTCCTAAAAGCAGACTTTCCTGATCTACCAGATGACCCGATGACATGTCATAAAAGTACCCCCGCTAATACCAATACACCAGTCCTGTATGAGACAGCCCTAGTATGTATTCAATATGGACGGTGGGTGTTAGCGCCGAAGTGGTGACATGTAGAGAGGTGTATGGTATGTAGGAGGACTACTGGGCCTTGAGAGCAGGCTGTGAAGCCTATGCCCAGAGTCGGACACATAAAAAAAAAAAATAAAGTTGCGTCTGTTCACTTGAACATGTATACGAAGTTTTCATTTGATCTTTCCATGTGTTTTCTAATATAATCCTTTCAATACCTCAATGAGTACTTCAAAGTACACGTTGCAAGGGTTCTGTACGACCTCGTTTCCAGTAAGTTATAACAGGATGCATACATTGATTAGCCTATATAATCGTCCTTTTCTTGCATAATGGTGATTGCATATCATTCTTGTACTGTACTTAGGCCAGCTATCAAAAACTTTTGGGAAATGTCGTGCATTAGCTTACAGACGTCATCTCTCAAGTTTCTTCCATTCTCGCTTTATGTAGATGATTTTCTGATTCAGCTTAGCAGAGGTTATTCGAACAACGTCCTCGGTATGAAAAGATTATCCATTTCAATCGGGTATATATATATATATATATATATATATATATATATATATGTACCCCCCTCCACAATATGTCTACCCCCCGATGTATATGTCCCCCCCCAGTGCATACATGCCCCCACTAAAATTGCTGACCTAGCACGCTTTCCCACGCCTGAACGAAGGCGTTATTGCATCAGTTGATAGCAGGCAGCCAAGACGGGCAGACTATTTTACTGTGAGCTTGTAATAAACTCCTTATCTAGCTGTTTGTACACGGAGTTTCTATCACCAAAGTATTGCAAGTTACATTTGGTAGCAGTGGTGTTTCGAACCATCAGATTCTGACCGCCTCCTTGGACTTTTAGTGACATCACAAGATACACGACGTCTCGCATCTCCCAGCCTCGCACCTCCTCAGTGCCTCTAGTGGTGTAATCCCTGCCTGTGCTTTCCGAGTGTACAATTTTTCTCACCAGTGCTCACCTCTCAAACAACCCCACCCATACGCCTTGTTCCTGACCGCACGTGTCACCGTCGCCGACCTATGCACCTGTTGCACCTGTTCCCAGCACCTGTTCCGAACTCGTCATACCTCCTGCCCCACGGTGCCACTTATCACCGTCTGCCCACTGCCTGCCCACCACCATTCTCTGCATTTGCAACTCAACAGCTCTACACCTGCCTTGAATCAACATCTGCCCTCACCACCCACCACCGGCCCCGCCACCGCCACATCTGGTCTGCATTACGTGTGCCTCCTAAGACCGCCACTCCCTGCAGGTGATTCATCGTGGCGTCTCTTCTCTCTGCCCAGCTGTCTCTCCACTGCCGCCCCGCCTCGCCCCGCCCCGCCCCGCCCCGCCCCGCCCCAGCCCAGCTACGCCCAGCCACCCCTGCACGTCATACATCTCGACACTCCACTGTGTAACTATAGTATATCTTTCCTTTCTATAGAGATTATCCTCGATTTCCTCTACAGATTGGATATTGTAAATATTTCATCTCATTTCCATTACCCCGTTTTCATCTTCACCTACGTTATTTATAATCCATCTCATCCTTCGCCTTTTATTTAAACCATCCATCCCCGCACCTTCATTCATTTTCACGCCTACTCGTGTATTCCATTCTCTCATTATTATTTATACATTTCCACCTACGTATCCATCTTCCTCCTTTCATTTTCCATTGCCGCATTAAATGTCATACTTTCCACGTCAACCGCTTAACATCAGCCCTCTCGACCCGGCAACATCACATGACCATACCCCGTCTGCCGACTCTAACACAATCACTCATTTACGAAGCGGCAAAGAGTACCACCGCCCTGTACCTGAGACTCCCGTTTCACTTCCCGCAGAATCACTTACTACCCATCCTCCACTCGTAAATCCAGATACCTCCTCGTCTACTGCCTCTACACTCACTTCTTCCTCTACTCCTTCCCCTGTCGTTCCCTCTCCTGCCTCCCTTCATACCCCGTCTTGCTCGCCCTTAACTGCCACTACCTTCTCTCTCTCCCACACCTCTCCTGCCGCCACTTCTGCACTTCCAGCCATGGCCAACCCTCCACAGTCTATCTATCTCGACGATGCCAATCGTCCCAAATTTACCGGCCAGGATCCAACTTGGTCTGTCTATGATTTCCTCAGAGAAGTCGAAACAGAAATAAACAATAGACAAATCACCGATGAATCGCTCAAAGTAGCCTACCTCCTAGGTCGCTTGCACCACAGCAAATCGGACATCGGATCCGCGATCTGTGCAGGACATTTCGATAGCATTCGTACCTTTGCTGATTTTCGTACGGAACTCATCAGCCTTTGTTGCCAGCATTCAAATACCGGGTCTCTCATGGGATTCATTAATCTCCTAAACCAACTAGATGAGGACTTGCGAGTCCCAGCGCAATATGCCAATCTCCGCGAAGCTGCCGCCGCCATGAAAGCAACTAGTAGCGAGATGCTCCAATTACTGGTAGGCACAAAATGGTTAGAAGACAAGAATGGCGTTCCAATGCTTTCACTCACCAACTTGCTGACTTTTAATTGGTTACCTGAGATTCCTACACTGGCTTTCTCCTAAACAGCGAGAGCTAGCCTTAGAAATCGGTTTCAATCCAGGAGATAAAATTATTCAGGTCACTAAAGCCATTCATGAAAGAACAGGTTCGAACTACACGCGTCAGGGCACCACCAAACCCTTGGCCTCCTCAGTCTGTCACACCTCCACTACCTCAGACCAATCTTGCTCCCGTCCCACCACACGCGGCAGACCTACCACACATCGTTCTCCTACCGCGGGTCATGATCAATCTAGCACCCGACGGAACAGACAATCTTCGATTCTTTGCTGGTACTGTGGTCATCCTGGACATGGAGCATCCAGTTGCGACCGTACATACAGACGTCCTCACTCCCAAACCAGACAGCGTACACCTTCCCGCTCCTGTCGTCCACACTGCAAATACCACAAATCAAGCATGACTCACACCACTGAGGAATGTCGTTACCTCAACCGCCAACAGTCGGGGGAAGCGCCGCGCCCGTATTGGACCAATATCATGTAGAACCAGATACCCAACTCCCCATCCGCCATGTAGGTCCCATAACATCCTCGGGTTTAGTCATTCTCGGAAGCAGTGATGACATACCAACGTCATTCTTCTTGGACACAGGATCTATAGTAAATCTCATCTCCGAAAATTCCTTACAAATTATTCATCGACATCACAACCACGTCAGTTTCCTAGAACCACCAGACATTCGCCTATGTGGTGTCGAAGGCTCAGAGTTTAAGGTTAAGGGAAAAGTCACCCCTGAAGTCAAACTCTACAGAGATTTGCCCCCTATCCCCATTGAATTTCATGTCACTAATGACTTGCAGTATCCCGCAGATGCCCTTATTGGTTTCTCCACCATGGCACAACACTCCATTGCATTATTACCTGCTTGTGGTGGTATAGACATTTCTGGATTCCCAGTTTACACTATGGAATGTCCCCGTCCTGTTCTTACGATCAAATCAGTCCTTCAGTTACCTCTGTCCCTATCACTACCAAAAAGTCCAACCCAGCCCAAACCACCACTATCATCATCTGAGAATACAGAGATCATTCCTTTTCTGACTGCGAGCAAGGACATACATTCCTCAATGTCTCCTGATACATCATCTCAGCCCTCGAACATGGCTCTTACCTCCTCTCCCGACAACACTATCGCTGACTCAGACATGTCTCAGTTACCTACCTCACACAGTCTGAATGATCTCCAACACGCAGAGACGAAACGTGCAGTAACGAATACGTGCACAATTTTGTTACCGCATGAGTTCACCAAAGTCTCTGTTTGTGTTGCTGGTGCGAAAGAAGGAGTGGATGTACTAACCCTACCTGAGACGTGTTGTGTGAATGGCTTGACTTATGAGTCAGCGTGGTGTATAGTCTTAGAAGACAGTTTATGCTACCTGTACTTGCTCAGTGTCACAAATGCTCCACTAAAACTTAAAAGTGGTGTAAAGATTGGAGACTTCCTAGTATACCCAGCGGCCGTAAGGGTGTGCCAGGATTCCTCAATTCCTACTATTCAGACTGATGATAGTAGGCCAATCGGTGTATGTACTATTAACTCTATGGGATCTGCACCGACATGTTCACCCGATATGCTCTCACATCTCAATTGCACAGATTTCCCAGAAAATATGCCTCAACTCCTCGACCTTCTGACCTCGTACAGAAACGTGGTTGCCTTACCCGGTGAACCGATGGGTAGAACAGACCTTGTCAAACACATGATTGAACTACTACCAGGAACTCAGCCGATATACGTACCAGCGTATCGATTTCCTCACAGCCAGAGAAAGCAGACAGATCAAATGGTACAGAACATGTTAGACCAAGACATTATTGAACCCTCCGTCAGTCCATGGAATAGCCCACTTTTCTTAATACCAAAGAAGGACGGCAACCTTAGACCAGTAGTCGACTATCGTAAGGTCAATTCTGTCACCATTCCAGACTGTTTCCCGTTACCTGTCCTCACTGATTTGCTAGAATCCCTTGGTGAAAATAACGTAGTCTTTTCATCTTTAGACCTCCTCAGCGGGTACTGGCAGGTGGAAATGGAAGAGTCCTCTCGCCCAGTTACAGCCTTTAGCACCCCTTCCGGACATTTTCAGTTTAAGAGACTCCCTTTTGGTCTGAGAAATGCTCCTTCCGTGTTCATGCGACTTATCCATTCAGTCTTCAGCGGTATGATGGGACACTCTCTTTTTGCTTACCTAGATAATATCATTGTTGTGAGTAAATCCATCCCTGATCATTTTACCAAACTCCAGCAAGTCTTTAAACGCCTCCAGCTCGCAGGCCTGAAAATTAATCTCAGTAAATGTGACTTCCTGCGAAAGAAAATCAAATATCTGGGCCATGTCGTAGATGCACAAGGCATTCATACTAATGAGGGTAAAACTAAGGCGATCATTAACTTCCCAGAACCTACCACTACCGAAGCTGTACGAAGTTTCCTGGGTCTCAGTGGCTATTATCGTCGATTCATACGGGATTATGCAAAAATCGCCGCTCCTCTGACCCACTTACTCAAGCAGAATGTGCCCTTTGTTTGGACTAACGACCAGTCACAGGCCTTCCAAAAGCTAAAGACAACTCTTGTAAATGCCCCTGTTCTAGCGTTCCCTGATTATACCACACCCTTCCTTCTCTGCACAGACGCCTCAGGCACTGGACTTGGTGCCGTTTTGATGCAACTCGATGAAGCATCGAGGAAGCGCGTAATAGTGTATGCTAGTTGCACCCTTACAACCGTTGAACGTAACTACAGTGTCACAGATCTCGAAGCGCTAGCGGTAGTCTGGTCCTTGAAACATTTCAGAGATATAGTCTATGGTTATCCAGTGCATATCCAAACAGACCACCTTCCACTATGTGATTTGTTCAAGAATCGCAACCTAACAGGTAGGTTAGCTAGATGGTCCGTCATCATCCAGGACTTTAATCCCACTTTTCAATATGTACCAGGCAAGTTGAATGTAGTCTCAGACGCACTCTCACGTCATGTAGCAGCAGCTATAACATCACTACAGCTCAAAGTAACAGAAAACACTACACTAATGTCAGAAGTTGTTCGAAACTTTCAGCGCCAAGACCCCATGTGGTCCAAAGTCATTTATTTCCTAGAATCTGGTGATGCCTCAACCTTACCTACTCTGCCAGTATCACTAGATGAGTTCATGCTAGATGATGATCTCTTGTACAGGAAAACACTGCTAACAGGCAAAGATATGCCCAATCGCCCCCCGATGTATATATGTCCCCCCCCAATGCATACATGCCCTCACTAAAATTGCTGACCTAGCACGCTTTCCCACGCCTGAACGAAGGCGTTATTACATCAGTTGATAGCAGGCAACTAAGACGGGCGGACTATTTTACTGTGAGCTTGTAATAAACTCCTTATCTAGCTGTTTGTACACGGAGTTTCTATCACCAAAGTATTGCAAGTTACATATATATATATATATATATATATATATATACAGTGGTAAAGCGTGCATTTTCATACAATGAAGAGCGAGGGTTCACGCCCCGCCAGGTTAATAAACTTTGGGAGCATTCTGGCCACGTACTGCATTGGTGGGCACAAGGGGTGCTGTGGTTGAACCAGTGTCGCTTACTAAAGTATGCTTGCACCAAATTGGCTTGCGTGGGCCGATTACACATGGTTCACAGACTACACACACATCCAAAGCCACTTCAACACAACAATTACACTTACAAGCGCTTCTCACCCTACATACAATCTCTACTAGACAGCCTAAGCCACTTGGTACAGATACATTGGCTATATCGTCCCCACTTCGGTAGGGATAAGCCGGTCCTGCAGTGGAGACTGAAACGGCTGATAAGATGAGATGAGATGATACATATATATATATATAGAGAGAGAGAGAGAGAGATTTATATATACATATATATATATACATATATATATATATATATATATATATATGTATATATATATATATAGATAAATAGATAGATAGATATAGATAGATAGATAGATAGATATAGATTGATAGATAGATAGATAGATATAGATAGATAGATAGATAGATAGACAGATATATAGAGAGATAGACAGACAGATATAGATATAGATATGTATATCCATCCATCCATCTAATCCTACGTTGCCATCTAATCCTACGAGAAGCGTAGGACCCGGGGCTAAGCAAGTTGGTCCTGACATTTAAGTTGAGAGTGACCAGCCTCACTCATCCCTGCATGGCACTGCGTGAGGAATAACCGCAACCATCCCTCGGACATAAACCTTCACTGGCTCGATCCAAGTGGAGCGCCGCAATTATCCACTAACCACCAGGCGCCATAATTTGGTTATATGATTACCACCCAGCGTAGTAAATGGTTTCCTGGTGTACAGGAAACCACTCGGCCTGTTACTTAGTGTTCAGTCACCCGTAGGTATAAGGAACAGGAAAGAATGAAAGAAAGACAAAAGAGGGAATGCAAAGTCACCCTTAGCCAGAAGGACGAGGAAAGAATGGAGTAAAGAAAGACAGAAGAGGAAGGAAGGAAACGAGGGAGGAGAGGAAAGGGCAGACATCCGAGAGCAGCACTACATCGAGTGAGTGGATGGTGAGCGCCCCCATTTGCCACATCTCTAATGCTCTCACTCTTGAAATTTCATTTTCATGCGACACCGTAGTCTCACACCCATATGTTAAAGCAGGCACTAATACTCCTTCATGTAAGCCATATATATATATATATATATATATATATATATATATATATATATATATATATATATATATAAGGAAAAGAGGAATAGAGCGAGAAGGGCTGTGCGTGATGCTAAAGTGGCAGCAGATGAGAGGTGGGGTAGGCGGCTGACAGAGAATTTTCAACAGAATAAGAAAATGTTTTGGAAGGAGGTGAAAAGGGTGCGAAAGGGAGAGTCTGGGAAGGAAGAACGAGTAAAAGCAGAGGATGGAAGGATGTTAATTGAGATGGATGCAGTAAGGAAGAGATGGGCAGAGTATTTTGAAAGATTGTTAAATGTAGAGGAGGAAAGGGTGGCTGAGATTGTGGCAGATAGAAGGGTGCAAGGAATAAATGTGTTGGGAGAGTTGAATGATTCTTTGATCACGAAGGAGGAAGTGGAGAAGGCAGTAAAGGAGATGAAAACAGGGAAAGCTGCAGGTATGGATGGGTGTGCTGTGGAATGCCTGAAGGGTGGTGGAGTGACTATTGTTGACTGGTTAGTAAGATTATTGAATGTGTGCTTTGAGAAAGGTATGGTGCCAATTGACTGGGCAAGTGCTTGTGTGGTCCCGTTGTATAAAGGCAAGGGTGATAAGTATGAATCTACTAGCTTTAGGGGTATAAGTCTGTTGAGTGTTGTAGGTAAAGTGTATGGTAGAGTGTTAATTATGAGAGTTAGAGAGGGTACAGAGGGAGTGATTAGTGATGAGCAGTGTGGCTTTAGGAGAGGGAGGGGATGCGTTGATCAGGTGTTTGCTGTGAGACAAGTGTGTGAAAAGTATTTAGCGAAAGGAAAGGATGTGTTTTGGGCATTTATGGATTTAGAGAAAGCGTATGATAGAATTGATAGGGAGGCTTTGTGGACTGTTTTAAGATTGTATGGACTTGATGGTAGGTTACTAAAAGGGGTGAAAAGTTTTTATGTAAATAGTAGAGCGTGTGTAAGAGTGGGAAATGCTGTGAGTGATTGGTTTCCCGTGAGAGTGGGGCTGCGACAGGGATGTGTGATGTCGCCTTGGTTGTTTAATATTTACATGGATGGTGTTGTAAGGGAGGTGAATGCAAGAGTTTTAGGTGGTCTGAGTCTGGTAAATGTTGATGGAGGAGAGTGGAATCTGAAGCAGCTGCTGTTTGCAGATGATACTGCACTGGTGACTGATTCAGAGGAGAGATTGAGACAGTTGGTAGAGGAGTTTGGAAGGGTGTGTGAAAGGAGGAAATTGAAAGTAAATGAGAATAAGAGTAAAGTGATGAAGTGTACGAGGTTGATAGATGGTAGGGGGATGAATATAGTTTTGAATGGTGAGTTGCTTGAGGAGGTAGATTGTTTTAAATATCTAGGGTCACATGTTGCTGTGGATGGAAGAATAGATGCAGAAGTGAAGTTTAGAATAAATGAAGTAGGAAAGGTGCTGGGAGGAATGAAAAAAGTGTTTAAATGTCGTTCGCTTAGAATGGATGTAAAGAGAAGGCTGTATGAGGGTGTTGTGGTACCGACTGCGTTATATGGGGCTGAAACATGGAATATGGGTGTAGCAGAGAGGAAAAGTTTGAATGTAATGGAGATGAGATGTCTGAGGAGTATGTGTGAAGTGACGCGTATGGATCGAGTGCGAAATGATGAAGTGCGAAGGAGAACTGGAGTTGTTCGGGAGATGGCTGGTAGAGTTGAGCAGAGGGTGTTGCAATGGTTTGGGCATATGGAGAGAATGGATAATGAGCGATTGGTGAAAAAGATAACTAGATCTGATGTGAGAGGTGTAAGACTGAGAGGAAGACCACGAATAGGATGGATGGACAGTGTGAAGAGAGCGCTGGATGCGAGAGGGATGTCTGTTGAGCAAGGAAGAGTGGCTGTGCGTGACAGAAATAAATGGAGAGAAATTGTGAATGAATAAGTGATGACGCAGCCCTGAGGGGATATTCTCCCGCATTTGGTCTGATCGGCTAGTCAGGTCAGGTGCGGGTAAGGGGATGGGTCTGTTATGATGTGGCAGGGGTAAACCAGTTCTGCTGTCGGGCCCTGCTGTGGATGTCACTGCTTGCATTGCGCAGTTGACCCTTGTGCGGTGTGATGCGGTGAGGATCTGTCCGTTCTCCCCTTTGGGGCTAAGATGCGAATGAATGTGTTTGAATGGATGAGTAAATGGAGAGTGAGTCGTCCTGTCTCGGCTACCTCCCTTTCCTTGGGGGAAGCAGCCTAGGTATATATATATATATATATATATATATATATATATGAGTGATGCAGAGGCACGAGGCTTAACATGAAGGAATGCTAGTGCCAGCTTTAATGTATGGATGTGAGACTACGGTGTGGCATGAAAATGAAGTCAAGAGTGACAGCAGCGGAGATGGGACTGCTGAGGACTGTATGTCGAGTACAGAGAATGGATAGGATACGAAATACTGTAATGTGATTCGTGAAAAATGTGGAGTGAGGAATTCTGTTGACACCAAAATCGAAGAGAGTGTACTGGGACAGTGTGGTCATATGGAGAGAATGGATAACAATAGAGTTGTGAAAAAGTAAATATCTGAGCGAATTTGAAGGAGGGAGGAGGCGAGGTAGGCCAAGGAGAAGGTGGAGGGATATGGTGGATGAGTGTGTGAGGAAGGAGAGATTTGGAGGTTGGTGAGGCTCGGGGACTGAGAAGAAATCGAGCTGGCTGGATGAATATCGAGAAGATAAGCACATGATTAGGGATTTGGCACCCCTTTTTTAACGTGACAGCCTCTGGACTGACTCTATCGGATACGGTTATAAGAAGCTACAGAACGTGGTGAATGTTTTTGGCGTATCAGATAGAGCCAGGATTTCTAGGGCTTGAATAGTGAGCAAATGGAAGCGTGGCCCATTACAGTGGGCAAATTTGGTCTGTCTGGACATTGCTAATCCTCACCTTGCCCTTGGGTGGGAAAGGAGATCCGGATGATGGTGATATATATATATATATATATATATATATATATATATATATATATATATATATATATATATATATATATATGTATACCGTATATATATATATATATATATATATATATGTATACTGTATATATATATATATATATATATATATATATAGATAGATAGAGATAGATAGATATATATATATAGATAGATAGATAGATAGATAGATATACATACTAGTAGGGTGTTCCTTGGAATATTTTGTTTGCTGCCAGTGTATGTTGTGAGTTTAGGAGTAAACTCTTGACACACCAAATTTTAACCGAATTGGATAATATATACTGGCGCCTCATCTTAACGAGAGTTTGAGCCTAATAAGCAAAATCAACCAAAATTATTATTGTTGTGACAATCTTTTTTGTTATTTGAAAAAAAAAAAAATTGTTGGCTTTACTTCATTGGAGGCTACATTCTAGTAATACCAGTATCTCTTTGACATTGTACTCATGAATGCCTTTGACCTCATAAAAAATCTTGAGGATTTGAGGATAAAGAGTTTCTTGTGGCTCAGAGGGAGAAAGGGAGGCTAGGTTTTATGCAGGGTATTGATGTCAAACTCCATCGGAATGAAAGAAACCAGAGAGATAAACGACAGGATGCACAGGGGAGGAGAGTGTGTGAGGAATGTCATCGAACAGTAAGAGGGGAAGTAGTGGAGCTGGAGGAATGCCCAACTAGTGATGAAGACGAAACAGGTGACGATTATACAGATATGGCAGGTCCTTCCTTTTCGGCTGCAGCTCCTCCTCTGAAACGCCAACGAGCACGAAAAACAATAAAGACACTTCTCCAGTTGCTGCTGCTTTAGATCGGACCATGACTTCAAACCCTGCTGCAGTCCATCTGTTTTCTGCGACCATTTTTGCCTGCGGCTGCAACTCCTCCTCTGACATACCAATGAGCACGAAAAACATTAAGGACACTTTTCCAGTTTCCGCTGCTTTAAATCGGACCAAGACTTCAAATGTGCTGCAGTCCATCTGCTTTCTGTGACCATTCTGCTTGTGGACAAAATTCAACAATGTATACTATCAACAGACAAAGTATCCGCCGTGACCGAATCAAGAGTCGAATGGAATCTCCAGAATGACTGAAGAAATAATTCCTTCCAACTGTGCCACATGTAGTGCAATGGGATGGAAAACTAATTCCCGATGTAACAGGAGCAAATGTCAATGAACGCCTTCCAATTCCCGTTTCAAGTGATGGAGTTTCATCGCTCTTGAATGTAACCAGTCTGGATTAGAACAGGAAAGGCCATGGCCAGTGACATCACTGAAACTTTGAATGACTGGGGTATAACTGAACGTGCGGTGGGAATGGTATTCGACACCACTGTAGGCAATACCGGATTGTGGCAGGGGCGTGCACCCATATTCAACAACAGTTGCACAGGGATCTTCTCCACCTGGCTTGTCGGCATCACATTTTTGAGATCCTTGTTCAAAAGGCATTCACCGTTTGCCTTGGACCGTCATCTGGTCCCGACATTCACATATTCAAGCCGTTCAAAGCCAAGTGCGATATATTTGACACTTGAATGACAATGAGGAAATGCCGGTGACTGGTAGTGAGCAGCGTGATGAGCTAATAGCATTTTGTATGAAACAGTTACAAGAAAGCCAACCTCGAGAAGATTATCGAGAACTGCTAGAACTGCCCATTGTTGTCTTGGGTAGTGTACCGCCTCGTGGAACACGGTTTCAGTGCCCTGGTGCTTGCCACCATGCCAGGTGGATGGCTAAAGTTATATACTGCATCAAAGTATATATTTTCCATCATCAAACAAGAATCATACTTAAGCAAGGCCGATGACTGAAGCGGTTTGTTGTGTTCATCTTGAAGCAATACCTGAAATCATGGTTCATGGCAATAAAAGCAGCCGTAGCTCTAGCAAACGATCTGAGGTTTCTCTAGGAATTGTCAGTTTATCCTGATAGGGACATACAAGTCTGCTTCAAAGCTTTAGGTCGTCATTTGTAGTGTTTGTCAGAGCAGTTAGTTGGATAGGCCTTTTTTTTAATGCAACTGCTGACCCTAAAGAGAAGCGAAAAATGGTGATAGCTCTTAACGTACAAGGAAGCAAAGATCAACTAAAGAGAGCAACAGTTGAACTTGTGGCGACAGCACTGAATCAGACAACAGTTTCAAGTTTTGTGACCAGTAACACCAAGAAGATCTTCACACTGCTTGGCCTTCATTCATTCCTAGAATTCTATCCATCCACATAGGAAAGTCGTGAGGATTACAAGGGAGATAAGCGCATCGTCCAAGGGCTATGGGTAACAAATAACTTTCCTGAAAGAGGGGTAGCAGTGATTCAAAGATTTAATCCCTTATTGACCAAGAACTGGCAGTTCCTTCTCCAGGTCGTTCAGCAAGACAGATAAGAGTATCCAAATGCGAAGAAAGCTATAGCTGGCACCAATTACAAGCCTTAAAACTAGGCAACAATGAGTGGGAGTAGGGTTCCCATGATAACCCCCCCCCCTCCAATGAGAGGCTAATACTCAGCAAAGAGTGGGACCTAGGTAACCCAGTGGCATATTAACATTACGCCATAATAGTATAACTTTGAATGTAATGCGGCACCAGTTAAAATTATCTAATAAGCATGAAAATTTGCGTACACCATTTTTTCATCAATAGGAACGAAGTCCAGCAGCACCTAAACCAAATTTTTCAAGTTGAAAATTAAGTACCACCTATATCTATCTATCTAGCTATCTATTCATCTATCTATCTATCTATCTATTCATCTATCTATCTATCTATATATCTATATACTGAATATAAATATATATATATATATATATATATATATATATATATATATATATATATATATATATATATATATATATATATATATATTACACCGTAACTGCCACTCTTTGGCTAATTTGTTTAGATTGGGAAAGAAGTTTCGTTCTAGAGGACGTTTTCCATTTGCTGAGCAGTACGAAGAATAATTCAGAGTAACGAAGGAAAAATAAAATATATTATCGTGTTAAATGAAATTATGGTGAACTTGGGAAATATACTTTCTATAAATAGTTTAACATTTGGACAAAACTGGAACAATGAAAATGTTAACAACACCTACGTATATCCAATGCCAAGTGCCAACTGGGATTGACAAGGAGGCTTTCTTAGCGTATAACATGCACCAAAGTCAGAAAATATCATCATAATGGGTGGTAGCACCATTCAACAGAAAAGTAAAAAAGGCAACCTTCCTTCATCACTGAGTCGGACCATTCTGATTAAAAAAAAAAAAATCTCGTGCAGGTATATTTCACTATATAGTAAGTACTTATCACATATGCAACAACTCGATTGGCAGAATAGAAGTTATGGGTACCACTTGCTTTAATGACGCCCAGAAATGTCTGAGCTTATGGTTTTTAATACAATAATAGCTATACAGAGAATAGGTCATGGGCTTGATATCCAAAGACCACCACATATTAAGACGCTGATTGTGCTAACGGAAATCTAGCATCATACATTTGCCATAAAGATTCCATAAAACAAGAAACGGTACAAAGGCACAGCAAACTCGTCCCTGGCAGTATGTTAGTGTTGATGATTAACCCGCTGCGTCCTGGAGACGTGAATTCACGTCCTCACATGATGTGCACTCATATCCCGGAGACGTGAATTAACGCGGCAACATTGCAAGGTCCCTAATTTGCACAATTTTCAATTCTTGTGAGTGATTTCACTAGTGATTTTTGGCACATATACACGGGACACCTTCCTCTATTCCTCTACAAGATGCCAAGCAGGGACAATGCCTTACACCGCATAACCTCTCCCCCCCCCTGCACGCCATTGTCTCGGCAATTCACCTGTTACCAGTGACCTGGCCAATAAAGACATTCAGGGCCAGAGTGATTTCTCAATCGATGACAATGTGGAGGACAAAGTTTACATAGCATTAGAGGAAGAAACAGTCAGAAATGATGATCAGGTAATGTGGGAAAAAAAGGTCATGAATGGTGATGAATTAGTGAGTGAAACAATGCTTATAATGCCCATATTACTGTTTGAAAACCAATATACTCTTGTATTTCATATAAATTCGTACCAAGTAAATAAATAAATACTGTTTATGAGTGGATAAAATAGTTACCCTCCCATAGAACTCGTTTTCTTTGGTGCCAGCCTGTTAGAAAACCCAGTCAGGTAAGGAGGTACTCGTACCTAGATCGAGTATTTTAAACCTCAGGTGAGCGATTTCTCTATGAATTTTCGATGTTTCTCACCAAAAGCGGATGTTTGAGCCCCCCCAAAAAAAAGGTCCAAAAATGTCGGGACTGGGGCGTACCACTGCCCAGAAAACGTCGGGATGGGGCGGGTTAAACACAACAGGATATCTAGCCGAAGATGTCACGTATAATATTTGGAGTAAATCTTGTGAAAATTGACGATTTTATGCCCATTTGAAATTTTAGGTCCGACCCACCTGAGACTGACCCCCCTACTGTTAACTGGGGGTGGTGACCCCCCCTGATGTAATGAGCCATGTAATAGGATGCAGATTTGAAAGATGCACCTTTAGGTTTTGGTTTCATGTCGATATGACGAATTTGAAAGGCATTATGGCGAGAAAACGATATTTTTTTTAAAATATATTTTTGGGGCTTACAGCCTAGGCCTTGGCCCAAAATTTAATAAAGTGATCAGAAGGTCATAGCCCATCATTCCTGTAATTTTAGTCAAAATCGCACAAGTAGTTTTCACTGTCTGTCTGTCTAGTAACAGACAGACACACAGACAAACAAACAGACAGTCAAACCGAGTGAAAAAAAGTACCCATCCCCAAGCCACTCCAGGGAGGGGACGGGTAATAACTGTGTCCCCTTCATCAGGATTAAGTTGTAATACTTATGTGACCAGACAATCTTATATAAGTTACGAATGACATCAAAGTGGCAGTTGAATCAGTACTATTATCAAACACTCTGATAATGAGAAGTCTATCAAGTTAAATTGAGCTAATAATGAGCAAATAAATTACCGGTAATTAGACGTCATCGTACTATAGTACATGTGCAAGGACAAATGGGTCCAATTTCCACCACTCAGACACTGGGATTTTAGATGCAGAAAGCAACAAGACTGAGCATCAGTGAAGAGCATCAGATTACAGTACCTCAAAATAACATATGCGTAGATATCGTGTGTGTGGGGCTGGGGAGGCCGGTGTCTGGGTGTCAGTGGGGGGAGGGGGGAGGGGATGTGGAAGAGGGTTAGTCAGAACAGGATGCAGCACTCTGGAAAACGGTAGCATGATTCATTTTCGATTTACAACTATGAACGCTTCATAACTCATTGACACACTCTTCACAGTGTATCACCAAATACTTCTTTTCATCGAAGTGATTTCTTGAAAGGACTTATGTAAAATACCTAATCCTTATACTCTACTGTCGTAGTTCATTCCTTATAAATATTCATTGGTCTGCCGAAAATACAGGGGCATACACCCCCCACACCAATGAGAGCAAACTTCCAGCAAGAAGGAAAGGTACAAGTTGAAAGGTGAGCCATGAGGAAGCCAGAGGGGGAAAGTGATGGAGGAACAGCACCAGAATCGTCTAAGGTGGAACTGGAGGAGAAAGTCTGAGTGAAGAGATCTACTTTCTCAGTAGAAGAAATAGCTACAGAGCCATCAGAGTAGAAAAGAGGAGGGAAGGATGGTGAAGTAAAGTTGTTAAAAAGGTTTTTGGCAAGGTGCCAGAAGGAGCAGGAAGAATTCGAGTGGGAGAGTTGAAAGCATTTAATACAGATGAAATTATTATTAGCAAAGCAAAGAACCAACTTAGCACGATTCCGGGCAGAAACATACAAAAGATGTGATTCAGGGATGGGTTGGCTCAGGTACCCTTTACAGGCCCTCTCCTTGTTGCAGACAGCATTAGAACAAGCGTGATTAATCCAAGGCTTTCTTACATTAGTCAAAGGATACGAGAAAAGAAAGTATTCCTCCATGCCTGAGAGAATAACCTCCATAATGCATAAGGCACACTCAGATGGCTTCCGGCCATGGAAGCAATTATCATTCCAGAGAAAATCAAAGAAGTACTACCTGAGGGCCTCCCAATCTGCAGCTCCAAAGTGCCACAGCTGACGTTTCCTTGGCGAGTCCACGGGGCACACCAGAGCGATAGGACACATTAAGGTAGTAAGGTTGTGATCGGAGGAGCCCAACGGAGAGAAGAGATTAACAGTGTATGCAAAAGGATTAGTTGTAAGGAGGAGGTCAAGTATGTTGGAGCTCTCTCCAAGGCAGTCAGGGATACGGGTAAGGTGGTGTACAAGCTGCTCTAGATCATTAAGGATAGAAAAGATGAAGGCTTGTTCACCAGGTGGATCAGTGAACAGATAAGAGAGCCAAAGGTGGTGGTGAACATTGAAATCTCCTAGAATGGAGATATCAGAGAAAGGAGAAATGGATAGAATGTGTTCCATCATAGAAGTAAGATAGTCAAAGAATTTTTGATAGTCAGTACAATTAGGGGATAAGTAAACAGTGCATATATACGTAGTCAGAGAATGACTGGAGAGCCGAAGCCAGAGAGTGGAGAATTCAGAAAGATCAATGTCAGGAACACAAGAACAAGATAAGTTGTTTCGTGCATATACACAGCAGCCACCTTTGGCTTTCAAATGAGTATAGAAAAAAGTAGGAACACACAGAAAACTTTTTGCTGTCAGTTGCCTCAAACAGCTGAGTCTCGGTTAGAAAGAGAAGGTGATGTTTAGAGTAGGGGAGGTGGTGTTCAACAAAGAGAAAGTTTGACGAAAGGCCGCGAATGTTGCAGAAATGAAGAAGCGAGTCAGACAGTGGTTCTAGGCACCTCGTTGAATCGTCACCGGGAGATGGGCAGATGGTGGGGGCATTTATAGTCCCCCTCCTGGAGGGGGGGGGACTGTAACACTTCTTTCATGAGTGGCTGTACTTTTTACTTTAAATAACACAAGGAATAACCAATTCAGTTGCTGTTGCTCCAGTTTCTTTTCTTCATTTTTCTGTTTCAGTGGTAAAATTTTGTGTTGACTTTTTTACCTTTGTATTGATCATGCTCCTAATGCCTCACCAGCTTTTGTAATGACGGACTTGCTAAAACTTGTTCGAATCTTTGTTAGCTTAGGGTAGGTTAGTTTAGATTAGGTTTGGCTAAAGTGTAATGTTATGAGGAGGTACTAAAAGGCAACTGGACGTATGTTTGAAGTGTCTGCGATTACATTCGAGAAAGAGCTGATATAGCAGAAGGAACATGGTTAAAAACAATAGTGAATGAAATTTAACTTTACAGTAAATGTTCATTTGCCCCTCCAAAAATAAAAATAAAAATATAAAAGAGTATCAGGAAGAAGAATTGATTTGGCAATTTGTTTCTGCTGCTTAAAATAAGCAGAGGTTTTATATAACAATTTCCAACAGGAAATCTTCGCTGTCCATGTCCCCTTCCTCTCATCTGTGCCTAGTTGACAGTTATCGTACGGCTGGCAGCGCCTACGCGACGTTACTAACACCACTTTCAAAACAACAATCGTAGTGATAACGTCACCATAGCAGCATGCTTCCATTTTTAGGGTAATTACTCTATTTTAGGGTAATCAAGCCTATGTTGGGATAGAGTTTGGGGTAATGTTTTTTTTTTTAGGGTAATTAGGCAAATTTGGGGGTATAATTATAGAATCTTGGGTAATCAGACACATTCACATTCCGTACCTAATGCTGTTCTTATGCAGTTCCATTAATTGTTAGCAAAAAAAAGTAATAAATAAAATAATAATAATAATAATAAAATAGAAGTTTTATATATATATATATATATATATATATATATATATATATATATATATATATATATATATATATATATATATATATAGTGAATTACTGATTAAAGTTATAATTTAGGGTAATCTAGTGTAATTCACAGAACTGCCTGGGGTAAAGAAAATTTTTGCTGTGGTAGTACCGCCAGAGCTTTTCGTCTGAATGGAAGTCCCTTGCCTCTAATGTGTCCCTAATTTTCTTTATTGTTCCGTGTGTATGGCATGCAGCCATAATTTGTGATTCATTTTGCGACCAATAATGACTACAGGGACAGCTTGTGGAAGCCTTCCTTTTTCACTTGTAGGAAAAAAGAACACAAATGTGCATGAGACAGCTTATGCCTTGATTCGACCTGCATGATGCAGATTCCAACAGTCACGGACAGTGGATAAAGTAAGTGTATAATACAGCCTATATTGTTATTACAATATAACTTATAATGCGTGGAACTAGAACTGCAAAACAGAACCTATATTATAATGAGCTGAATGGGCTGTCAAAATTATTCATCAATTTACTGTACAAACGTGCACAGCCTACATATCATTTAGTAAGTGGTGATGAAGCACATAGAACTGTTAACCATATGGCACTTTATTGTCTTCACAATATGAACCGTACAACATGAAAACTGTATTGCAACCTAAATATTAATTGCTGTTGTAATGTGTACAATAAAGTTTTGACACAGCCTACTAGCTTGCTAGGTACGATACATCAGTACTGATTCCATCGTGATATAAATATGAATATTAGGCACTGCCAGCAACACTTGTATGTATTATCATCAACCGACTGATAGTAATTCTGGTAAAATTTATGCAATTGTACAATACGCAGTCTACAGTACATCGACGGCCCAGATTTTCTTATAAAAATCAAATATTTCTGCCAGCGATCTCACAGCCACTGTTTATTATGTACTGGGGCTTGTTGATAAATTATTCATCGTTCTAAAATTAAATCTATCCTACATAATTGTTAAATAATAGATTCTCAATGCTCAAGTCGGACTGAAATCCACTCAGAGACAGTTTGGACTTAGAGCATCAGTTTCACCTGTGTCAGGCTCAAACTTTGTTTCTGCATATCGGTTTTTGGCAGGCACATCTCAAGTCCGACTGAGGACAGACTTAAGCCCCAAGTCTGGGTCAAGCCTCGTTCTTGCGCTCGGGCCTGAGGGTCTGCTGTTCCATAATGCGCAAAAGCTCGGTGACACTCCCCTGCCGGCCATGGCAACTCAACTCAGATCAATTGGCAGGGAAGTATAGGAGACACTGGAAGATGCTTCATTATTCTTTTTTTATCTTTCCTACGATATCAAATCACGGTTGCGACAGTGGTTACAGTGTGTGCATGTGGATATGTCTCCTTAGAATGGAAAGGAATAATGAAGAATTAGCACCAAGCCATAATATGGCCCTATGTCACTCTTGAGTTCCTGAACTTGATTCTTCTGAATTCTTTACTCTCTGGCTTTGGTTTTTCTGTCATTCCCTCACTAAATATATCTGCGCTATTTACTTTTCTCCTAATTCTACAGACTATTAAAAAATTTTCAGCTATCTTACTTTTACGATGGAACACATTCTATCCACTTCTCCTTTCTCTGAAATCTCCATTCTAGGAGATTTCAATGTTCACCTTTGGCTCTCCTCTCCTTTCACTGATCCACCCGGTGAACAAACCTACATCTTTTCTATCCTTAATGACCTAGAACAGCTTGTACAGCACCCTACCTGTATCCCTGACCACCTTGGAGGGAACTCCAACATACTCGACCTCTTCCCTACAACTAATCCTTCTGCTTCCGCTGTTAATCTTTTCTCTCCATTGGGCTCCTCCGATCACAACCTTATAATATTGACCTGTCCTATTGCTCTGGTACGGCCTGTGGAGCCCCCAAAGAAATGTCGACTGTGGCACTTTGGAGCTGCAGATTGGAAGGCCCTCAGGCAGTATTTCTTTGAGTTTCCCTGGAATGTTTATTGCTTCCATGGCCTGGAGCCATCTGAGTGTGCCTTGCACTTTGCGTAAGTTATTCTCTCTGGCATGGAAACATACATTCTCTTCTCATATCCTATGACTAATGCAAGAATGCCTTGATTTAATCACGCTTGTTCTAATGCTGTCCGCAACAAGGAGAGGGCCTAAAAAAGGTACCAGAGCCAACCCACCCCTGAATCACATCTTGTTTATGTTTCTGCCCAGAATCGTCGGTTCTTCGCTCTGCAAAAAATAATTTCATCCATACTAGATGCTCTCAACTCTCCAACTCAAATTCTTCCCACTCCTTCTGCCACCTTGACAAAAACCTTTCTAACAACTTTACCTCATCATCCGTCCCTCCTCTTTTGTACTCTGATGGCTCTGTAGCTATTTCTTCTACTGATGAAGCAGATCTCTTCCATCAGACTTTCTCTTCCATTTCCACCTTTGACGATTCTGGTGCTGTTCCTCTATCACTTCGACCCTCTGATTCAGCCGATGTATTTTCTGCCATCACTGGCCTTAATACTAACAAGGCATATGGGCCTGATGGAGTCCCTCCTGTTGTCCTCAAGAACTGTGATTCTGTGCCTACACCCTGCCTAGGTAAACTCTTGCGCCTTTGTCTTTCAACTTGCACCTTTCCTTCTTGCTGGAAGTTTGCTCCCATTCAGCCAGGCCCAAAGAAGGGTGACCATTCACAACCAGCTAACTATCGTCCAATTGCTTTAACATCCTCTTTCTCAAAGGTTTTCGAGTCAATTCTTAACAAAAAATAAATAAATAAAATAAAGCATCTTTCCTATCACAACCTTCTTTCTGCTCGTCAGTATGGATTCCGTCAGGGATGCTCCACTGGCGATCTTCTCACCTACCTTTCAGACACCTGGTCATCCTCCTTTCGGGACTATGGCGAAAGCTTTGCCATTGCACTTGACATCTCAAAGGCTTTCGATCGAGTCTGGCATAAATCTTTAATTTCCAAACTGCCCTCTTAACGGTTTCTATCCTTCTATCTGTGCCTTCATCTATAGCTCCTTTCTGGTCGTTCTATAGCCGCCGTTGTAGACTCCTAGATCTATCAACAATGGTGTTCCTCAGGGCTCTGTCCTATCACCAACTGTCTTCCTTTTATTCATCAATGACCTACTAAGCTGTACATCTAACCCTATCCACTCGTACACTGATGAGTCCACCCTTCATCTTTCCATTCGGTTCTCACAACGTTGATCTCAGCAGTTACTTCAACAAACAAGAGATGAGGCTATGGCACACCTCTGTCTGACTTGCCTTCATCTATACCTCCTTTCTGCTCGTTCTATCGCTGCTGTTGTAGACTGCCATCGTTCTCCTCCTAGATCTATCAACAGTGGTGTTCCTCAGGGCTCTGTCCTATCATCAACTGTCTTCCTTTTATTCATCAATGACCTACTAAGCTGTACATCTAACCCTATCCACTCGTACACTGATGATTCCACCCTTCATCTTTCCATTCGGTTCTCACAACGTCGATCTCAGCAGTTACTTCAACAAACAAGAGATGAGGCTATGGCACACCTCTGTCTGACTTGCCTTCATCTATACCTCCTTTCTGCTCGTTCTATCGCTGCTGTTGTAGACTGCCATCGTTCTCCTCCTAGATCTATCAACAGTGGTGTTCCTCAGGGCTCTGTCCTATCATCAACTGTCTTCCTTTTATTCATCAATGACCTACTAAGCTGTACATCTAACCCTATCCACTCGTACACTGATGATTCCACCCTTCATCTTTCCATTCGGTTCTCACAACGTCGATCTCAGCAGTTACTTCAACAAATAAGGGATGAGGCTATGGCACACCTAATGTCTGACTTGACTTGTATCTCTGACTGGGGTAAAAATAATGTTGTTTTTAATGCATTAAAAACTCATTTTTTTTTTCCACCTATCAGCCCGACACAATCTTCCACAGGAGTACCCACAAATGTTTAATAATATCCAGCTCAATCCTGCATCATCCTTGAACATGCATTGGGTTTCATTCACTCGAGACTTATCTTGGAAAGATCATATTGCATCTCTTGTAAAATCTGCTTCCAAGAGATTGGGTGTGCTAAGCTGACTCCATACCATCTTTACCCCTGCATAGTTGTTGACTTTGTACACGGGTTTTATTTGCCCCTGTGTAGAGTACAACTTCTCATGTGTGGGGAGGCTCCCCACATACAGCTCTTCTCAATAGGTAGGAGTCAAAGGCTTGTCATCTCATTAACTCTCCTCCTCTTACTGGCTCCCTTCAACCTCTGTCTCTTCCCCGCACTGTTGCGTCTTTCTCTTCTATCGCTACCTCAATGGCGCTGCTCCTCTGAACTGTTTTCTTGGATCCCTCCACCTCTACGATGGGTGCGTAGCACCCGTCTAGCAACAAACTCTCATCCCTTTTCTGTCCAACTCACTAATGCAAGAGTTAACCGATATGCAACAGGTCAACTCTGGAACTGTCGCCTTCTGTCTGTATTTCCTACTTCCTATGATCTCCAGTCTTTCAAATGTAGTGTGTCCAGGCATCTCTTTTGTATTGTTTTTGTTTTTTCTTGAAGGAACGCCTTGCGGGCTCTTGGCCTTTGGTTCCTTCTTTCCTGCATGCACACACACACACACACACACACACACACACACACACACACACACACATATATATATATATATATATATATATATATATATATATATATATATATATATATATATATATATATATATGTATGTATATATAGATAGATAGATAGATAGATAGATATGTTTATATTGATGTATATGTATCTATGTATGAATAGAGAGACAGACAGACAGACAGACAGACAGAGACAGAGTAGAAACTGGGCTTGGGAGCTACCAATATCTGACGCAAAGCCTGAAAAACCCATTCCTCATTTAGATACCCATGCATTTATAGTGAATTGTGATATTCCACCGAGAACAACAAATATAGGAAGCGAAAAGAGAATAGTGAAAGTCACGCATTAGTACATAATATTTTTCAATACAGAGAGACACTTGACTTTAGACCCCCCCCCCCGCAAAAAAAAAGCTAACGTTTGTAGCTAAGGGAGGAAATGCAGAGGACTGTTGCTTCCCAGTTCAAGATACGTACTTGTAGTTGTTATATGAAGTTTATCTTGATACAAAAGAAATTATAAAAAAAAATCATGGGAATCGTAAGCGAAATGGTTCAAGGAACAGCAGGTAGGAAACTAGAAACAAAGTTTCAGAGAACAAAAAGAAAATATGGAACATAATAAAAAGTACAAGAAGTGATTAATTTAAAGCAGCTGAACTATAGCGATCATCAACAACAAGAAAGGTGTAGACTATCGGATATTTTTACATTAGCATTATTGAAGAAACGTTGACGAAAGGCGGAAGACTGGAACCTTGCTATTGTTAGAAAGCGTACACTCTGAAAGGCTCTGACGGTAATGTACAGTTAGTTATAGGAAAGTTATCAAAATGGGAGACTTTGACGATTTTTTTTTTTTTAAATAGTAATGAAATGCTGACCATGTTGGGTACATGAATGAACAAGAGTGCGGGTGATCATGCATCAGTGAAGTCAACATAAAGGAGGAGAAAACCTACAAGATGATGGATGTGACGTGCCGGCAGTAATTGGATGAGGATGTAAACAGGGAGACCAGTCTTCGGGCTCTTACTGTTTGAAGCTCTCTAACGTTACTTAAGAAAAGGAGCTCCATGTGAGATGTCCGTGCTGATGACCTGGTGCTATCTGCAGAGAATGAAATGAGGGGCGGATGAGACTTAGGAAATGGAGTGACATAATGGGACAAAACGTTGTGAGAGTTAATGCGGATGAAACAAAAGAGAAGGTATCTAAGGCTGAGGGCGGTACTGTCAAAGCAGAGGGAATGTGGCCATGTGCAGTTTGCCACAAGTTAGCTCCAGCTTGTGCAGTGTTTGTGATGAGTGGGTGCATAAAAGATATAGTGGTATTAGAGGAAGTCTGCAAAATAATGCTGATTGTGTGTGTGCAGTGTGTAGGTGAGGGCATGTAGAGACTAAGAGACATAAACTGATTGATCTTGCTAGAGAGTCTCTTGAGTGTATGGAGAGGTTCCTTCATTAAGGGGACATGTTATGTGCTGGATGTGGAGCGGAGGTACCTCTGTAGTGGGTAAGGAGTGGTTAGAGGTAAGGAGTGATTGGAGGAAGTTCAGGGAGCTGTTGCTTCTCCAAACTATGAGAGGGTTCTCCTTCCGTACTAAGGAATCTTTGTATGCAGCTTAAATTATGTTTGGGGTGTAATGAGGTACAATAGTAAGATCTGGGCAGGAATGGAAAAGAACATTCGTAGGCTGAAACAGATACGAGATATGATATTGGTTGTGTAGTGCGTCCTTGAATATGAGGCCTGGAAGGGGAGGAGGACTAGGATTGCGACTGATGAGTTGAGAGGATGGATGGGACTCAAATATATTGGCATTGTGATGAGAGGGAGTAGAATGAGATAGTTTGGGCATGTTGAAAGGATGGAAAATGACCCTTGGGTGAGGAGAGTGAAAGGTATGAATGACGAGGGTAGGGCTGGGAGAGGCATACCAAAAATGACCCTGAACGAGGTCACTGAGTTTGACTTCATGGATAACAGATTGAACTGGGAGACTACCAGAGAAAAAGCAGCATAGAAAGCTGCCATTAGGTGACCAAGGCGACTCGTACAAGCAAGTTGGAGCTTTTATAAGCGATATGACAATGATGCGATGAGAGACGCGCTGGTAAACAGATGTTATATTGCAGCAATACCATGGCCGAATTACGAATTTCCTTTTAACTACTGCCAGACGACACAGATAATCTATTATTAGCAATTTGTGGCCGTATAAAATTGAATTATTAGCAATCCATGGCTGTATAAAAACTGATTAAACTCCCTAGCTCAAAACACGTTCATTATACTTCCGTCGCACAAAAATATGATAAGCTTTATATCACAGTAAAACAAAAATATGTTATTTACTGACATCATTTCTACTTACTTCTACTTCCAACTTTTCTAGCAATGCTCTCAGTTGTTGCTGCAGCCATGCAGTGTTACTGCATTTCATTTTCACCACGGCATTATTTCTGAAACACACAGCCGCTGGTGTAAAGGTCCGAAAACCACCAGGGTAAACTTCTTCCAAAGCCGCTTTTGGCATGCACCATTCTTCTCCACCTTTCTCCACAGTAGCCTGGAACGCTTCTCTTTCCTCCTTTGTTTGCAGCTACACATAAAAGTTTGGCCTGCCTTCTCTTTTTGAGAGTCAGGAGCTGCGTGGCTAATTACCAGAGCTGGCTCATCCTCTGGCAACAACAGCCATCAATTGTGCTATGTTTTCGCAGCGCCGTGTGTGTACACGTACTGCACGTCCGTTGAACTGAGGCATTTCCTAATTCTTGCTCACTAAGCCTTCTCCACATTTACTTTCTGTAGCCAGAAATCTACAAATGACGGGTCCAAGGCTGGGTCAAGCCATATTAGAGGGCCGGGGAAGGGGAGGTTGTGCAGTAGTGCTCACACATTGAAATAATATTAAATTTCAAATGAGGGGATTTATTGGAGGGGCAAGGTTCTAACTGTGGGGAGGCCAAGTAGCCCTCCTCCCTCCAGGCCCGCCGAATGGCTACGCCACAGTTTCTTCCTTTCTTGTTACCATTTCTCCTTTTCCTCTTGTATTTTTCCTTCTCTTCCCTTCTCTATCCATTCCTATTATTTATGTTTTCTCCATTCACCTCTTTCTTATTGCTATTTCCCTTTCTCCTATCTCTCCCTGACGTCTATTCTTCTCTCTGTATCCCTTCATCTTTGCTCATCTTCCTCCCTCTCTTTCCCTTCCCTTTCTGATACTACCAATCTCCCTCCCTTCTCTCCCTCCTTCCTTCCTGTCTTGCCTAGTACTGTTCTCTGTCTTCTTCCCTCATTTTCATCTGTTCGTTCTCTCTTCTCCCTCTCTATCACACCCTATTTCTTCCCTCTGTGTGTGTGTGTGTGTGTGTGTGTGTGTGTGTGTGTGTGTGTGTGTGTGTGTGTGTGTGTGTATAGTTCGATCTCTTTATGTTGTCTCATGTATCTGGTTTTATTTTCATTTTTTCATCTCATATATTTGTTTCTCTACTAAAATATATCTTTCGCACTATGTTTGTCTATCCATTTGTTTATCTTTATCTGTTTATTTGTATCTCTGAATCTATCTATCTGCCCCTAGCCATCCACGTAGGTATCTATCTAGCTATCTATCTATGTGTTATTATCTTTAATGTACCCTACTATCTTAATGTTTGTAGTGTATCTGAATTTCTGTATGTGTTCCTATCCATTTTTCTATCCATCTATTTTTAACTATAAGTCTTATTTTTCATATGATATTTGGTGGAAGAAGAGCAATGCACCCGGTTAAATGGTTAAAGAAATAAGAATATTTAACAATAAGCCCTGACTTTATGTTCGCTAATAAGGTTTAACAATGTGAAAGTTTTTGTTTAAGAAATGACTCTCTCTTTTGCATGACATTTGAGATGATATTTAGTGAGCTTCTTGCGTTAATGTTTAATAGTAAGAGCCTCGAGGCTCAGTCGGACCGCAAAGCACTTGCACAAATGAAAGCCAGCCGATTCTGAACAGCTACCATCACCCTCAACACCACGGTTATCACCACCACCACCATCATCATCACAGCTAGTACAACCATTACCACCACCATCATCATCACAGCTAGTACCATCATTACCACCACCACCACCACAGATGCCACCACCACCATCATCATCACAGCTACCACCACAATCATCATCATCACAGCTACCACCACAATCATCATCATCACAGCTACCACCACAACCATCATCATCACAGCTACCACCACAACCATCATCATCACAGCTACCACCACAACCACCATCATCACAGTTACTACCAGCACCACTGCCGTCACTATCACCAAAACTACCTCTTACTACAATCACCATCATCATCACAGCTATCTCCACCGCCACCACCACAACCATCACCACCACAGCCACTTATCTACCATCACCACCACTATCACTACAATTACTACCATTTTTTCTGCTGAATAAGCTCGTCTGTTCGTAGCATCAGTGAAGTAATAGATGTTGGAGTGTAGATGTACAATCTCTCTCTCTCTCTCTTTCTCTCTCTCTCTCTCTATCTATCTATCTATCTATCTATCTATCTCTCTCTCTCTCCAAAGACGTATGACATTCCACGGAAATGCCCCCCTTCACCTTGCACGTGTACGTATTGTACCACCAATGGGGAAAATTATTAGGGGTCCTAACTATGAAATTTAAACTGTCCCATCCAGGACCCAGTTCTAACGATCCCGCCAATTTCATCAGAATCTGCTACACACACACACACACACACACACACACACACACACACACACACACACACACACACAGGATTATAGTTATATATATATATATAT
The DNA here is from genome assembly GCF_032717465.1 of Coenobita brevimanus. Lineage (NCBI taxonomy): Eukaryota > Metazoa > Arthropoda > Malacostraca > Decapoda > Coenobitidae > Coenobita > Coenobita brevimanus. Next base: position 10,909,007 of record NC_136983.1, on the reverse strand, counting down.
ATATATATATATATATTTATATATATATATATATATATATTTATATATATATAATCTGGTCATGCGGAGCGGATGGAGAGTGAGACTAATGAGGACAGTGTATGTGAGTAAGGTGTAAGGAGGAAGAGGGAGGGGGAGGCCAAAGATGAGATGAAGAGATGGAGTCTACGAGAGAGGGGTGCATGAGTTGGGGGGAGACAGCGTAATGGTGGGGGATAGGGCGACATGGAGGTGATTTTTTTACGCCACCCCTTACGGGATTAACGCGTCTGGCTATAGATAGATATGTAGATAGACATATCGTGATACATTAAGTTAAAGAACTTAATCCTTTTTAGAAGCACTGATCATTTAATTTTCTCGTGCGAAACTTACAACTGGCTTTTTTCCTTCATTGCTTATTCAGATTTATTACTTTAACCATTTAAACCCGAGCAGATAATTTTATAAAATCATTGCATTGCATTCTCCAGAGGCTTTGCTTTAGCTTCTGAGAGACATCGGACTGGAAAGACATTAACAAATAGACGGGCAGGAGTGCATACAGAGCGGAGGGAGGACAAGTTGGGTAAAGGGATGAGAAAGCAAAGAGAGGTGAGGAGATGAAGAGACCGACAGTGGTGGAAAGAGAGAAAGAGAGGGGGCATGGGTAAAGAGAAGAGTAAGAAGACTAGTTGAAAGAAATAAAGGGTGATAAAATGTGGAGACATGTTACGAACGTAAAGGATGGATGAAAATAGGAACGGAGGAAATGAGAGAAGTGAATTAGGGGAGTCGGAGGGAAGAGCTGAAGTGGGTGAAACAGCCAGAAAGCGAAAGTAGCATACATTCATAAAGTCCAGAGAGAGAGAGAGAGAGAGAGAGAGAGAGAGAGAGAGGGGGAATAAAAACGTGAAGATTATATTTATTGTGAAAGCTTAACACAGCAATTCACTTGGAATCTAGTAATGATGTTCATCACATAGTTAATATGCGTGGAGTTGCTAAATTAGTTATATTGTCGCACAAGTAAACACACGATGATATTTATCCATCCTAACTTCATTCTGTGATGTGGTATTATATCATCGAAATACTTTTAATATGACGACGTTATTGAGGATTTTTCTTTCTTCATGTTTGGAAGGACACTTATATGTTTTCCTCAGGGTTCGCGATAAAAGGTAGATTTTGGCAATGACACACCAAACATATTTTATGATATCGGGGACTGTGTATCCTGAACCTCTGATGGTGCTCTAGTATCCATTTATCCACTACTCATGGCCCCATAATGACCTTGTTTCAATAATATTTACTGGAATGCAGTTAAAGGCTCACTCAGCTCATCCCCCCCCCCCCTCGATTGCTTTGCCGCTACTGTCGAAAGTGATGACCGCTCAAATACACTGACGTATACTTCATACACTGGACTAGTTTCTTCTCAAGTAAAACAAATGTAACTCGACTTCCTGCTTCCCTATCTTTTCCTCACATTAATTCATTACCATCTACTTGGCAACTACGAAATATGCATAACCGTCGGGGTGAAATAGAAGTGGACGGGACGTGGTGGGGAGTGGGAGGGGAGGAACGTTAGAAGAGTGTAGAGGTGGAGAAAGGAAGCGCAAGTAGAATAAAGAAGGACGAAATAGTGGAAATGTGGAACGAGGGAAAGTTAGGAAATTAGAAAATGGATGGAAGAAATGGATGGAAAAGAGAATGAGGGGAAGAAATGGTGGAGCGGTTTTCTGAATGTGGAGAACTCCTGGGAAGTGGAGAATGCAAAGATGAAATGGTGGATAGGTTCAAGAAAGAAATGGTCGTGGTGTGGATGGGAAGTGGAGAAAGGAAGGAAATTGGACGGTGGGCTAGAAGAAAGAAATGACAGAGAGGATTTGAGAAAAGTGGAGAAGGGAAGGAAAGTGTACAAGTCGTGAAAGAAACTGAGGATAGAAGGATAGGAATTGAGATGGAAAGAAGGAGGATGGTAGGAGGGGTGTTGGGAATGTAAAGAAATCAGGAAAGTAAGGAATGCAAGGATAAAACGGTGGAGGACAGGTTCGTTGAAGAAATGGTGAAGGGGTGGACGAAAAATGGAGGCATAATGTAAAGTGGGCAGCGAGAGAAGGAAATACAAAAGGAAAATGGAGGGTAGAAGAAAGGAATGGTGGAAGGCTGGGATGGTGTATGTGGATGGAGGGTGGAGGCGAGAAAGTGTGGTATTGTGGGTGTCGGGGTCGGTTGATTAGAAGTGAATAAAAGGAAGGAGTGGAGAGAAGAAATGATAATGGGACGTGGATAGTGGAGGGAAGGAATGGTGGAGCAATGAATGGAAATTGGAGAAGGAAGTGGAGGGGAAAGTTAAGTAGGCAGGAGGAGAATTGAAATGAGAGTGAGACAAAATGTGACTTCCTGCTTCTCCTCCGTCCAACCACCCCACTCTCTGGCAATCTCCTATTGTTGCTGCCAAATGTAATGTTCCAGGGCCAAATTCCTGGGGACTTTGGAGGCTTCCTACCACCTTTTCTTCCCTGGTTTATTTCAAGAAGTTGCATGTTACCCCCTTCACAAGGAGAGGTCCATTTCGGCCTAAATTATATCATGTTGTTCTGGCAGTCATCATCGTCATCATCATCATCATCATCATCATCATCATCATAACACTCTTTCCCATTAATAGAGAGGGTGGAAAGATCTCAAAAACAATAACAGGTCGAACGATCCATACAACACTCTGTTATACAATGCACGTAGAGCTGAGTTACTACGTTGACTGCCGAGTTAAAAATGGAATAAAAGCTGATAGGGAAAGAAATGCAACCACTGTCGTTTGCGTCTCCATGCATACTTCATTCTATCCATCTTTTCGAAGTCCTTCGTCTTCCTCAGAGTCCATATCTCGCCTTTGCACTCATTAACGATCCCTTAACTCACGACTCATCACACTTCCTCCAATACACTTCCTCCAATACAGTTTCTTCTCCTCGTACCTTGTTGAACTTTTCTTCCAGTCATTCTGCTCTCAGGAACTCTTACTTTGTTACTGCCACTTTTAATACGCCTCACACACATTATAGAAAATCCTTCAACCTAACCTCAGCAAAAGTTCTCAGAGAACACTCGGTTGAAGCTCTGGGTGTCCTGCGACCCAGAGGGTACAAGGCTAGAGAAGTCATGGGTCGCATGAACAACAATAATAAATATCTGACTCCACTACATGTGATATCCAAGAAAAAATTATCTCCAGAAACTTCTGTCCGTTCTCAGAAACGGTACCTCCGCGCACGAACGCTATTCTCCGATCGGTTTTGTTTATTGATCTGTTTCATCATCCTTCACCTAGTCTATTTCCCCATATGTGTGTGTGTGTGTGTGTGTGTGTGTGTGTGTGTGTGTGTAAGTGAAAGCGGAAAGAAATGTGAAGGTGTGAGGATGTAAGTGGTAGATTATTAACCCATGGGAACGAAGTAAGGAGCAGATGGAAAGAATATTTAGAAAGCCTAATGAATGTGAACAGAGCGGGCAGAGCCACTGTAAACATGATTGGTGTCGGGGGGGTGCAGACAAGGAATGCAGTGCCAGGAAACGTGACACTCGTACAGGTGAAGAGCACTGTGAAACGGCTGAAAAATGGGAAAGCAGCTGGGGATGATGAGGTGTATGCAGAGATGATTAAGTGTAGTGGAGAGAGCGGATTGAAGTGCTTGTTGGAGATATGTAAAAAGGCATGGATGAGTGAATCTGTGCCAGCAGTGTGGAAAAAAGGCTGTGATTGTACCCCTGTACAAAAATGAGGGTGTGCAAAGTGCGTGAAAGAATTCTTGTGGCATAAGTTTCTTGAGTGTGGTAGGGAAGGTATATGGAAGAATTATTATAAAGTAAGAGAGATATCAAGAGTCCTAGTGAGTGATGAAAATGGTGGCTTTAGGTGGTAGAGGACGTGTGGATCAAATATTTGCGGTGAGACAGATAGTGGAGAAGGCTTGATAGAAGGACTATAAGGTGCTTAAGGCATTCATTGATCTGGAAAAAGCATACGATAAAGCAGAGATAGATAAATTGTGGAAGGTTTTGCGCATGCACGGTGTAGACGGTAAGCTGTTAGGTGGCGTCAAGAGTTCTTATGATGGTAGTGCATCATGTTTTAGGGTTGATGGGCATCTAAGTGAATGGTTCACGATCGGTTTGGGAGTACGACAAGGTTGTGTGATGTCCCCATTGTTATTAAATATATATATATGAATAAGGTTGTGAAAGAAGTAAAAACACGAGTAATGGAGAGGGGGATGGCGTTGGTTATGAATGGTGATGGATGGAATATCTCAAATTTGTTGTATGCTGATGATGCAGTACTACTTGCATATACCGGAAAAGAACTTGGTAGACTAATGCAGAGTTTTGCCAATGTCTGTGAGCGTCGAGCATTGCCAGTAATTATAGAAAAGAGTAAAGTCATGGTTACTGAGAGAAAAGGTGACTTCCAGTGCGATGTTACAGTGAATGGAAACAGACTGGAATTGGTGAGGGAGTTCAAATACTCGTACATGTGTAAAGTGATAGAAAAGAGAGGAAAATATGCAAAGGAAGTGGAAAGCAGAGTGAAACAAGGAAGAAAAGTAGCTTGTGCAATGAAGGCTTTGATAAGAAACAGAGGCTTGAGTGTTGCAGCTGCACGAGGCTTACATGAAGGAGTGTTAGTGCCAACTTTAACATATGGATGTGAGACTATGGTGTAGCATGAAAATGAAAAGTGAAGAGTGGGAGCAATGAAGATGTTACTTCTGAGGAATGTATCTGGTGTACAGAGTGGATAGGATACGAAATAATGTGAATCGTGAAAGGTGTGGAGTGAGGAAGTCTGTGAACACTAGAATCAAAAAGAGGTTACTGAGATGGTATGGTCATGTGGAGAGATTGGATAACAATAAAGTGGTGAAAAAGGTATATCTGAGCGAATTTGAAGGAGGGAAGAGGCGAGGTAGGCTAAGGAGAAGGTGGAGGGATATGGTGTATGAGTGTGTGAGGAAGAAAGGTTTGCAAGTCGGTGAGGCTAGGGGACTGACAAGAGATCGAGCTAGCTGGAAGAATATTGTGAGGGGAAGTGCGTGATCAGGGATTTGGCACCCCATTTTAACGTGACAGAGTACTGATTAACTCTATCGGACACCTATTTGTGAAGCTACAGAACATGGTGAATATTTTCGGTGTATCAGATAGAGCCAGGATTCCGGAGGCTTGAATGATGAGTGAATGGAAGCGTAGCCCATTGGAGTGGGCAAATCTGGGTTGTCTAGACATTGCTACTCCTTGCCCTGCCCTAGGGTGGGAAAGGAAGTCCGGATGATGATATATATATATATATATATATATATATATATATATATATATATATATATATATATAAGTAGATAGATTGATAGATGTTTTTTAGCTCCTGGTCGGGAATCGAGCCCGTGAATTCTAGATGAAAGTCAGGCACTGATACCATTCCATGGCATGATAAAAGCTAAGGCACCTGAATTCTATGGCGAACCACGTAAATCCGTTATGGAGCACATACTGCAGTCACAACACATCATGATTATTGCTTAGCCACACGCAACCAAGAGTGTAAAAAACATGTACACACGCGTGTAATGTGTGTGTCTCCAATATATAAAGACTTATGTGTTCTGGCTGGGATAGATTAAAACTGCTCTGTCATGTGCAAAGTTCGGTGGGGCTAAGCAATAACCCTGATGTGTTGTCTATCTATCTATCTATAGCCCGACGCCCTAATCCCGCAAAGGGTGGCCGCAGACAAAACGCCTCCAAGTCACTCTGTCACCCACCATTTGACTCCCCTCCCCCCAAATCACCCCCCCCCTCCCTCATATACCTCTCAACTCCATCCCTCCACGTCATCCTCGGTCTACCCCTCCCTCTCCCTCCCTCCACCTCACCTACATACACCCTCTTAGTCAGTCTTTCATTCTCCATCCTCTCCACATGTCCAAACCACCTCAGTGTATTTCTCCTAATCTTTTCAACCACATCCACATCTACCCCACAACGTTCCTTCACTTCTTCATTCGTCCAACCTGTCCCTCCACGTCCTCCACATGCTCCTCTCAAGTAACTCATTTCCACTGCTCTCACTCTTGACTTGTTCCCTTCTTGCAAGGTCCACGCCTCGCTTCCATACGTCAGGGTAGGGATCACAATACCATCATGCAGTGACTTCTTAACTTCCATACTCACCTCCCTATTTCTCATCACTGCTTTCAGTGTACCAACAACCTTCCTTCCCTGCTGTACCCTTTCATTTACTTCATCCCCCAAAGTTCCATCCTTACTCATCACACTACCCAAGTACTTGAATGCACTCACATTCTCCATATCCTCACCATCCAACCTCACTGCACACTCTGTGACTTCATTCCTCTCAAACACCATAACTTTACTTTTGTTTACATTAACTTTCAGCTTCCTCCTCCTACACACTGTCCCAAATTCATTCACCAAACCTTGCAACTCCCATTCATCTTCACTCCAACAATACTGTATCATCAGCAAACAGCAACACCGGAAGCTTCCAAATCTCACCCTCATTCATTAGGGCCACCCACATCCACTCCCCTACCTTGAACCTCCTTTACAACCCCATCCATATATATATTAAACAGCCATGGAGACATTACACACCCCTGTTTCAGTCCCACATTGAGATCAAAGAACTCACTCAGCTCACCATCCACTCGCACCGTAGCCCTAGCTCCCTCATACATACTCTTCACAGCACTCAACAATTTCCCCTCCACTCCATATATTCTTAATACCTTCCACATACCTTGCCTATCTATTCTGTCATAAGCTTTCTCCAAGTCCATGAAGGCAGCATACACTTTCCTTCCCTTCTGTAGATACTTCTCCACTAAACATCTTAGAACAAATATCTGGTCTACACACCCTTTTCCCTTCCCTAAATCCCCCTTGTTCTTCTCCAACTAGCTCCTCTGTCATATGCCTAACCCTATCAATGAGTATTCTACCATATATTTTACCAGTCACACTAAGAAGGCAAATACCCCTATGGTTACCACATACTTCTCTCTCCCCTTTTCCTTTGTACAGAGGAACAATTATACCTGATTTCCAGTCCTCTGGAACCCTTCCCTCTTCCCAAGCCAATCTACACAACTTCCATATCCACTCCACAACAATCTCACCCCCATACCTAAGCATTTCACCACACACTCCATCAATTCCTGGGGCCTTTCCCAGCTTAATCTTCTTCATCGCTTCCACTACTTCCGACCTACTGATCTCTTCCTCCCTCCTCTCATCTCTTCTTCTCCCAGCCATTCCCCAACCACTTATACTCACACTGTTCTCACTCTCTACATTCAACAAATCCTCAAAGTGCTCCTTCCATCTCCTCACTTTCTCTCTCTTCTCCACCAACAACCTATTATTCCTATCTTTCACTCCCCTACTATTTCCCCTTTCACACTGCCTTACTTTCTTTATCTCCTTCCAAAACAATTTCTTACTCTCCCTCCATTTCACACTCAGATTCCTCCCAAACTCTTCATCCACTTTCTTCTTACTCTCCTTCACCAGTCTCTTAACCTCCCTTCTCCTGCTCACATATACCTCTCTCTTCTCTCTCTCATCTTCTCCCCTACCTCTACTGGAATATATCCTCCCATAACGGATTTACATGTTTATTTATAGAATTCAGGTGGCTCAATTTTTATCGCGTCATGGTGTAATGGTATCAGTGCCCGACTTTCATCTAGAAGTCTCGGGTTCGATTTCCGGCCAGAAGCGTAAAAAACATTGGTACACAAGCGTGTAATGGGTGTCTCTCATATGTGTATATATATATATATATATATATATATACACACCAGATGATGCTTGTCATGAAAATGTGTTGTAGCAAGCAGAACTGTCAATTTAAGCAAGTGGGCGTCGTGGAAAAAAAAAAAAAAAAAAAAAATTATTAGCGCCTGGCACATCCTTCTCCTGGTGCCGGAACCAAGGAAAAAAAATCTTATATTTTGAAGATGATTTGATTCACTGCACTGATCCTTTTAGATGAACAAAGAAGTTTGGTGTCATTTACAATGCTTAGTGCAGAATGTTCATTGATTCTTCGAAAAGAAATCTTAGGGCAGTTCATTTCCACAGTGGTAACATGTATATTTCTGTTCCTACATCTCATTCAGTGCACCACAAGAAACTTTCTGAAAGGTTACTGATGGTTTTAAATAAGATTATTAAGTTTACAAGGTCACAAGTGGATGATTTGTGGAGGTTTAAAGGTACTTTGTATGCTGCTTGGACATTAGTCGGGCTACACAAAGTTTCCTTGTTTGTGTGAATGGGATTGCAAGGCCAGGAATCTCTAATGGTCTTAGAAACAATGGCCAAATAGGAGCCAACTTTTGGCAGGGAAAAAGAATTTTGTACAAGACTTAGTTTATCAAAGAAGAAAGTTTCTTTTGCCTCCTTTACATATAAAAACTTGGCCTAATGAAACAATTTGTCAAAGCCTTGCCACAAGACGGAGATTATTCCAAGTACTTGTGGAAGAGGTTTCCAGGACTGTCGGATGCCAGGCTCAAATAGCGTATATTTGTAAGACCAAATAAAAAGAAAATTTGTCAAGATGGCAGATTTTGAAAAGTCTCATTTTGCCATTGAAACAGAAGAATGAATTGTCTTGAAACAATTATGATCGAACCTAAAGACTTTGCACGCAAGATGCTGGAAAAGATCAATGTCCTAGGATGTTACATGAGTCTCAAACTACATTTCCTGAACATTCCTTTGGACTGCTCTCTGGAAAATCTGGGAACTTTGAGGGAAGAACAAAATGAAAGATTTCAACAGGATATAAAGGAGACGGAGCGAAGCCATCCATGAAAATGGAGTGTCAACATGATGGTTGAATACCACTGGATGTTGCATCGCGGGAACCCACCAAAATCCCGCAACGTAAAAGTTCTGGGCGCAGTTTTGAAACAAGAAATCATCAGTTTTGAATGAAGGAGTCTGCAGTCTATTTGTGGTATGAATTTTGTATACTTATATTTAGTATTTACAGTTGGACATATATTTTCAAATCTGAAATTTCTTTGCCTTTAAGCCAGTTCATGTATACTTTTGTGTAATATTCTTTATCATTTTGTGAGAAATATTAATTGATGGAGAATACCTGCATGAAATTTGGAATTAGTCACCCAGAAATATACTGATTTAGAAAAAAAAAAAATATACCACTGAAACATCCTTCAGCATGTTACATTTTGCACATCTTCATTTGTCATCGACAGTATCAACATACAGTATATTCTTTCATACATCTGTGGGGCATTGCGCCTATACAGTAGCTACGTATATGAGGATAATCATGCAATTATTATACCCATGAACTACGTGATATCGGCATGGTTACCTAAAATCATAAATTTGTCAAAATATTTGTAAACTGGCTAAGTCAGATACAGGAAATGGAAAATATACTTACTTTATGTTGCACACCCTTGGACGAAGAGATACACAAGGAAAGACTATGACGTAATTCACTATAATACATTAGCAATTCATCTGTTACTTTGTTAAAAGTTCAGAGTTAAGTTTCTATACTGTATTTTTATTTCTCTTATGTTAAAGGTGAGCAGTTATTTGAGTCATTTAAGATGTATCAAAATTCATTCGGTAGTTAACATCAGAGAGATGGAATTGGATGGTTACATTCGCTCCTTTCTTCTCCCTCCCCCCCCCCACTCACTTCTTTATTATTATGAAAATGTCTTGAAAAAAAGACTAAAACTCGGTGTTTTCAATTGTCTTTATCCCTTGCGAGTTAATGCTCTCTCTCTCTCTCTCTCTCTCTGAACTACATGAAGGAAAGTGCAAAGGGACAAAAGCATCGACGCAAGCATGATTTAAAAAAAAAAAATATGAGGCGTTGTAGTGGCGTCAACGCCATTGAACCGTCATGAGGGTAGATTATGGACTTATCAGAAGATAATCTGACCATTCGGTTTGATTCACTGGGAGTTTATAATTTTTATTGTTGGGAAAATATGGTTATGACAACAACAACAACGACGATGATGACAATTATCCAGACCCTAAAGCTGGGTGAGGTAGGGCCCCAGAAGCCAGAGAAAACTGATGGAAGGCGATACAACCAAAATTCATCCAGTTGAATGAGCTGTAATCCCATTCACTCAGCACTGAAAACCCCAGAATGTGGCTCGACCTGTTATTCCAAAAAAAAAAAACTTTTTGAACATAGCTTCACACTTATCTATCTGACTGAGTCCATCCAAGGGGTATGATGATATAAAGGTGTGCCAAGCCCTAGTCATACGCTCACAGTATTCATCCAGCCAGCTTGATCGCTTGTCAGATCCATAGTCTTGTTAGTTCCCATACCTCTCCTTATTTCACACTCATTTACCACATCTAACTTTATTCTTCTTGGCCTACCATGCCTCCTCCCCTTTTAGGTTTGCTCAGGTATTCGTATACTCCTTTCATTGTTCTATTCATACTCATTCACACAACATGTTCATATCTAACCCTAGACAGGTAACCCCCCCTTTTTTACCTCAATAGGTAACCAGAGGTCTTACATACCCAAAAGAAAAAAAGAAAAGAAATACATTTCATTTATTGGAATGTGCTTTAATACACACAATAATTCAGTCCATTTTCTTTCATTGAGGTCTCCTAAAATTAAAGTTGAAATTAAATATTTTTAATTTTGAAAAAAAAAAAGTGCTCAGTGTTTTATATCTTAATTTTAACCTTAATCCTAGCAAAACTGAAAGTTAATATCTTAAGTTTGAGGGCCATCTGCTGTTGACCAATGTCGAGACTTCCTCTAAACAAATGGAGAACCACAACAAATGAAAATTAACTGCACACAAGGAATGACCTGGGGTCTCACATACCCCAAAGGACAAAAAATTACTTATCTTTGATTTGTTGGAATGTGATTTAATACACAAATAATTCACCCCATTTTCTTTCGTCAAGTTCAAAAAAAGAATGAAAAAAACATATTTTAGAATTTTTTGAAAATAATGAGCGGAATGATGTATATGTTAATTTTATCCTTAAATCTAGCAAAACTGAAAGCTAATATTTTATACTTTGGGGTCATCTGCTGTAGACCGATGTTGGGACTTCCTGGAGTAACACAACAAATGAAAATAAACTACATACAAGGAATGACCTATGAGGTTACATGTTAAGTAACCTGGGGTCTGACAGACCCCAAAGGCTCTACAGAGCAAAAGCAAAGCCAGTTCTAGGAATGGCCCCATGATCCCCATGAAGGACTTCACTAGTCAGGAAGGTGAACGAAAGGACAGATCCCTTGGTCTTCAGTTCATATAATTATAAGAAACTTAATTTTCGGGGCCTCAGGTTTTTGAGACCCCAGGTTATCTAGGGCTAAGTACACACTCTTCCACTCTTGTGTCCACGGATTTCTCTACTATGCATCTTTTATGAATCGCATTATTCCTTATCTTATACACTTGTTCCACTCCACACATATTCCTCAACAGTCTACTGATCTGCTCTTGGTACCATGTAGTCCAGTACTACCTGTGTTATGGCTGGGCCGCCAATGACTAAACTGACAACCCAGGTCATGCTGAAGATTATGTCGGACGATAGTATCATTTGCCTCGTCATCATTTTTGTTAACATTAGCAAGAAAAAAATGCTGTCTGCAAGATAGTTTAGTTGATTTTTATTTTATATTTTTTTGTGAATCCTGCAAAGCAGGATAGTATTATTTTAGGCTGTGTGTGTGTGTGTGTGTGTGTGTGTGTGTGTGTGTGTGTGTGTGTGTGTGTGTGTGTGTGTGTGTGTGTGTGTGTGTGTGTGTGTGTGTGACCCTCAACGTCAACTACGTTGTCATGGTGGGGGGCTAGTGTGCCCTGTAAAACTGGTTGGCTGTATCAGCAAGGGAAGATCCCCACTGGACTCAGCAGGAGGACAGGTTTACCCATAAAGGAGGAGCTATCAATGAGGGATCAGCCTAAGTGTTCCAAGGTCCACTGACTTGTGGATTGCCCTTGGATGGGTTAAGGCTACAGGAATAAACAATCCATGAGTGGAGTACCACGGCAGACAGAGCTCAACAGAATTCCTGGCAGACTCCTACAACTTTGCTCAGTAGATGATCGTTGTGAATCTTCATGCCGCCATCACAGGCTGAAAAGGGCCAATTCATGCAGTGGTAAGGAGTGTGCACCCTCACCATCACACAAAATCCTCATCACAAGAGCCCACTGCTATACTAACCTCCCATTTCATCCTTTCATCAAAAACGAAAGACATATTGCGACATGACAGAGTGACAGTGATAGGCCATGGACGTGGCTGGAAGCCACTAGCTCGAGTCCTGCATATATGCAGCATTGACCCAGATGATAGAATAGGAGCAGGTCATGCCTCTGGCAGCATCCAGTGTGATTAAGCAGCTAGATGCGGATGCCCAAATGCTTTTCCCTGACGGTGAGGGGTTTAGAAATAGTAACCTAAACATTTGCTGTTCTGCATCACCTGGGCATATAACTGCATCTGCCATGGCATCTCACACTGCAGTCAGAAAAAAAAAAAAAAAAAACTCTCTGACTCTTGTTACCTGGCATATACAAATCTTGTTTGATACCGACCATGATGCGTGACTATGCTGTAGAAGTGCCCTTACTCCCCATGAAATGAAAAGATATAAAACTGACATTTCTGCCTAGTCTGAGACTTACCTCGCAGGAGATACACCTATTTCTGGAGGGGATACCCGATCAAAGTACAAAGAAACCATGGTATTGGCGTTGCAGTCTGAAGCGGTTTACTACAGAACATCCAATGAGCACCTGTGGGTATATTTGAGAGGCTGACGTCTTGGCCCATACCACTCACCAAAGGCCAAAATGCAACACTCATCAGTAAATATACCCTAACGCTTGATTCTGGGGACACCGTCAAAGATTCCTTTTATGACATTTTGGATGCCACCATTAGCTCAATACCACCAAATGACAAACTGATTCATCTTGGAGATTTAATGTTAGAGTAGGAAAAGATTATAGGCTGCCATGGTGTTGGTAGTATGAACAACAATGGCTTAGACTGTTTTCCTCATGCTTTGAACACAACCTGGTCATCACCAACACCATTTTTCAACTTAAGAAAAAACGCTAGACCACGTGGATGCACCCACGATCAAGACATTGGCACCTAATTACCTACGCCTAAGAGGCTATGCTTTAGCCCACGTTGGTTTGTTTGTCTGTCTCTTTGTCAGCAGGATAACTCAAAAAGTTATGAACGGATTTTGATGAAATTTTGTGAAAGGGTGGGCCATAGGCCAAGGACATTTTCTATGGGAGGGATATCTATTCCAAACCACTCAGAATGGGTAGATATTTATTTATTTGGTACGAATTTATATGTAGTACAAGAGTATATTGGTTTTCACACAATAATATAGGCGATATAAGTGTTGTTTCCACTCACGAAACACATCAACATACCACACCTTTTTTGGCGACGTTACCTCCTCATCACTTCAGTTCGTTTCTTCCTCTGGAGCCATGTAAACTTTGTCCTCCACATTGTCATCGATTGAGGAATCATTCTTACCTTGAATTTCATACCATGGTGCGACATGTCTTTACTGGCCATGTCACTGGTAACAGGTGAGTTGCCAAGACAATGGCACGCTGGGGGGGGGGGAAGGTCACTTGGGGTAAGGCAATTTCCATGCATGGCCTTGGGAAGAGGAAGGTGTTCCACATATATGTACAAAAAAAATCACGTGCCAAATTTGAAAAATGTGCAAATGACGGACCTCGCAATTGCAAAACGTATGGGTATGTCATTAGGTGTCGCTGTGACAACACATGGAGATGTACCCATACGTCAGTGGAACATAGTGGGTTAAGGGATGTGGCAACTTGTAACACCTTCCAAAGCACTATTTCAAACATGCTTTCTCAATGCTTGCCACCTGATCTGACCAACAATGCAACGAACATAGACGCAGAATGGCTGAACATTAATACACTGCTCCAAAGCACTACAGAAGAAACCCTAGGCTTCTCCACTCACCGGCATAAAAACTGGTTTGATGAAAATGCAAGGGCATACATGAACTAGTTGCAATGAAGAATAGAGAACATAAAAAATGGTTGGTTCATCTTAGCTCTTTAACCTTAAAAATTGAATTCCAGAATCTCAGGAGAGAAACTCAGAGAAAACTGCATAACATGAAGAACAAATTTTCGTTGAACAAGCAAAAACGCTGCAAGGACTGGCTGATATTAATGAACAACATGGGTTCTACAACATCATTAAAATCATCTATGGGACAACCAAATGCAACATAAACCCTGTTTGATCATCCACAGGAGAGCTCCAGAAAGACAGGTAGACAATCCTACGATGATGGGTGCAACACTTCAATACCTTATGGAATCTAAGAAACCTGTTGCACTTCAGCATCCTTGACAACATCCCAAATGTTCCTCAAGCGACAGATCTCCATGTCCACTTACACTTGCAGAAACTTTTCGGGACATCTGATCTCTAAAAAATAACAAAAGCCCTGGTCCTGATGGCATATCATCTGAGCTGATCAGAAAGGGTGGCTAGTTATTTCACCTGCTCCTCGATATTCTTATACTAGCTGGAACCAAGGACAAGTTCCATCTAAATGGCTTACCTCTGGTATTGTAACCATCTACAAGAAGAATAGGGACTGCTCAAATTGTGACAACAGTAGAGATATTTCCCTTCTTGTGAATGCTAACAAAGTACCAGCCAAGATGATGTTATTCAGACTAACAAAACATTTGGCTGAGTCAACACTTTTTAAAACAATATATGGATTTCGGAAGGAATCACAACCTTATTACCTTAACCTGTCCTATCGCTCCAGTACGGCCTGCGGACCCTCCAGGGAAACGTCGTCTCTGGCATTTTGGAGCCGCGGACTGGGAGGCCCTCAGGCAGTACTTCTTTGATTTTCCCTGGAATGATTATTGCTTCCATGGCCGTGAGCCATCTGAGTGTGCCTTGCGCATTACGGAGGTTATTCTCTCAGGCATGGAAGCATACATTCCTTTCTCATATCCTTTGACTAACGCAAGAAAGCCTTGGTTTAATCACGCTTGTTCTAATGCTGTCCGCAACAAGGAGAAGGCCTACAAAAGGTACCGGAGCCAACCCACCCCTGAATCACATAATCTTTACGTTTCTGCCCGGAATCGTGCTAAGTCTGTTCTTCGCTCTGCTAAAAATAATTTCATCCATACTAAATGCTCTCAACTCTCCAACTCGAATTCTTCCCGCTCCTTCTGGCACCTTGCCAAAAATCTTTCTAACAACTTTACCTCATCATCCTTCCCTCCTCTTTTCTACTCTGATGGTTCTGTAGCTATTTCTTCTACTGATAAAGCAGATCTCTTCGCACAGACTTTCTCCTCCAATTCCACCTTAGACGATTCCGGTGCTGTTCCTCCATCACTTCCCCACTCTGACTTCCTCATGGCTGACATTAAAATTTCTTCAGTTGATGTATTTTCTGCCATTACTGGCCTCAGTACTAACAAGGCATATGGGCCTGATGGGGTCCCTCCTGTTGTTCTCAAAAACTGTGCTTCTGTGCTTACACCCTGCCTAGGCAAACTCTTTCGCCTTTGTCTGTCAACTTGTACCTTTCCTTCTTGCTGGAAGTTTGCTCTCATTCAGCCAGTCCCAAAGAAGGGTGACCACTCCCAACCCTCCAACTATCGTCCAATTGCTTTAACGTCCTGTATTTCAAAAGTTTTCGAGTCAATTCTTAATAGAAAAATTTTAAGGCATCTTTCCTATCACAACCTTCTTTCCGATCGTCAGTATGGGTTCCGTCAGGGACGCTCCACTGGCGATCTTCTCACCTACCTTTCAGACTCCTGGTCATCCTCCTTTCGGGACTTTGGCGAAAGCTTTGCCATTGCACTTGACATCTCAAAGGCTTTCGATCGAGTCTGGCATAAATCTTTAATTTCCAAACTGCCCTCCTACGGTTTCTATCCTTCTATCTGTGCCTTCATCGCTAGCTTCCTTTCTGGTCGTTCTATAGCTGCTGTCGTAGACGGCCAACGTTCTTCTCCTAGATCTATCAACAGTGGTGTTCCTCAGGGCTCTGTCCTATCACCAACTCTCTTCCTTTTATTCATCAATGATCTTCTAAGCTGTACATCTAACCCTATCCACTCATACGCTGATGACTCCACCCTTCACCTTTCCATTCGGTTCCCGCAACGCCCATCTCAACAGTTACTTCAAGAAACATGGGATGAGGCTATGGCACACCTAATGTCTGACAGCTCATATCTCTGACTGGGGTAAAAATAATATGGTTGTCTTTAATGCATCTAAGACTCAGTTCTTACACCTATCACCCCGACAAAATCTTCCACAGGTATACCCACTAATGTTTAATAATATTCAGATTAATCCTGCATCATCCTTGAACATGCTTGGGGTTTCATTTACTCGGGACTTATCTTGGAAAGATCATATTACATCTCTTGTAAAATCTGCTTCCAAGAGATTGGGTGTGCTAAGCCGACTCCGCTCTTTCTTTACCCCTGCACAATTGTTGATTCTATACAGGGGTTTTATCCGCCCCTGTGTGGAGTACAACTCTCATGTGTGGGGAGGCTCCCCACATACAGCTCTTCTCAATAGGGTGGAGGCAAAGGCTTTTCGTCTCATTAACTCTCCTCCTCTTACTGACTCCCTTCAACCTCTGTCTCTTCGCCGCACTGTTGCATCTTTATCTCTTTTCTATCGCTACTTTAATGGTCACTGCTCCTCTGAACTGTCTGCTTGCATTCCTCCACCTCTACGACGGGCGCGTAGCACCCGTCTGGCAGCAAACTCTCATCCCTTTTCTGTCCAACTCTCTAATGCAAGAGTTAACCGTTACTCCCAGTCTTTCATTTATGCAACAGGTCAGCTCTGGAACTGTCTCCCTCTGTTTGTGTTTCCTTCTGCCTATGATCTCCAGTCTTTCAAACGTAGTGTGTCCAGGCATCTCAAAATGATCGGATCTTGAATATGGCTCTCTATTGTATTTTGTTTTTCTCTTGGAGGGAACTGTTACTGCGGGCTCATGGCCTTTGGTTCCTTCTTCCTCGCATAAAAAAAAAAAAAAAAAAAAAAAAAGAACCATGATTTGCATATTGCATTTATCGATCTTTCAAAAGTATTTGACACTGTCAACAGGACTTTTATGAATTTCTCTTTAAGAATCTGGAGTTCCAAACATATTTCTTAGCGTCCTAAAGAGTCTACAGGAAAATACGAACGTTCATTCTTCCCCAGGTGGGGGGAAATTTGAACCCTTCAAATGTGAATTTGGGCAAAAAGCAAAGATGTATCCTGACTCTTTTCATTTTCAACCACTCTCTCACTGCAGTTACCCTTTTAAGTCACCAGCAAATGATGTAATAAAAATCAAGTTCCGTCTAGATGGTTACTTTTTAATCTCATATGTCTTCAAGCAAAATCAAAGACTGAAGTGGCTCATTTTCTAGAGCTACGGTATCCTGATCACTGTGCTTGTGTATCCTTACACATACCCCAGAAGACCTACAACAGTCTTTCGCCATCATTTCCAACATATTCCACACAGTGGGGCTGCAAAATAATTGTCAATAAAATGGAAATAATATCTCAGAGAAATAACGTAGCAGAGCCTCTTGCAGTTCAGATAAATGGCGACAATGGAAAACAAGTGGATAATTTTACTTACCTTGGTAGTGTACTCACAGATAAACACAGTATTGATGAAGAATTCCTCAGCTTTTGGGGAGCATGGAAGATCAACATTCTTTGAAAACACCAATCTGAGAAGTGAGACGAAGGTATCAGTTTATACAGCTGTATATCTTTCCACTCTCTTATACGGTGCTGATTCATGGACAACTTACCAGCTTCACATCAAACAACAAGTCTTTTCAAATCTGATGCTTACGGTATATCGTAGGACTCACACGGGAGGATTGTCTCTCACTCACAAGTTCTCTCCAGTGGGCAAAGTCAACCAGGACAGAGAGAGAGAGAGAGAGAGAGAGAGAGAGACAGCTCAGATGGGTTGAACATGTGTTGCGCATGCCTGAGCACAAGTTTCCCCCCCTCCTCCCAGGTTCTGAATGACCAACGCCCTGCAGCAGGTCGCAGCCCAGGGGAACAGAAGAGTTAAAAAGATCACATAAGGACAACTCTGAAGAAATGTAACATCATACCAAAAGATCTTGAACCCAGTGCCTCTGGTAGAAAACAACGGCGAGTCCTCTGCAGCGAAAGAAGAAAATGAACTTTATTAACGAAAATGAACTAAGTGAACTTATATTTAAAGGTAAAACTCGTATTTTTTCTACCATAAACTGAGAAAATAATAATAAATACAGAAGGCAAAACAGAACGTACGTAGTTCATTCCTTTATTCTACCCTTGATCAGAGAGAACTTAATGAATCCACGACATAATGTGGAAAGAAGCAATATTTTTGCAATTTCATTACAATAATATTAGTAGTAGTAGCTGCAAATCCTGGCTTATCCGAACAAGAACCCCGTGGACCGCAGGCTGAAGCTGCCGTTCTTCCGCAGACACCACCTTCCTCTCGCGGGATAGCCAGAGGACTGAGAGATGCTTGTACAACCAGGCAACTCCGCCACCCGGTCATATCGTTGCCTCCATGTGGATGCGTCCTTCTCTAGAACTTCAGGAAATAATGCAAATATTACCATATTATGCTCATTTTCTATTTTTACAAAATAATGAACCTACAAGAGACGGTTGGTATTACCATCTTCCTTGTTGTCTTCCATACTTTTTAAACAATAATGAGAGTAGTATAGGCACTTTAATGGACTCTGTAATGCACTTTAGTTTTTATGAAGCACATTTTTACAGTGTTCCTTTTTTGTGGAATACAGTATGATAAGCACGTAGTAGCAATGTTCATATTTTTAACATCTTGGGAATTACCATTATCATTATTATCAACAGCTTATCATCACCATTATTATCAACAGTTTACTATCATCATTATCATCATCATCATCATCATTATCATCACTACCACCATCGTCCCCATCACCATCATCATCGTGTGAGAGAAATGAAGACCTGACTAAAAAAGATTAATATATGATAATCGTCACTGTACTGATGGACTTAATATGAAAGTGAATGATGTAGCTCCTGCAAATCTTTTACGTTTGTGGAGGCTATAAAGGGACGTGACCAACACCGATTAATCTATCTGCAAGTGAAAGAGGCCATCCTTTCCAAGAAGTGTTTTCGGGTGATTCTTAAATACCGATAAATCTCTTCTACACATCAACCTGACAACCTAAGGAGACGGGAGGCTCTATACATCTTGCTTTTCCCTCCCTCAAATCGTCTCTCGATACATGTCTGTCTGTCTGTTTGTTTGTCTGTCTGTCTGTCTTTCTGTCTCCTTTTATCTGTCACTTGTGTGTACGCCTAACTTATGTCTGTCTCTGCATGTCTTTCTCTGTCAATGTGACTGACTTTGTCTGCCCGTCTGTCTCTGTCTCCTTTAATCTCTCTTACGTGTCTGACAGCCTTATTTCAGTGTCTACCGGTCTTTCTGTGTTCTAATGGACGGTGGTTGCAGAGAGTGTAGAGATCGTTGAAGTGTAGACCATCGTCTAGGATTCAGTCTTGGCTGATACAAGGAACAGTTTATAGGACCAGAAACGTGATCTCTAACCTTATCCTTATAAGTGCTTACACAGGAAAGGAAACGAATATATTAGGTATCACATGGAGAGAGAGAAATCGAAAGCTTCTTTGATAATAAAGAAGACAAAAGCAGAAAATATAATCATTATATTTTGTTTGACAGATGTGTATAGGAAGTACAAGGAAACAAGGATGAAATAGAGTTAAAATTTATTGCGACAAATTTTCCCTACTTCTTCCCAGAAGCCATAGCCGAAATTTGTTGGGAATAAATCTCAGCTATATTTCATCCTTTTTTTCCATCTCATTCCCATAGTCTTTACAAATAAAAATAGAAAAGTGTGTGTGTGTGTGTGTGTGTGTGTGTGTGTGTGTGTGTGTGTGTGGAGAGAGAGAGAGAGAGAGAAGCAGTGTGAGGTGTGTGTGTGGGGAAGAGAATGTACAGTAGCAGGGTTTGGTGTAACATAATGATGTGAGTAAGAACTGGCAATGTGTGGCATGGCAGGGTACAGTACGGCGGTGTCAAGTGTAAGGCGTGGTAGTAATATGCAATGTACAGAGATTTCTCTAATACACAGTACAATAAATCATTTGGCTAAGGAAGAGGCTGGTGGTCATATGACTGGATACATAATTATAAGGTAATGCTAATCTTGGGGCTACTGATAGAAGTGTAAACAACATTGTAATATTAACGTAGGTCATAGAGGTACTCACAGAGACAGACGATCTTCAGGTAGAAGTAGATGCTAGTGTTAAATCTTCATGTTTTGACTGTACTCACTTTCTGAAAGAAAGAAAAGGAAATTTGATGCTCTCAGTATATGCTGGTAACTTTATCTCTTTACCAGTTACTTTTTCTTTTGCATGGTATGTGTTTTTGTCGCACTTATTTATATTGTAATGGAAAGTTGCTGTTTTGACCCGCGCTACTGTAAAACGTGAGCCGGGCTGGCTGCAGATTTAAGCATGACTTTCTTCGCCTGCAGTCTACCATCCTACTTGCGGGGAATAAGCAAGCAATTAAAGGAAACTTGCAGGACAAGGCATTTACGCCATTTGGTTATAATTATGCCAGTACATGATGGCGTTCCTTTCCAACATCCTGATGGAAAGAAAAAATTCGCAGTGAATGTAAAATGTAGCATTGCTTTTTGAAACCGTGAAAGAAGTTTTGAAAAGACTCAGCCATAACGTATATGTGTATGATTATTTTATGTAATAGTGTAGCATAAAGATGAAGCTTTGATTTTTTAAGTGCACTGTTCGTTCAGAATTGACTTACCGCACAAGAGATTGAGGAATGGGGATCGAGAGTTATGCGAGAGAGGGAGGTGTGAACTGGAGAATGAGCAGCCTGATGGCAAAAGAAAGTGTGAAATGGAGTCGCTTCGTCTGTGACCACCCCTCCTGAGGTTAAGGCGTATGGCATAGATAGATATATGGAGAGCGAAAGACAGAGAGACAAGTAGGCGGATGGGTACGTTGATGGGTAGATGGACAAATGCCAACTGGAACAAGGCTCATTGTGACACCATCGATTAACTGGGTAAAAATACATTTTGTAGTCATTATAAGATGCATGGGTGGGAGGTATATGGATGAAGGGAAAGGGGGAGGTGAAACAAGACCTAGAATTAGGTGAAGGGGAAAAAAATGGTATTTTATGAAGACAGTGTTGCACCTCTATCTGTGTGTGTGTGTGTGTGTGTGTGTGTGTGTGTGTGTGTGTGTGTGTGTGTGTGTGTGTGTGTCTCTCTCTCTCTCTCTCTCAGGGTAGTAGACTACAGCACCAGTCGAGCAGGGCGGTACTCCCAAGGTGGAAGGAAAGCTGGTGACAGGGAGAGCTGGAGCTCTTGTTTCACCAGCCCTCAAGACTAGTTCCTGATCATTCCCCTTTGCTGAACTTTTTCAGTGTTTCAGTAACACAGAGAGTAGGCCAGCATACACTCCAACACAAGTTTCTCTAACTGTCAACACTAAACTACATTCACATTACACACCACACTTCCTCTTCAAAGTTAAACCAAAATGGCGACTCGTAATCAAGGCTCGGAGTCCCCAAGGGGGGGGGGACCATAACTGCCCCTACCATCCGCTCCTCTCCCAGCGACGACCCAGCGAGATGACTGGGGCCACTGTCTGACTTGATTCTTCTTCATTTCTGCAGCTTTTGCGGCCTTTCCTCTAATTCTCATTCTGTTGAGCACCACCTCCCCACCTCTAAATCTCATCTACTCTTCCTAACTGAGCCTCAGCTGTCTGAGACAAATGACAGCAAACGTTTCTCTGTATCAACTTACTTTCTCCATACTCATTTCAAAGCCAAAGATTGCTGTTGTGTGTATGCAATGACTTATTTTGCTCTCGTGTTTCTGAACTTGATTCTTCTGAACTACCGACTCTCTGGCTTCGGCTTTCCTGTCATTCTCTGGCTAAATATATCTGTGTTTTTACTTATCCCCTAATTCTACTGACTATGAAAAATTCTTCAACTATCTTACTTCTACGATGGAATACATCCTATCCATTTCTCCTTTCTCTGGAATCTTCATTCTAGGAGACTTCAGTGTTCACCATCACCTTTGATTCTCTTCTTCTTTCACTGATCCTTAATGACCTAGAGACGCTTGTGCAGCACCCTACCTGTATCCCTGACCGCCTTGGAGAGAGTTCCAACATATTTGAGCTCTTCCTTACAAGTAATCCTTCTGCTTACAGTGTTTATCACTCCTGTCCATCGGGCTTCTCAGATCACATCCTTATCACCTCAACTTGTCTTATCACTCCCGTACGGTCTGTGGACCCTCCAAAGAAACATCGGTTGTGGCACTTTGGAGCTGCTGATTGGCAGGCCCTCAGGCAGTACTACTTCGATTTTCCCCAGAATGATTATTGCCTCCATGGCTGGGAGCCATCTGACTGTGCCATGTGCATTACGGAGGTTATTCTCTGTGGCATGGAAGCATACATACCTTTCTCATATCCTTTGACTAATGCAAAAAAAAAAAAGTGGTTTAATCTTGTTTGTTCTAATGCTGTCCACAACAAGGAGAAGGACTACAAAAGGTACTGGAGCCAACTCACCCGTGAATCTCATCATTTTTATGTTTCTGCCCAGAATTGTGCTAAGTCTGTTTTTCGCACTGCAAAAAATAATTTCATCCGTACCACTCACTCAGTATAGAGATGCCATATGATCTCTGCACCGAGTGACAAGCCAAATGGTTTCCTGTACCCAGGAAACCATTTACTACGCTGGGTGGTAAGTATGTAACTGGGGTTTCTGGCAAGGTTAAGTATCCCCAAGAGCACCCTATCCAAAATCACTTAATTATGTCAGTCGTTTCAGAGAGCCGCGGAGAGCCCAATACCTGCCCAGGGCCCCAACCAAATGGGCAGATTCGCATGGCCATGTGGAATGTGAGAGGTGTGAATGAGGAGAGCAAGAGGGTGGAAGTGGTGAATATGTTCAAAAGTGCGAGATATGGCGTGATGGCATTGTGTGAAATGAAGATGAAAGGGTGTGAAATGGAGGAGTGGGAGGGTGTGAAATGTGTAAGATCGGGAATGAATGGCTGAGGAAGATACAAGGAAGGAGTTGCTTTGTTGATGAATGAGGTGTGGCAGAGTGGGATGAAAGACTACAAATGTGTCAGCTCGAGGTGTATGTATGTCAAGTTCAAGTTCGTGAAGGTGAAAGTGGTGGTGATTGTACCATATGCACCGTGTGAGGACAGGAGTGAGAGAGAGAAAGACAGGTTTTGGGATGAGCTAGATGAAGTAGTGGGAGAAATGCCCAGGAGCTATAAAGTGACTGTAATGGGGGATATAGGATGACATAATGGGTTGTAATGGAGTACCAGGAGAAAATGAAAATGGGAAGTGACTAAAGCATATGTTTCAGGAGAGGTGGTTGTGCATTTGTAACTCTTATTTCAAACACAAAAATGCACATAGATATAAATGGTATAGAGGGAACGCGGATCGTGTTGAAAGAAGCCTGATTGATTACGTGCTCGTAGAGAGGTCGATGATGGGAATGGTTGCTGATAGGAGGGTCGTGAGAGGACGATGTGGTCTGTCAGCATATGATTGTGGTATGAAAGCTCAAGCTGAGAGGAGTGAGGTGGATCAGGAGCTAGAGGCGCAATCAGGGAGAAAGACTGAAAGTTGAGAAGCTGAGGATCAAAGAAATGGTAGATGATTACAGGATCAAAGTAGAGGAGGAGTTAGAATCAGTAAATTGGATTGAAATGGATCTGGACAGCCTGTGGAATGCATATAGGGGTTGCTTAGTTAGGAATGCTAAAGCAGTGTGTGGTGTGGGAAGAGTAACAACAGAGAAGAAAGGTACGGCACAGTGGGATAAGGAGGTTAAGAGAGCGGTAGAGGAAAAGAGGAAGAAGTGGCTGATGTGGTTACAGGACATGGGTTCAGTTAAAATAAGAACTGAATATATTGAGAGGAAGAAGCACGTAAAGAGACTAGTTATGAAGAAAAAGGAGAAGGTAAACGATGATCTAGGAAGAAAAATGAATCCAAACTACTCTTAAAATAGGACGTTATTCTGGAAAGAATGCAGAAATGTAGAAGTGAAAGCCAAAGGAAATGTGATGGTGTGAAGGATATAGGTGGTAGATTATTAACCCATGGGGATGAAGTAAGGACCAGATGGAAGAATATTTTGAAAGCCTACTGAATGAGAATTGAAAGAGCAGAGCGGCTGTCAACATGATTGGTTTTGGGGGTGCGCAGAGGAGGAATGTGGTGCCAGGAAACGTGACACTTGCACAGGTGAACTGTGCTATGGAGCAGCTGGGGTTTATGAGGTGTATGCAGAGATGATTAACCCGCGCCGTCCCAGCGACGTGAATTAACGTCCGCACATGATGTGCACTCATGTCCCGGCGATGTGAATTAACGCGGCATCATTGCAAGGTCCCTAATTTGCACAATTTTCAATTTTCGCAAGTGATTTCGCGAGTGATTTTTGGCATGTATACACGGGACACCTTCCTCTATTCCTCTACAAGATGCCAAGCAGGGACAATGCCTTACACCGCATAACCTCTCCCCCCCCCCTCTGCACGCCATTGTCTTGGTAATTCACCTGTTACCAGTGACCTGGCCAATAAAGACATTCAGGGCCAGAGTGATTCCCCAATCGATGACAATGTGGAGGACAAAGTTTACATAGCATTAGAGGGAGAAACAGTCAGAAATGATGATCAGGTAATGTGGGAAAAAAAAGGTCATGAATGGTGATGCGTTAGTGAGTGAAACAATGCTTATAATGCCTATATTACTGTTTGAAAACCAATATACTCTTGTACTACATATAAATTCGTACCAAGTAAATAAATAAATACTGTTTATGAGTGGATAAAATAGTTACCCTCCCATATAACTCGTTTTCTTTGGTGCCAGCCTGTTAGAAAACCCAGTCAGGTAAGGAAGTACTCATACCTAAATCGAGTATTTTAAACCTCAGGTGAGCGATTTCTCTATGAATTTTCAATGTTTCTCACCAAAAGCGGATGTTTGAGCCAAAAAAAAAAAAAAGGTCCAAAAATGTCGGGACTGGGGCGTACCACTGCCCAGAAAACGTTGGGATGGGGCGGGTTAACCTGCCGCATCCCGACAAATTTTTCACCAATGACCTCCCCCAATCCTGTCAGATTTTCGATTTTGGGAGGTTAAAACCTCCTATTTTTATGAGAAACATCGAAAATTTAGAGAGAAAGTGCTCACCTGAGGTTAGAAATGCCTGGTACAGGTGACCCTACCCTCACCTAGTACTGTGTCCTATAGAGCCCAGCTCCAGAGAAGACATTTTCTATGGGAGGGGTAATTATCCTAAACCACTCAGAATAGGTAGGTATTAATTTATTTGGTACGAATTTATATGTAGTACAAGAGTACATTGCTTTTCACTCAGTAATATAGGCAATATAAGGTTGTTTCACTCACCAAGCACATCAACATACCGCAATTTTTTTGGCAACGTTACCTGCTCATAACTTCTGCACATTTCTTCCTCTAACGCCATGTAAACTTTGTCCTCCACATTGTCATCGATTGGGGAATCACTTCGTACCGTGGCGCGACATGTCTTCACTGGCCAGGTCACTGATAACAGATGAGTTGCTGAGACAATGGCATGGGGGAGGGGTAGGTCACTCTTGGTAAGGCATGATCCCCACCTGGACTTGGGTAGAGGAAGGTGTCCCGCACATTTGTACCAAAAATCATACACGAAATTTGAAAAATGTGCTAATTGCAATGCGTTTATAAACGTCAATGGGAAACACAGTGACAAAATGTTCGTGCTCATATGTACGTCAATGGGACGCAGTAAGTTAAGTGTAGTGAGGAGAGTGGAATGAAGTACATAAGAAGGCATGGTTGAGTGAAACTATGCCAGCAGAGTGGAATAAGGCTGTGATTGTACCCCTGTACAAAAATAAAGGTAAGTGAAGTGGGTGCAAGAAGTATCATGGCATATGTTTACTGAGTGTGGTAGGGAAGGTATATGGAAGAATTATTAAAGAGAAAGTAACAGATATATCAGAAGTCCTAGTGACCGATGAACAGGGTGGCTTTAGGAGTGGTAGAGGATGTGTGGATCAAATATTTGCAGTGAGACTGATAGCAGAGAAGGCTTGTGGGAAAGTCCATAAAGTGTTTATGGCATTCATGGATCTGGAAAAAGAATATGACAAAGTGGACAGAGAAGGATTGTGAAAAGTTTTGCACATGTACGGTGTACATGGAAAGCTGCTAGGTGCCGTCAAGAGTTATGATGGTAGTGAAGCATGCATAAGGGTTGATGGGCATCTGAGTGAATGGTTCATGATGTGTGTGGGCATGTAACAAGGTTGTGTGATGTCCCCATGGTTGCTCAATATATATATGGAAGGGGTGATGAGAGAAGAAGAAACACGAGTATTGGAGAGAGGGTTGGCGTTCGTAAAGAATGGTGAGTGATGGAATATCTCAGCTTTGTTGTATGCTGATGATGCAGTGCTGCTTGCAAATACCGGACAAGAACTTGGTAGGCCAGTGCAGAGTTTTGCTGATGTCTGTGAGCATCGTGCCTTGAGAGTAAATGCAGAAAAGAGAAAAATGATGGTTATTGAGAGAGAAGGTGACTCCCAGTGCGATGTTACGGTGAAGGGAGAGAGACTGGAATTGGTGAGAAGAGTTCAAATACCTAGGAACGGTGGTAGAAACGAGAGCAAAATGTGCAAAAGAAACTGAAAGTAGAGTGTCACAAGGAAGAAAAG
The DNA here is from genome assembly GCF_032717465.1 of Coenobita brevimanus. NCBI lineage: Eukaryota > Metazoa > Arthropoda > Malacostraca > Decapoda > Coenobitidae > Coenobita > Coenobita brevimanus. Next base: position 10,881,945 of record NC_136983.1, on the reverse strand, counting down.
TCGCTGGTGCAATGAAGACTTTGATAAGAAACAGAGGCTTGAGTGTTGCAGCTGCACGAGGCTTACATGGAGTGTTAATGCCGACTTTAACGTATTGATGTGAGACTATGGTGTGGCATGAAAATGAAAAGGCAGGAGTAAGAGTTGTGAGATGGGATGGCTGAGGAATGTATCTGGAATACAGAGGGTGGATAGGATACGAAATAATGTGATTCGTGAAAGATGTGGAATGAAGAAGTCTATGGACACCAGAATCGAAGAGAGTGTACTGAGATGGTATGGTCATGTGGAAAGAATGGATAAGAATAGAGTGGTGAAAAAGGTATATCTGAGTGAATTTGAAGGAGGAAGGAGGCGAGGTAGGCCAAGGAGAAGGTGGAGAGATATGGTAGATGAGTGTGTGAGGAAGAGAGATTTGGAAGTCGGTGAGGCCAGGGATCTGACAAGAGAGAGAGTTGGCTGGATGAATGTTGTGAGAAGTGCATGATCAGGGATTTGGCACCCCTTTTTAGCGTAGCAGTGTCCAGATTGACTACTGGATACATTTATGTGAAGCTATAGAACGTGGAGAATGTTTTTGGTGTATCCAATAGAGCCAGGATTCCGGGGGCTTGAATGATGAGTGAATGGAAGCATGGCCCATTGGACTGGGCAAATTTGGGCTGTCTGAACATTGCCACTCCTCACTCTGCCTTAGGGCGGGAAAGGAGGTCCGGAAGATGATGATGATGATGACTAAGAGCTCTGAACTATCCAACTCGAATTCTTCCCGCTTCTTCTGGTACCTTGCCCAAAACCTTTTTAACAACTTTACCTCATCGTCCTTCCTTTCTCTTTTACACTCTAATGGCTCTGTAGCTATTTCTTCTATTTATATAGAAGATCTCTTCAGTCAGACTTTCTCCTCCAATTCCATCTTAGATGATTCCAGTGCTGTTCCTCCATCACTTCCCCCTCTGACTTCCTCATGGCTGACATTAAAATTTCAACTGATGTATTTTCTGCCATCACTGGCCTCAGTACTAACAAGGCATATGGGCCTGATGTGGTCTCTCCTGTTGTTCTCAAGAACTGTGCTTCTGTGCTTACACCCTGCCTAGGTAAACTCCTTTCCATTTGTCTATCAACTTATACCCTTGCTTCTTGCTGGAAGTTTGCCCTCATTCAGCCAGTCTCAAAGAAGGGTGATCATTCCCAACCCTATAAGTAACGCCCAATTACTTTAACATCCTGTGTCTCAAAAGTTTTCGAGTCTATTCCTAAAATTTTTAAAGCATCTTTCTTATCACAAACTTCTTTCTGATCGTCAGTATGGGCTCCGCCAAGGACGTCCCACCGGAAATCTTCTTACCTACCTTTCAGTCTTCTGGTCATCCTACTTTCAAGATTTTGGCAAAAGCTTTGCCATTGCACTTGACATTTCAAAGGCTTTCAGTCTAGTCTGGCAAAATTCTTTAATTTCCAAACTACCCTCTTACGGTTTCTGTCTATCTGTGTCTTCGTCTCTAGTTTCCTTTCTGGTCGTTCTATAGCTGCTGTTGTAGACGGCCACCGTTCTTCTCCAAGATTTGTCAATAGTGGGGTTCCTCAGGGCTCTGTGTTATCACCAACTCTCTTCCTTTTATTCATCAATGACCTTCTAAGCTGTACATCTAACCCTATCCACTCATACGCTGATGATTCCACCCTTCACCTTTCCATTCGCTTCCCGCAGCGTCCTTCTCAGCAGTTACTTCAACACACAAGGGATGAAGCTATGGCACACCTAATGTCTGACATGGTTCGTATCTCTGACTGGGGTAAAAGTAATCTTTTTTTTTTTTTTAATATGTCAAATACTCAGTTCTTAAACCTATCAACCCATCAGAATCTTCCACAGAAGTATCCACTAATGTTTAAAACTATCCAGCTCCATCCTGCATCATCTTTAAACATACTTGCGGTTTCATTCTTTCGGGAATTATGTTGGAAAGATCATATTACATCTCTTGTAAAATCTGCTTACAAGAGATTAGGTGTGCTAAGCCGACTCCGTGCCTTCCTTATCCCTGCACAGTTGTTGACTTTATACACGGGTTTTATTTCCCCCTGTGTAGAGTGCAACTCTCATGTGTGGGGAGGCTCCCACACATAGCTCTTCTCAACAAGATCGAGTTAAAGTCTTTTTGTCTCGTTAACTCTTCTCCTCATACTGGCTCTTTTCAACCTCTGTCTTTCCCCCACACTGTTGCAGCTTTATCTCTTTTCAATCGCTACTTAAGTGATCACTGTTCCTATGAACTATCTACTAGCATTCCTCCACCACTACGACGGGCGCCTAGCACCCGTCTAGCAACAAACTCTCATCCTTTTTCCGTCCAGCTCTCTAATGAAAGAGTTAACCGTTAATCCCAGGCGTTCTTTTATGTAACGGGTCAGCTCTGGAACTGTCTTCCTCTTTGTGTATTTCCTACTTCCTATGATTTCCAGTCTTTCAAATGCAGTGTGTCCAGGCATCTCGATATGAACAGAACTTGAATTTAGCTCTCTGTGTCTTGTTTTTGTTTTTTTTTGGAAGGAACGGTAATTGGCGGCTTCTGGTATTTGATTCCCTGCATTACACACACACACACACACACACACACACACACACACACACACACATTTTATATATATATATATATATATATATATATATATATATATATATATATATATATATATATATATTTTTATGCGAGGAAGAAGGAACCAAAGGCCATGAGCCCGCAGTAACAGTTCCCTCCAAGAGAAAAACAAAATACAATATAGAGCCAAATTCAAGATCCGATCATTTTGAGATGCCTGGACACACTGCGTTTGAAAGACTGGAGATCATAGGCAGCAGGAAATACAGACAGAGGGAGACAGTTCCAGAGCTGACCTGTTGCATAAATGAAAGACTGGGAGTAACGGTTAACTCTTGCATTAGAGAGTTGGACAGAAAAAGGATGAGAGTTTGCTGCCAGACGGGTGCTACGCGCCCGTCGTAGAGGTGGAGGAATGCAAGCAGAGAGTTCAGAGGAGCAGTGACCATTAAAGTAGCGATAGAAAAGAGATAAAAGATGCAACAGTGCGGCGAAGAGACAGAGGTTGAAGGGAGTCAGTAAGAGGAGGAGAGTTAATGAGACGAAAAGCCTTTGCCTCCACCCTATTGAGAAGAGCTGTATGTGGGGAGCCTCCCCACACATGAGAGTTGTACTCCACACAGGGGCGGATAAAACCCCTGTATAGAGTCAACAATTGTGCAGGGGTGAAGAAAGTGCGGAGTCGGCTTAGCACACCCAATCTCTTGGAAGCAGATTTTACAAGAGATGTAATATGATATTTCCAAGATAAGTCCCGAGAAAATGAAACCCCAAGCATGTTCAAGGATGATGCAGGATTAAGCTGAATATTATTAAACATTAGTGGGTATACCTGTGGAAGATTTTGTCGGGTTGATAGGTGTAAGAACTGAGTCTTAGATGCATTAAAGACAACCATATTATTTTTACCCCAGTCAGAGATACGAGCCAAATCAGACATCAGGTGTGCCACAGCCTCATCCCTTGCTTGTTGAAGTAACTGTTGAGATGGGCATTGCGGGAACCGAATGGAAAGGTGAAGGGTGGAGTCGTCAGCGTATGAGTGGATAGGGTTAGATGTACAGCTTAGAAGATCATTGATGAATAAAAGGAAGAGAGTTGGTGATAGGACAGAGCCCTGAGGAACACCACTGTTGATAGATCTAGGAGAAGAACGATGGCCATCTACAACAGCGGCTATAGAACGACCAGAAAGGAAGCTAGAGATGAAGGCACAGATAGAAGGATAGAAACCGTAGGAGGGCAGTTTGGAAATTAAAGATTTATGCCAGACTCGATCGAAAGCCTTTGAGATGTCAAGTGCAATGGCAAAGCTTTCGCCAAAGTCCCGAAAGGAGGATGACCAGGAGTCTGAAAGGTAGGTGAGAAGATCGCCAGTGGAGCGTCCCTGACGGAACCCATACTGACGATCGGAAAGAAGGTTGTGATAGGAAAGATGCCTGAAAATTTTTCTATTAAGAATTGACTCGAAAACTTTTGAAATACAGGACGTTAAAGCAATTGGATGATAGTTGGAGGGTTGGGAGTGGTCACCCTTCTTTGGAACTGGCTGAATGAGACCAAACTTTCCAGCAAGAAGGAAAGGTACAAGTTGACAGACAAAGGCGAAAGAGTTTGCCTAGGCAGGGTGTAAGCACAGAAGCACAGTTCTTGAGAACAACAGGAGGGACCCCATCAGGCCCATATGCCTTGTTAGTACTGAGGCCAGTGATGGCAGAAAAATACATCCAATGAAGAAATTTTAATGTCAGCCATGAGGAAGTCAGAGGGGAAGTGATGGAGGAACAGCACCGGAATCGTCTAAGGTAGAATTGGAGTGGAGAAAGTCTGTGCGAAGAGATCTGCTTTATCAGTAGAAGAAATAGCTACAGAACCATCAGAGTAGAAAAGAGGAGGGAAGGATGATGAGGTAAAGTTGTTAGAAAAGATTTTTGGCAAGATGCCAGAAGGAGCGGGAAGAATTCAGTCGGAGAGTTGAGAGCATTTAGTATGGATGAAATTATTTTTAGTAGAGCGAAGAACAGACTTAGCACGATTCCGGGCAGAAACGTAAAGATGGTGTGATTCAGGGGTGGGTTGGCTCCGGTACCTTTTGTAGGCCCTCTCCTTGTTGCGGACAGCATTAGAACAAGCGTGATTAAACCAAGGCTTTCTTGCATTAGTCAAAGGATATGAGAAAGGAATGTATGCTTCCATGCCCGAGAGAATAACCTCCGTAATGCGCAAAGCACACTCAGATGGCTCACGGCCATGGAAGCAATAATCATTCCATGGAAAATCAAAGAAGTACTGCCTGAGGGCCTCCCAGTCCGTGGCTCCAAAATGCCACAGACGACGTTTCACTGGAGGGTCCACAGGCCGTACCGGAGTGATAGGACAGGTCAAGGTAATAAGGTTGTGATCGGAGGAGCCCAACGGAGAGAAAAGATTAACAGAGTAAGCAGAAGGATTAGTTGTGAGGAAGAGGTCAAGTATGTTGGAGCTCTCTCCAAGGCGGTCAGGAATACGGGTAGGGTGCTGTACAAGCTGCTCTAGGTCATTAAGGATAGAAAAGATGTAGGCTTGTTCACCAGGTGGATCCGTGAAAGGAGAGGAGAGCCAAAGGTGGTGGTGAACATTGAAATCTCCAAGAATGGAGATTTCAGAGAAAGGGGAAATGGATAGAATGTGTTCCATCGTAGAAGTAAGATAGTCGAAGAATTTTTGATAGTCAGTAGAATTAGGGGATAAGTAAACAGCACAGATATATTTAGTCAGAGAATGACAGGAAAGCCGAAGCCAGAGTGTGGAGAATTCAGAAGAATCAAGTTCAGGAACACGAGAGGAAGATAATTCGTTGCGTATATATACACAACAGCCACCTTTGGCTTTGAAATGAGTATAGAGAGTGTAGGAGGATACAGAAAAGGGTTTGCTGTCATTTGCCTCAGACAGCTGAGTCTCCGTTAGAAAAAGAAGGTGAGGTTTAGAGGAGGAGAGGTGGTGCTCAACAGAGCGAAAGTTAGAGGAAAGGCCACGAATGTTGCAGAAATGAAGAAGAAGAGAGTCAGACCGTGGTTCCAGGCACCTTGAGTCGTCACCGGGAGACGGGCAGATGGTGGGGGCATTTATGGTCCCCCCCCCTGGGGACTCCGAGGCTTGATACGACGACGCCATTTTGGTAAATTTTGAATAGGAAGTGTAGTGTGTACTGTGCATGTAGTTTGGTGTAGATAGTTAGAGAAATTTGTACTGGAGAGCATGCTGGCCTACTCTCTGTGTAACTGAGACACTGAAAAAGTTCAGCAAAGGGGGATGGTCAGGAACTAGTCCTGAGGGCTGATGAAACGGGAGCTCCAGCACTCCCTGTCATCAGCTTTCCATCCACCTCGGGAGTACTGCCCTGCTCGACTGGTGCTACAGGTTGATTTAGATTATCGCTTAGTTTAAATTAGCGTTGTTCTTAATTAACCTAACTTAGCCTAACCGAACTTAAACTTAACCTAGATTATCCCAGCCTAACCCCCTGTTGTCTATTACATTTTACTTTGCCCCCCACCCAAAAAAAAAAAAAGAATGTTGGACATTCCACAGAATACCTAGGCATTCTATTAAAATCCCTTGGTAATTTTTTTTTTTTTTTTTTTTCGAGGAAGATGGAACCAAAGGCCGCGAGCCCGCAATTATTGTTCCTCCCACAAGAAAAACAAAATACAAGAGAGAGCCAAATTCAAGATCCGATCATTTCAAGATGCCTGGACACACTGCGTTTGAAAGACTGGAGATCATAGGAAGCAGGAAAGTGTATAAGGTCAGACTGATATAAGCTTATTTCATACTTTGTCAAAAAATGTGAGACATTCTATAGAATTCCTAAGCATTCTACATAATACCTTCGTTTCACCAACGCGGTAATATATATATATATATATATATATATATATATATATATATATATATATATATATATATATATATATATATATATATATATATATGAGTACGAGGTTGTTTGATGCGAAACAAACAAAGGGATTCCTTACAAAATAATCGAAACCCTGACCTTGTCTCACACGTAGAAACAATCATTCATCCCAGGCAGGCCCTTAATTTACCTCGAATACTTAGTGATTTTTGGTGCACTAGTTAGCATATCTAGCTGATAGCTGGACGAACTTGAGTTTTTTTTCTCTGACTGGCTATACTGACCCTTGTTCTCAGTCCAGACTCAGCAGTACAACTGGGGACTTGCAGGTAAAACGACTACTGCAGCCCGTTTTCTAAAGAGGATTAGGACACACACACACACACACACACACACATTATACTTTTTTCATGCATTACCTACGTCTTTGTAAAGAAATGTATTACTAAAGCGAAATGTACTGTATGCATCTCCTGTGTCTCTATAACCTACAAAACCACTGTTAAATTTAAACTTTTAAGGTGACGACGATACCTCACAAAGCTGACTCAGTTTAAGGACAATCTCTCGCAGTGGCAGGGTTGCTGGGTTAACTGCCAGGATTATGAAGACAGACTTCAGACCTTTGTAACATGAACTTTACTGTTTTTAGCTATTTTCACCTATTTTCTTTCCCTTTTGCAGCATATTTCTCTCATATCAGTTGCTAAATAAGACATTTTTCAATAATACTCTCTTGTTACAGCTCAGAAGTTAAGATGGTTGGCTGTCAATTTCAGACCATGATAAATGACAATGGGGAATGACTACAATGTTTGACGACACATTATCTGCGACTTTCATTCCTTCAATAAGGTGAAATAAGATTGTAGTCTCTTCTCTATGCCACCAGATTATTTTATTCCAATTAGGAGAATCCTCTTGTCGAGAACAGGTAGGTCACAAAATTATCCCTAGCTGAGTAAACGTCATCTGGAAGAGGCAGGTACTGAATCAGTAAAATAATGTGTGAGGTTTATCGGGAAATGTACGACTTGGGTATTGACAAGAACGGGAATATGAACCGGAGACTCCAGTAATGAACGACGAGCAGACTGCAATTATCGAACGTCTTAATAGTGCCTGCTAGCCTTGAAGACGACAGGAGAGATTAAGGCTCGTATTTTGGTCAGTTACAAAGGCCTTCTAGCATCCCTTCCTTACTAGAACATTTATGTATCTGGAAAATAATACAGTATGGTACGCTGATTTTTCAGTCTGTCATTATAATGAATACATAAGCAACGTAGAAAAACATAATCAGCTGCAACGGGGATTCGTGGTCTTTCCCACAATAATCTGGTAAGTTTCCTTCGCTATACTTGAGGAGAGGTAAAATTTTAGCACCAAACTGAAAAGTCAAAAGCATAGTTAGATCTGACCTATCTTTCTGAAATGGCGATCACATCATTGTTGTTAAAAGGGGGGGGGGGATTAGGTAAAAACAATACATCATTAAGACCCAGGTCGTTGCGGGAGTACATGAAATGCGAGCAACAAAGTCCGTCAAATTTTTCTGAACAGTGTTATTGCGATTCAGCGCATAAGGCACCGAATCCCACCATTATCTGGACAAGAGCCCATAGTTGATATATTCTGAAATATGTCATGCATGTAGTAGATGTCAACACCATCACGTCACTGTTGAATGAGAGGGGTCTATCAGGGCGGACGACCTTACCTCCCGGCAAAATACACCGTTAAGAAAGAGATTCTAGTGACCTTCGCTGACAAGAACACCACCGTAGGTCGTTCAGCAAAGTGGTTCATCAAGGTGAACGATCCCGCCTGGTGGTGGCAGGAATACCAGTGGACTTGGAATAGTAGTAGACGTCTTAGTACTGAAGGTCACAAGGGAGTTTGAGATAAAAGGTGCCTTAAAACCTTCTTCATGTGGAAAGGCTCAAAGATTATCGGAATACAAGAGATTAAAAGTAATTGCTTAAAGACTAGCAGGTTGCGACTTGTCACATTTCTTGGTGGAAAAGATTGAATGACGGCAAGCTTTCAATGAAAAGGAAAGGCGGATTTTGACAATCAAGGAAACGGAGAATTCCTATGCAGGGTGTTAGTATAAGAACAACTCTTGAGCACAACATGATAGACACCACCATGACAGTGTGGTTTATTAACAGTGACGTCAGAAATGACAGAAAGCGCATTTTGTAAAGACGTACAGTATTTTTATAATCTTCAGGAAATCACAGAGCGAACAGATGAAGGAATAGTACTGCGATTGTTCGGAGTAAGTTTAAAAAGCAATGGTAAGCTTCATCAGACCAAGAAACAGCAACTGGGCACTCACGTCAGTAAAGAGGAGGGGAAAAACAGAAATAAATGTACGACGAAGGTTTTACCAAGAAACCAGAGGGAACAGACGGAAAGCCACAACTTCAAGATGACAAAAAAATAGTGATGGAAACATGAATAATCAATGTGCACCAAACAGCTGATTAATACCATAAGGTACAAACTACTTTAGAATACATAAAATATGATTATACTGGATGTATTATATGTTGCTAACATCATGATACACTCGTATATGTGCATGATTCTCTCTCTCTCTCTCTCTCTCTCTCTCTCTCTCTCTCTCTCTCTCTCTCTCTCTCTCTCTCTCACACACACACACACACACACACACACACACACACACAAAATCATTAATTAGCTTACATCAGTGTACAGTACCTTTCATCACAACTGATTGCACTAAGGTAATGAATTATGGCGGTATCTGTGAAAAACACCGGTGATAGGCGATATTGTTTTACCATTAGCTGATGTATATAACAATCATTTATGAGAGAGAGAGAGAGAGAGAGAGAGAGAGAGAGAGAGAGAGAGAGAGAGAGAGAGAGAGAGACAGACAGACAGACAGACAGACAGAAAGACAGACAGATAGACAGAGACAGAGACAGAGAGAGATGTGAGACTGACAGATTACTAACATACAGTATCGTTTAACAATGCACAAAGTATCAAAGATGCACGACAGTAAATGGATAGCTGTTTGAACAGTCGGCACAGAGTGGATAAGAATGATGGACGTTAGCAGTTTGTCCAGTGGAATATAGATGGAGTGTTGAGAGAGGCAGGCTCCACTTTTGGGAAGGAACGGAAAGAAATATGATTTTGCACAACATAACTGGAATTGAACAGTTTCAGTTGCAAGCTCTCACTATAAGTCAAAATTCAAAATGGGGAAATCCCCAGGAATTGATGAAGTGTGTTATGAAATACTGATGCATGGGGGAGAGGTAATAGTAGAATGGATATGAAAGATTTTTAGATTGGCCTGGAAGGAAGGTAGAGTCCCGTAGGATTGGAAGTCAGGTGTAATTATTCCCCTGTACAAAGGAAAAGGGAAAAATATGTGTGTGGTAATCATGGGGCAATTGTCTTCTCAGTGTAATAAGAAAAGTATATGGTAGGATACTTATTGACAGAGTTTGGGAAATAACAGAAGAATTAGTTGGAGAAGAACAGGGAGGTTTTAGGAGGGAAAGAGGTTGTGTACATCAGATATTCATTCTTAGGTCATTAGTGAAAAAGTTGCCAGAGAAGGGAAAGAAGTTGTATGTGGCCTTCATGGATTTGGAGAATGCATGACAGCGTGGACTGACATGGAATGTGGAAAATATGAAGAATAGCTGGAGTAAATGAGACGTTGTTAAATGCTGTGAAGGGTATGTGTGAGGGGGGCTTATGCTGCAGTGCGTGTGGATAGTGAATTAAATGAATTTTTCTATCTGAATGTTGGATTAAAACAGGGATATGTCATGTTTCCATGGTTGTTCAATGCGTATATGGAAGGGGTTATAATTGAGATACAAGATAGGAAAGTTGATGATGGAGCGGCTTTAATGAGAGAGGGCAAAGTTGAAAACTACTGCTGTTTGCAAATGATACTGTATTGCTAAGTGACGACGAAGGGGAACTGCAAGACTTGGTGAATGAATTTGAAAGAGTGTGTATGAAGCGGGATCTAAAGGTGGATGTAGGGAAGAGTAAATTTATGGTCTTTGAAAGAAATGAAGTCACTGGATGTACAGTGAGGCTGGATGATGAGGAAATGGAAAATGTGAGCGCATTTATGTACTTGGGTAGTGTGATGAGTAAGGATAGAAGTTTGGAGAGTGAAGTTTTGAAAGAGTACTACAAGGAAGAAAGGTTACTAGTTCTTTGAAAGCAGTTATAAGAAACAGGGAAGAAAGCATGGAAGTAAAAATGTCGCTGCATGACAGTATTGTGTTACCATACCAACTCTAAAGTATGGAAATGAAGCATGGACCTTGTTGGAAGGACACAATTCAAGAGTGAGAGCAGTGGAAATTAGTTATTAGAGAGGAGCATGCGGAGATATGTAGAGAGACATACTGACAAATGAAGAAGTGAAGGATCGTTGCAGTGTGGATGTGGATGTGATAAAAAGCGTTAGGAGAAATACATTTTGGTGCTTGGGCCATGTGGAGAAGATGGAGAGCAAAAGACAAACGAGGAGAGTTAATGTTTTTGAAGTGGAGGAAGAGAGAGGCCAAGGATGCAATGGAGGGATGGAGTGGAGAGGTATATGAGAGAGGGGTGTGTGAGCTGGAAGTAGGGTAGTGAAATGGCGGGAGATCGGGCGAAATGGAGGCGATTTGTTTGTGGCCATCCCTTACGGGATTAAGGCGTCTGACAATTGTTAGACAGATAGACTATATTATAACGCTGATTGGCGACTGCAAGCTGCCAGCAAAGTGTTCAGCTGAACATGGATACATCGATGAAAGATGCAAAAGAGGTTCTTTTATGTCTTCTGATTGATGGAATACTTCTGTATACAATACAGTACAGTTGAGATGGAACACTGCCACCCTGAAGGCCCAACCTAAATGTTCAAATTGAAACACGAATAGAAACTGGTCTAAACGTTTATGGACTATGTTGGGAAATGTATAAACAATTTTTGCGGAAAGTAGCAGCCTTGTCCGTGCGTCAGTAACTAAAAGCTTTCAGACAAGAGGTGTTTCATATTAGGGCCTAGTGTTTCCGCATCTATATAGTACATTTGAACCTCATTATTATTGCCATCATCACCAGCAGTATAAGCAGCAGAAGCAGCAGTATGGTCTTATTTCTTACCCAGAACTGGGGTGAATTAGTGTTCAGAAAGCAAGAAAAGAGAAAAATTTAAACACTGTATATTCAATGTGTCATCTGTTTAAAAAATTGCCTTGACCGGCACGGGAATGCCAAGTGTCATCAGAGTCCAGTTCCCGGGGTCTGCGTCAGAAGATGCATATACAGACTGACAGTTTCAAAAGAAAATGGAAACAGAACCAAAATCCACTTTTAGTCCCATATTCATCCCCGTCCCCTTCCTCTCTCTCTCTCTCTCTCTCTCTCCCTCTCACACACACACACACACACACACACACACACACACACGTTAACAAAAACGAATATAGGAGACAGACCAAGTTATGGAGAAAAGTGGAAGAACCAACATGATAGAGAGGAAGAAGGAGTACCGAAAACAAAGAAGCAATTTGGGTCCATTTATAGAAAACGAGGAAGTAATGAACTAATAAGCATAAACAGAAAGAAAATGTTTAAAAAAACGAAAAAGGAACATGAAAAATGGATGGTTAGAAGAGGGAGCGGCAGGAAGGATGTGGGAAAAAGAGATGTGACAAGAGAGGGAAGAGAAGAAAAAAACAAAGGCATGGGATAGGAGAAAATGAAAATGGAAACAATGGAGAGAAAGGGAACAAAAAAGAAAAAATTGCAGGAATGGGTTAGGGAAAGTGAGCAGTTAATGTAAAAGGATAGAGAAGCAATTAAATGGAAAAACGAAGAAAGGAAAGAAGGTAGAAGAACTGTAGAAAAACTGATGAGAAGTGGAAAATTAAAGAAAAGTGATAAAAAATCGAATATTATCTATCTATCAACTGCCAGACGCCTTAATCCGGTTAGAGGTTGCCACAAACAAATCGCCTCCATGTCGCCCTGTTCCTCGCCATTTCACTGCCCTCCCCCCCAGATCACACACCCCTCTGTCATATACCTCCCCACTGCATCTCTTCATCTCAGTCTCGGCCTCCCCCTCCTTCTCTCTCTTCCATATCATTTATATACACTCTCCTCGTTAATCTCTTGCTCTTCATCCTCTCCACATGGCCAAACCACCTCAATATGTTTCTCTTGACGCTTCCTATCACACCCACATCCACACAACAACGCTCTTTCACTTCCTCATTTGTCAGTCTGTCTCTCCATGTAATTCTACATCCTCCTCTCTGACAACAAATTTCCACTGCTCTCATTGTTGATTTGTGTCTTCCCAGCAAGATCCAAGCTTCACTTCCATACGTTAGAGTTGGTAAGGTATCGCAATACTGTCATGGAAGGACCTTTTTTACTTCCGCGTTCACTTCCCTATTTCTATCACTGTTGTCAAAGAACCAACAACCTTTTTTTCCTTCTTGTACTTTTTCAAGCACTTCATCCTCCAAACTTCCATCCTTACTCACCACACTACCAAAGTACATTAATGGATTCATTTTCCATTTCCACATCGTTCAACCTCACTGTACATTAAGTGACTTTTCTCTCGGAGGCCATAATTTTACTCTACCGTACATTCACCTTTAGATTCCGTTTCTTACACACCCTCCCAAACTCACTCACCAAGCCTTGCAGATCCCCTTCATTTTCACTTAACAATAGTCTCATATGTATCCAGGAAGTTTCCAGACGCTGCCGTCTCTCATTAGGGCCACTCAAACATCTGCTGCATTACCTTGTATCTCTTTTATAACCTCATCTGTATACAGACTGAACATCCATGGAGACATGGCACATTCCTGTTTCAATCCAACATTCAGATAGAAACTAGAATGGCACTCAATAGAGCGCATACCGCCGCCAACCCCTATCTCGCAATGCTAAAGAAAGTGAAAAAAAAAAAAATCCTAGATCCTCACCTATATCCGAATCCGCACCAAAATTTAACAGAGTATATTCTGGGCCAAGGCCCATTCTTCTACCATGTTTCGTGGAAATCCGTCTAGTAGCTTTTGTGTAATATTGCTCAGAGTCCAACCAACCAACAAACAAACAAACAAACTCACAGGGGTGAAAACATAACCTCCTTGGCGGAGGTAACAATTCACTCAGTTCACTGTCAACACACACACTGCAGCCTAAGCACCCTCATACATACTCTTCATGGCATTCAAGAACTTCCCATTTACTCCATATATTCTTAATACTTTCCACATTTATTGTCTCTCCACTTTGCCATATGCTTTCTCAGAATCCATGAATGCCGCATACAACTTCTTTCCCTTCTCTAGAAACTTTTCCACTAATGGCCTAAGGAAAAATAACTGATCTACACAACCTCTTCCTTTCCTAAAACCTCCCTGTTCTTCTCGAACTAATTCCTCTGTTATTTCCCTTATTCTGTCAATAAGTATCCTACCATATATTTAATAAAACAAAAGTATACAGAAATTAAGAGGGGCAAGAAGGAGAAAAATTTTTATATTAAATAGGAGATTTTAAAAAAAAGTTAGATAATGAAAATGGAATGTTAGAGTGAAAAACAGATAAGGATACAGGGTGAGAAACTATAGCATAATATCAAAATTAAGATGAAGAGAAATGAAGCAATGATAAGGAAAACATAAAAAGGGCAAGAAGAGAAAAGAATGGAGGAAGGAGTAAAAAACGAAGAACAATAGAATATTTAAAAAAAAAAGTAAAAACAAGACAAGAAGGAAGAGTAGGTGTATGAGATGCTAACGGAGATTCCTGTGCCAAGGAGAACACGGATATAAAACACAGTGTAACTCCTTTACTTATCGGTGAGTTTTTCATGATAATCAAGGTACCACCAGATTATTTTATTCAGCTTAGTTGCGATGATTAGCGATAAAGGGGGTTATTAAATTCTACGCCTACTCCCTCCACTTGGAAATGTATCCCCTAAGCTCAATCCACTCATCTTACAGACGCAAAAAAAAAAAAAAAAAAAAAATGTCTTTATGACGCACTGCGTTGCAGGGAATAAAATGCCAAAATAGACTTGGACAGGTTACATCTTGCACAACACTGAACAACTGGACTATCATGATATCAGAGAGGCAGCCCTAAGAAACTGTGGGAGAGCAGGAGAGAACAAAAGAAAGAACTAGATGTCACAAACTTTTCTGGGTCTGAATAGATTGAACTGACTGACACAATGTTTGACAGAAGAACTGTGGGAAAAGCCTTTATTATAATTATTATACAGGTGTGGATAAAAGCAGTGATTCACTCTGTGTTATATAAATAAATGTGGAGTTATTACTTTTGTTACCCAGTGATGCCATCTTCGGAAATTATCACATGCTTAAGACATTACGTCCTTCACAACTATTACATATTATTTAGTATATTTTTGTTTCATTCGGACGATTTCCTTCAATTTCAGAAGGAGTTCTAGTAATGAAGAGATATTTAGTCATTTATAATCCATACATTATGAAAGTATCTTCTAAGCCACATAAAATCATCTGTTGGACGCTTGATAATAAAAAGTACCGGACTGATGGGCTTATGCAAGAAATTCATACTTCTTCAGTTGAATAGTGAAGTGATATTATAATCCGCCGCTGCATATTCATGAAATTAAATGTCTCTTGAATAGACCCTAAGCCCTGACTTTTTTAAGTTTTGTACGTCTGGTACTTCCAAATAACTAAGAAAAAATTGTTAACCCCTTCAAATGAATAACCTCGTATTTATTACATTTTTGTCGTTACTATAAGATTTATTTGCTTAGAAGACTCCCATAATAGAGAAAAAGACAATCAATAGCCTCGTATTTATTATAATTTTCTCGTTACTATAAGATTTATTTTGCTTAGGAGAGTCCCAAACACAGAAAATTACAGTGACTAAATCTATTCCTTTCAGTTCAATCCAGTTATCCCGCTTTGATTAAAATTCCCAATGGTTAGAACAACCAAAACAAATCATTGTTTGGCAGGTTAATGCATATTCTCCGGACATTATTTCCGATCGATATAGCAAAATATGCCATAGTTACTAAAACGGGACATCCAGTGCTGTACATCAGAATTCTTCGCCCTGTATTTCACTGGAAGTAAAATCTACTCCTTACAAGTATTACTAGTACGTTTGTTCTTCTTGGCGACATCTACACACACACACACACACACACACACACACACACACACACACACACACACACACACACACACACACACACACACACACACACACACACACACACACACACACACACACATTCAGTCAGTCACTTGCTCCATCGGTTATCCCTTATTCTTGATACATGATCTGCCCACCTCCATTTCTGTTCTATTATAACTTCTGTAATGCCTTTGACTTTATTCTTCTCTCTCAGCATAGTTGACCTTATCCTCTCTCTTAAGGATATTCCCAACAATAACCTTTCCCTTGTTTTCTGAGGACGGATTAGTTGATTTTCCATCGATTTTGTCAGTTTCTAGGTCTCACAACCGTATGTCATAGCTGGGATTATACAGTCGTTATATGCTTTTAACTCGCCCCATCCCGACGTTTTCTGGGCAGTGGTACGCCCCAGTCCCGACATTTTTGGACTTTTTTTTTTTTTAGGCTCAAACATTCGCTTTTGGTGAGAAACATCGAAAATTCATAGAGAAATCGCTCACCTGAGGTTTAAAATACTCGATACAGGTACGAGTACCTCCTTACCTGATTGGGTTTTCTAACAGGCTGGCACCAAAGAAAACGAGTTCTATGGGAGGGTAACTATTTTATCCACTCATAAACAGTATTTATTTATTTACTTGGTACGAATTTATATGTAGTACAAGAGTATATTGGTTTTCAAACAGTAATATAGGCATTATAAGCATTGTTTCACTCACTAACTCATCACCATTCATGACCTTTTTTTCCCACATTACCTGATCATCATTTCTGACTGTTTCTTCCTCTAATGCTATGTAAACTTTGTCCTCCACATTGTCATCGATTGGAGAATCACTCTGGCCCTGAATGTCTCTATTGGCCAGGTCACTGGTAACAGGTGAATTGCCGAGACAATGGCGTGGAGGGGGGGGGGAGAGGTTATGCGGTGTAAGGCATTGTCCCTGCTTGGCACATCTTGTAGAGGAATAGAGGAAGGTGTCCCGTGTATACGTGCCAAAAATCACTCGCGAAATTACTCGCGAAAATTGAAAATTGTGCAAATTAGGGACCTTGCAATGTTGCCGCATTAATTTACGTCTCCAGGATATGAGTGCACATCGTGTGAGGACGTGAATTCACGCCTCCGGGACGGGGCGGGTTAATTTCACACATACTGACAAGCTACTTTTCCCGATGACTCTATGTTTACCAAGAGCTCTCCTTCCAATTACAATGCTTCTTTTTATTTTGCTATCATGGTCTTTCGGCAATTTTAGTATTTGCCACGAAACATTGTACTCCTAGATTTCATCAATAATTTCTTTGCTTATTAAGATGATGCTCTTTGGTGTATATGGATTATACAATAGTTTACTCCGGTTCATCTTTAGTCCTCCTTTGAGACCTTCTCTAGATCATTTAACATTTCTTTCAATGCCTTTGCTGTTTCTGAGTTTATGACAACTTCATCTGCAAACCTTGAATGGTATTGGTTTTCTCTATCTCTGTTCACTCCATTGTTGTCTTACTTTATCTGAAAATACTTTCATGGCATGCTGTAAATAATACTGGTGAAACTGTATCTCCCTGATGCACACCCTCCTCAATGTTAATTTTTTTCAAGTTTTTATGTAATTTATCTGCAGCAGTTCCCTCTTTATACATGATTTCGAGCCCTTTTACCATGTTCATATTTACTCCTTGTTCCCGGAATCAATGAATAATTGCTAAGTGCTCCACAGAGTCGAAAGCCTTTTCCTAATCACCAAAACCCAAGCACACCAGTTTATTACTATTTATTTTTTCAGTTACAGTAGCTGATTCTTAGTGTGTAGATGATCAGAAGTCGATTACCCACTTCGGAACAGTGTCTGCTCACGAGTTTGGTTTTT
This sequence comes from Coenobita brevimanus, assembly GCF_032717465.1. Lineage (NCBI taxonomy): Eukaryota > Metazoa > Arthropoda > Malacostraca > Decapoda > Coenobitidae > Coenobita > Coenobita brevimanus. The sequence goes on along the minus strand of NC_136983.1, from coordinate 10,864,312 downwards.
CTGTCAAAATTGTGGTTATTCTGATCGTAAGAACTTTAGTGAACAGTAGAAATAACTGATAATAAGCCAACGAGCCAACAGTTACTATGCTCTTTTGAGCCGTCTTTCATGTAAAGCAAAATAATTACTGCATTAGATCCAAGTTGCGAGATTTTTTTTTCTTCTACATTCACTGAGTAAACAAGTGGAAAAGCCTGTTTTGAGCTTCTGATCCTGCATCTGACAGTAAATCTGCTACTGTTCCATCTTTTCCTGGGGCCTTCCCTGTTTTCATTCTATTGTGAGAAATGTCTACTTCGTCTGTGGCACCTCGAGTATTTGTGTCGATTGAGAAGTTAGCTATTGGAACATTGCCATTGATGTATACAGTTCTTTGTAAAATTCTCCAACTCTCTTCATCATTCTATCTTTACATTTAATGACTTCACCGTTTCTGTCATTCAGTGGTATAATTTATTGCCTACCTACTGCCCCTTTTTTTATTCGGACCCATTTCAGACTTTTTCCTTTTTGACGGTTTCTTTGATCTGATCCATGTTTCTCCTTCTTTTTCTTCCCTCTGTCTCTTATTGACAGGTTCATTTATTTCTGGTCTTTCTATTTCGGCTTTGTTTTTACTTTCAACCCTTTTCTTCATTTCATGAGCTCTTGGGTCATATTTGAATATATTTTGGTTTTGGCTGTATTACTTTCCCTACTATCTCTGCTGATTCTCTTAGCACTTTTGTTAGTGTATCATTCAACTTCTCAGTGTTATATTCAGCATAACTGAGAACCTGAAATCAGTTCGTTATTTCTAGGTGAAAGGCTGCTTTTGATACGTTTACTTTTATTGCACATATCTTTTAATTTTTAATCAGTTTCTTTCTTTCACATCTGAAATTGAATCTGGCTATGCAGCCCACCAATCTAGAGTCGCTTCATATCTTCACAATGTTGATAGCTGTGACATTTATGATCATGTTAAATTATCTGCCATAATGAAAACTATCCAGTTCTTTGCTGCTCCAGATCCATTTTCTCCCAATTCTTTTGTGAACGACTGTGTTCATTATTCTCATGTTACACATTACAGAAATTTTTGCAAACATGTCTTCTCTGCCATTCGTTTCTCTCACTCAGATTTTTCCCATTTATTCTTCTCCATTTTTCTATTTGCCAACATTTGCATTGAAGTCTCCCATGAGTATAGTATATCTGGTATTATCATCTTCCATTATCTGGATTATAAAGTTTCCATTTCTTAATCTGTGTTTCGAAAAGTCAGTGCATATATTTGTAATACATTCTGGGCGTACGTTCTGCCTAGTGTAATTACAGTCCATGCTATCCTATCAGATACATTGTTGAATTTAGCAGTGTTCTCTACACGATTTCCATTAATTAGAAAGCCTACACCTCTAACCCTATCATTTTGCTTTTCTCTGAAAAAAAATAAAAAAGGTGGTTGCTATCCTGGAGCTGAATTAATATTTCTTCTTCTCTGTGGATGTCACTCACATCTTCAAGTATCCCACCTAATATTTTCTAATTCAGCCATTAAGGTATTAAATGTGTAATATTCTGTGAGGTGTATTACATTGTACATGTAGAGCTTTATGAATTTCATTTTTTTTTAATGTTCCTGTCTCTGATTTGTGGAGACAATGCCTACTCACTTTCGGTGGCACACTACCTGTAAGCACAGGAGGCAGTGTGGCTGGAACCTTAGTAGATGGTGATCCAACAGGAACAATGGTGAAATCATTAACAGTAGAATTCATTCTTCATTGGTGGAATTGTGACAAATCATCTCACCTCCCTGCAACATACCTTTTAGAAACTTTTTTTTTTTTTTTATGCCACCATATTCAGTATATTTGGTTGAACCCTAAACATCCGTATGGGGTCCCATGGTCCGTGCCGTATAAGGAGTACCTTTTATATCTGTAAGGCCTTCCCCTATCTGCCATCCCAGGATGCGCCACAAGGTAGAAGTGGGATCCTGTCCCTGGATATATATATTGTTACGTCCAGATCCCATACTGCCACGTGCTCCAACAGCACTAGTTCAGTATAAGAAGGGCATCAACCAGTGAATTATTCTTCATAAGGACTGTCTTTCAGTGTACACAAGATCAGCTCAGGCGTCACGATAACATAAGCTTCTCACGTTCGTTGTTTTTCTTTACCAAGTGAACACAGTGTGTGCTTGCCAGCTACATTCCACTGATTTCACAAGTATCGGAGCTGCATTAACTTCACAAGACCACAAGTAAAACTGAAGTGACTGAAACTAATCTATTCTCTCCCCCATCCTTTTATAACCTTGCTCGAAACTCAAAAGTTCTGGGACATGCTCCTAGCAACAACAGTTGTCTGTGATAGAGACGTCCAGACTATTCCAGAGGTTTCTTACACTCTAAATGCTTTATCATACTCACTAAAATTAAATTACATAATTTTACAGTCACCTAAATAAAACATTATAGAGAAAAAGAGAATACAAATTAATGCATAACTTGACAAAATAGCTCTGCTCACAACAGCAGACTATCTGGCAACTCTAACTAGTAACTGGAGAGGTGCGAAACACTGGGGATTTTCCACTAGCACTCCTGTGTCTCAACACTACCTCCCCCTCTAATCCTTTTGCTGTCCCGACAAAATTACACAATATTTACAAACATAATCCTCAATCCATACTAAACATTTAATTATACACAAGATAGTCCTTCAACTGATCAGGTCTTCTCTTAAGCCGCTTCCGATGACATCCCTGCTCCTACACACAATCAGTTCCTCCTGGGATGACTTGGTCCTCTTCCCAATTCACTCTGAAGGATAACTGACATCATCCTTTAGTGCTTTAGCTCCTTGATCCTCCTCGACATCATTGGCTACGGGTGTGCACGATTCCTCAGGGATGTCCCAGTTGTACTGTCCTTATCCATGGTACTGCCACAGACGATTTACTTGTACCACCTTTGGGTGAAACATCCTGCCTCCCCAAATCCGCTACGTTACGTCCGGAAGGCAGTACATCACAGTGTAAGGCCCATCCATTAGACTGTGCAGCTTTGGTGACTGTTCTTCCTTCCACTGAGAACTGTGTATCCAAACTCTCTTTATCATCAGTGAAGCTTGCTTCATTTGCCTTGGCAACATAGTTGTGCTTCATCATTTCACCTGAAAATTTTAGAGCTCCTTATACTTGATGAGGTACTTCAGCCAGGCTTTCCTGAAGATGCTTCACATAGATGAAGGTGTCTGTAAGCAGCTTTTCACCAGGTGGTCTTCCCATTAACAGATCAACTGGCAATCGTAACTCGTAGCCCAGCATCAGCTCTGCAGGGGTGTAGCTGGTAGACTCGTGGAATGCAGACCAATATGCCATCAGCAATGCTGGTAATTTCTGGTCTCATTCCGGCTGTCCCTCTACACAGTACTTTGCCAGTTTTTGTCCCAGGGTCCAGATCATCCCCATTTTTTTTTTTTTTTTTCATGTTCAGTTTAATTTACTTTCATTCCTTTTACCTTTCTCTTATCAACATAATCTTTCACTGGTTGTTTATTGCATTCACACTTAATTTACATTGCAGATTACCATTTACATCAGTTTTTTTTTTCGTATATGGTACCCAACTTCACTTATAATCCCTATGTTCACCTTTCTCTTCATCATCATCACTATCATTAATCATCATCATCGTCATTAATTTCATCATAATCTGTTGATTGCACTCATAACTAATTTATTAATCATTCTTTTACAAATGTCCAACTTTCTTTTATTCCTTCCTCCCTCTCGCTTTTTCATGCAACAGTAATCTGTAAACCATATCCATTAGTTTCCCTTCCTTTTACCCCTTCTTTTCTTACCTTCATCTCTTTCATCATTGTTACATTCACACCCACTTTAAATTCACTAAACCGTTTATTTTTACCGTTTCCATCAGTTTTTTTATTTTCTTTCCCCTCACAGAAACCAGTTTTATAAATACTATTCCATTATTCCAGTCGCTTAGAATATGCATTCACTCTTAAGCCCACAATCTTTTACCCTATTCTCGTGTATACCGCGCATTACCATAAAAGTGTCACCATTTAAAGCTTTTCCTACTGCAAAAGTCCTCGCTGTGCTCATCCCATACAAAATTAGCTTTATTGTTAATATTATGCGGAGCTTACAAAAGCAGCGTGGTGGTAGGTGTTCGATATCACCAAGCACTTCCATATAGTGTTGCCTACATCTTTCTTCATCTTTATCTTTCATTTTCTCTATCTGCCCTCATCTCTTCCTATTTCTCTCATTCTTCCTCCCAATCTTTTGTTTTTACTCTTTTCACTTCGGGTGGCTCCACACTGAGTGGCAAGTCTGAAGCTTTCCTGTAACCAGGAAACCAATCCAAACGCTGAATAGTAAACATATATAATATGGGGAGTATTATGTGTCTCTGTTCAGTTGGATGAAATGATGAATATGGGGTTCAAACTGGTACCAAACCTCTACACAATTCCTCGTACCTCAGTGTTGCTCGGCGCTGTCTTCCGCAACTTGGAACATGGGTTCACTGCACGAAACCACTCTGCAAGGGCGGTTGCATGCCACTGACAGACCGGATTTACTCAACAATAAGAAAAAACAGCAACAATTTAGGCAGTGTGGAGCCACACCAACGCACACCCTCACACTTGCCCGCATCTCCCTTCCATCTTTAGCTAGTTCCAATCCCGTGAGACCTCCATTCCTCGTCACTCTTGTTCAGTTTTCTTTGAATTAGCAACTCGTCTGTTTCCCCTCACTCATTTGATACCCCTCCACAGCTCCCTTTAATCTCGAAATTGTTTTATTTTTTACTCTCTAATGAACAAGTTTGTGTAACCGATGAAGTGCACTCTAATTGGCTGGATAATTTGGCACTGGATTCTTATCTGACTGTTGGTGGATGTGTATTGACTCTCAGTCCTATATTCTAAGTGGCGTTGGAGATTTTGTGAAACTCTTTCATTAACGATTTATTGGATTCGTCATATCTTATCTTCCTGCATGTTATTTATGCAAACTATGTCGATATTAAAATGGAATAACTGACTTACAGAAGAATGTTCAATTGTAATATGCAGAATTCATCTTTAAAAAGAAAGATGCAACGAAGGTTCATATGACGCCTTTGTACACCATCTATCCATCCATCTATCACTCTATCCTCCCATCAACATATATTTAGCTATCTATCTATCTCTCCATCCATCCACTTATTTCTCTAGCTATCTCTTTTTAATTTCTTAATCCCGTAAGGTGTCGCCATAAACAAAACATGTCCTCGTCGCTCAATCCTCTGCCTTTTGGGTGCCTCCCCCCCGCCTCCTCCAACTCACACCTGCCTTCTCATATATCTGTTCACTTCATCCCTCCGTCTTATCATTGGTTTCCCACTCCCCCTCTCCTCCTCCACCTCAGTCAAATACTCTCCTAATCAGTCTCTCATTCTCCATCCTCTCCACATGGCTAAACTATCTCAGACTATTTCTCTTAACGGCGTCAGTCACATACACTTCAGCACTACAGCTCCCCGTTATTTCCTAATTTGTCTGTATTTACACGCAGCGAAATATCAATCACTGTGCATCTGTAGCTTAGGTCGAGATGTACAATCCTCTTCTTGAGTGTATGTGTGGGAAAGATACATTTTAAAGTTGTACATTTTATTTTAAATACACCAAGCTATAAACACTTTTCATTTGTATATTTCTTTATATATGCGCATGCGTGTGTGTGCATAAAAATAACCATCGATTTTCCTTTTTTCTTACTGTTTGTGCTCACATTTCTCTCCTCTGGCAGTGATCCTGCCTTATATGATTACACCCGACAAGTTAATACACACTGATCAATGAGTACGAAGAAATTTTCTCGCTCTGCCAAATCCATGGAATGGCCAGAGGGAGATGAAAATGATCACACCATGTATTATTTGAGGAGGGGAAAAACTTACCTTTTGAGTTGGGTGGGAAATCGACAAATGCAGATGATTATACACCATCAGCCACAAGCAGAAATGGGAATGGACAGGTCATGCTATTTGTATAAAAGATAGACGGACAATCAGCGTAACTTAGTGGCAACCCAAGGATGGAGTGAAATTAATAGGCAAAGAACTTGATGGAAATTCAGGAATAAGCTGGGCCTGGATAACATGCTAACAGCCGATAGGTCAAAGAGGAGAAAGATGAGAGGGGACTTCATCCGACAGTGGACTGTCCAAGGCTGTTGTTGTTGTTTTCTGTTGCTGTTGTTGTTGTTGGAATAACTATTCAGATAAACAATATATAATAAAATATACGAAAATATGCAGTTCGGAGGAAAATAATATGCGAGATCAATATTTAGTGTGAATAGAGAATATATTTCCCTTTTGCCGGTCCGGCAACTCACAACCATTTTCTGGATTCACACCGTGCATAAACGAATTTTCTAAGTTATATCCAACGTCCCTGTACTTCCTCCAAGAATTCCAAGCGAAATTCTCCCTCTCTTCCATCTTTCCTTGCACAGCATATTTGTACTGACAGTCCATAATATGAAAGTGTTATTGTTTGATGGCAGGTTAGGATAGCTTAGGTTACGTCAAATTAGGTTATTATAGATTAGATTAGGAAGGCTAAGTTAGATTAAATTAGGCTAGGTTTCGTCAGGTTAGATGCTTGATAGTGAAGAAGGCTGTTTCTAAAATGGAGAGTGTGAAGAGTTTCCAAATAGAATAACATTATCTGGACACTGCGTGAATAGAAATAAATAGACGTCTTCCTACTGTAGAAAAAAATGAAACCTCATACCGTCTATCCGTAAGATTATGGGTCATGGATGATGATGAGAGTGAATCTCTCTCTCTCTCTCTCTCTCTCTCTCTCTCTCTCTCTCCCTCTCTCTCCCATTACAGTAAATTTCTTCCCTCCATTGCCCCTCCGTAAATCTCTCCATGGGTTAGCAAAAAATACTAAACAAAACTCCTGTTCCTTTTGCCAATACAAATCATTTCCCTCTTTTCAAGTAAAACCAAAAAAGGACCACATTATCATCCATCCCACTATCCCATTCCTCTCCTTCATCCCACCATCTTTATTAGTTCTGACCCCCCTTCTCACCCATCCACTTCACCTCCCCCCAGTCTAACCCCAACCCCTATATCCCTTCTCTCCCCGCCAACCCCTCAAATTCACCCCCGTTCCACCCTCACCACCTCTTTCAATTCCCTTCACACACCCCTCTACTCACCTACATCACTTCTATCTGATCTCCCCCATTTCATCTCCCCCACTTCACCCCCAGTGCAATCTACCCCACCCACCCTCGGTCCCTCCTATTCTCTCCCTTTTGTTTCATCCACATCACTCCCCTCCCCACCACCACTAATATTTCCCATCCCTTTAGCCCTCTCATTTTCACACACCCACACACCTAGGCCAAATATTATTTCATTTTCCCACCTACCCCACATATCCTCTCCTCCACCCTAGCGTATGGGTATCTGTCGCCTCTATATAAATTAGAACTACAGTAGCTATGTGGAGAAACTGGACCAAGCCTTCTTACAGTGGTTCTGCTTTATGAGCCTAACCCCCTCTGGTTGATTACAGGCACGTGTGCTTTTATCTTATCTTTCATCTTGCTTTTTCTTTATTCCCATCTCTTCCTCTTTCTTGCTTCTCTCTTTCATCTTCTCTTATCTGCCCTTCTCTTTTTTTCTCTCTCTTTTTGCTTCTCTTCTCGCTTATCTTCTTCCCTCTCTTATCATCTTTTCTCTTTTCTTTTTTTTCCCTCTCCCGTTATCTTCTCTCTCTCTCTCTCTCTCCCGATCTGATCACACTCGAACCTCTGACTTGCTCAGGCAAGGAAGTGCTCGGAACTCTCCTAGTCCCACTAAAATAGCGCCTGCCAAACGATTTGCTTGCTATGTGTGTGTACCAAGGAATATATATGGGACTTTATGGTGAATGAGGCTGGTGAGTAAACGTGTTGCCTTTTTTTGTGAGTTAGCAAGTACGCCTAGTTTTCAAATTAGGAAAAATGAGTGAGGTAATTCATGCGTTCAGGGAAAGGTTGAAAAGCTGGGGGAATGAGGCTGGAATGGTGAGTGCTAAGGCGATGTATGTAGAGGAAGTGGACGCAGAAGTGTTAGGGAAGGTAGATAACTTAGATACTAGACTAGTTAAGGTTGAGGCAAGGCTAGACAATAATGGTGGATGCCAGTTAGTCAACAAGGGAGGGTGCAAGGCTAAGATTCGGAACAGAGATATTATTGTGGCTAATAGGAATAGGTTTGAGGTACTAGATGATGAAGTGCACGATGATCCTAGTCTCATATTTGTCGAGAATTCTTTAATTACACTGGTCCACAGCCAAATGTTTCTGAACCAAAATAGTCAAACCTTACTAATCTGGGGTCGCTGTGAATAAAATTTTGCTTAAAATGTCTCACTGGCTCTGGTTTTTAAAACAATGCAGAAAGGTGTAAGCAAACCCTTATATTTTAATGGTCGTATATAGATCTTACTGTATGTCAGCAGCCTGCATCTCACAATTAATGAAAGTAATTAATAACGACATGGAAATGCAAGACGTGTCAGGCCATTATCACATGCTTCAGAAGAATTAAAAAATCGTTAAAATTAGGTATATCCACACCTAGCTCTTAAGTTTCAACAACACATCCGTATGATTAACAAAATAAATGTTTCTGATGACGAAAAATTGCTCTTGCACGATGAAGAAGAAACATGCGAAGGTTTGCAGTCTTCTTTCCTAATCACACCTGCAGAAACAAACCATTAGTTATGACGGGAAGATAATGGTAGATTTATTTGTGACTGAACTTACGGTGTGAGTAGGAAGGAGGAGGGTAGGACGTAGGGGACTGTGAGGATGGGAAAGGGAAGGGGGTAAGAGGGAGAGAGGGAGGAAAAGGATGAGAGGGAAGGAGGACGTGAGGGAGAAACGGAATGGGAAACGGGGGCTGGGACGGAGAGACGCAAGGAAGGAGAAAGAGAAAAGGACTTCGGTGACGGGAAAGAAGCCGGAAAGAAAAGGGAGAGAGAAAGAATGATAGAGTAGGGGAGGGAGAGAAGAATTTGATGAGAACGAGGAATGCTATGAGGGAGGAGAAAGAGATGATGGGAGGGAGTGGGATATTGGAACTGAGGAGAGGGAGTTGGGGGATGAGTAGGAAGAGGAGAAGAAGAGGAAGTGGGGTGGAAGAGATGCAGGGAGGGTGAGGGAGAGGAAAATAGAGGAGGTGGGGAGGAAAGCAAGAGAAAATATTAAAAGTGGAAAGAATGTAGGAGGCAATATGGCGCTGAGGATTCCTGTAACTGAAAACAGAAAGAAAGAGAGAAAAACAAGACACGAGACAAACGAAAGCAAGAATATGAAAGAAGAAGCACGAGGAAGGACGAAAAAAGAGAGACTTGCGAGGGTTAAGAAAAAGAAAAGAAGAGACGCTGGATAGCATATGATGTATGAGAGAGAGAGAGAGAGAGAGAGAGAGAGAGAGAGAGAGAGAGAGAGAGAGACAGAGACAGAGACAGAGACAGAGACAGAGAGAGACAGAGACAGAGACAGAGACAGAGACAGAGACAGAGAGAGAGAGAGAGAACGTATGGACAGGTCATACTATTTGTACAAAAGATAACAGACGGACAATCAGCGTAACTGAGTGGCAACCCAGGGATGGAGTGAAATTAAGCGGCAAAGAACTTGATGGAAATTCGGGAATATGCTGTGCCTGGATAACGTGCTAACAGCCGATAGGTCAAAGTGGAGAAAGATGAGAGGGGACTTCTTCCGACAGTGGACTGTCCAAGGCTGTTGTCGTTTTTTGTTGCTGTTGTTGTTGGAATAATTATTCAGATATACAGTATATAATAAAATATACGAAAATAATATGCGAGATCGTTATTTAGTACGAATAGAGAATATTTTTCCCTTTTGCCGGTCCGGCAACTTACTACCATTTTCTGTAATCACACTGTACATAAACGAATTTTCCAAGTTATATCCAACGTTCCAGTACTTCCTCCAAGAATTACAAGCGAAATTCTCCCTCTCTTCCATCATTCCTTGCACAGCATACAGTATGTGTACTGACAGTCCATAATATAAAATTGTTATTGTTTGATGGTTAAGATAGCATAGGCAGGTTAGGATTGTTTAGGTTACGTCAGATTAGGTTATTTTAGATTAGATTAGACCTCTGACTTGCTCAGGCAAGGACGTGCTTGGAACTCTCCTAATCCCACTAAAATAGCGCCTGCCCAACGGTTTCCTTGCTATGTGTGTGTACCAAGGAATATATAAGGGACTTTATGGTGAATGAGGCTGGTGTGTAAACGTGTTGCCTTTTTTGCGAGTTAGCAAGTACGCCTAGCTTTCAAATTAGGAAAAAAGAGTGTGGTAATTCATGCGTTCAGGGAAAGGTTGAAAAGCTGAGGGAATGAGGCTGGAATGGTGAGTGCTAAGGCGATGTATGTAGAGGAAGTGGAAAGTGTTAGCGAAGGTACATAACTAAGAAACTAGACTAGTTAAGGTTGAGGCAAGGCTAGACAATAGTGGTGGATGCCAGTTAGTCAAGGGAGGGTGCAAGGCTAAGATTCGGAACAGAAATATTATTTTGGCTATTAGGAATAGGTTTGAGGTAGTAGATGATGAAGTGCACGATGATCCTAGTCTCATACTTGTCCGGAATTCTTTGATTACAATGGTCCACAACGAAATGTTTCTGAACCAAAATAGTCAAACCTTACTAATCTGGGGTCGCTGTGAATAAAATTTTGCTTAAAATGTCTCACTGGCTCTGGTTTTTAAAACAATGCAGAAAGGTGTAAGCAAACCCTTATATTTTAATGGTCGTATATAGATCTTACTGTATGTCAGCAGCCTGCATCTCACAATTAATGAAAGTAGTCAACAACGACATGCAAAATGCTAGATGTGTCAGGTCATTTTCACATGCATCAGAAGAAAAAAAAAAAAAATCGTCAAAATTAGGTGTATCCACACCTAGCTCTTAAGTTTTAACAACACATCCGTATGATTAACAAAACATATGTCTCTGATGACTAAAAATTGCTCTTGCACGAAGAACAAGAAACATGCGAAGGTTTGCAGTCTTCTTTCCTAATCACACCTGCAGAAACAAACCATTAGTTATGACGGGAAGATAATGGTAGATATATTTGTGATCCAACTTACGGTGTGAGTAGGAAGGAGGAGGGTAGGACATAGGGGACTGTGAGGATGGGAAAGGGAAGGGAGTAAGAGGGAGAGAGGGAGGAAGAGGATGAGAGGGAAGGAGGACGTGAGGGAGAAACAGAATGGGAAACGGGGGCTGGGACGGAGAGACGCAAGGAAGGTGAGACTTCGATGACGGGAGGTAAATCGGAAAGAAAAGCGAGAGGAAGGGTGAGAGAAAGAAGGATGGATGAGGGGAGGGAGAGAGGAATTTGATGAGAACAAAGTAGGCTATGAGGGAGTAGAAGGGAGAGATGATGGGAGGGAGTGGGATATTGGAACTGAGGAGAGGGAGCTGGGGGATGAGTAGGAAGAGGAGAAGAGAAGGAGGTGGGGTGGAAGAGACGTAGGGAGGGTGAGGGAGAGGAAAAGAGGGGAGGTTAGGAGGAAAGAAAAAAAAAAAGTGAAAAGAATGTAGGAGGCAATATGGCGCTGAGGATTCCTGTAACTGAAAACAGAAAGAAAGAGAGAAAAACAAGACACGAGACAAAAGAAAGCAAGAATATGAAAGAAGAAGCGCGAGGAAGGACGAAAAAAGAGAGACTTGCGAGGGTTGAGAAAAAGAATAGACGCTGGATAGCATATGATGTATGAGAGAGAGAGAGAGAGAGAGAGAGAGTATCTGCTTCAGAAAGTCCGGTTAGTTAATTTTAATCTCTCCCAGATGTCATCATTTTTCCTGCAAATGTTGCCTTCTCATTTTGTTAAGCCTCCCTTGGTACTTTGTGCTATCTGACCTCAATATGTGTGTGTGTGTGTATGTGTGTGTGTGTGTGTGAGAGAGCATGCATGCATGCGTGCCTGTGTGTAGGTGAATGCATGCGTACGTTTGTGTGTGTGTGTGTGTGTGTGCGTGTGTGTGTGTGTGTGTGTGTGTGTGTGTGTGAGAGAGAGAGAGACAGAGACAGAGAGAGAGAGAGAGAGAGAGAGAGAGAGAGAGACCATTGGTGCGTGTGCTTGCGTGGTCTCTCTCTCTCTCTCTCTCTAAAACTGTGTGTGTGTGTGTGTGTGTGCGTGCTTATATATATATATATATATATATATATATATATATATATATATATATTATTTATATATATATATATATATATGTGTGTGTGTGTGTGTGTGTGTGTGTGTGCGTGTGTGTGTGTGTGTGTGTGTGTGTGTGTGGTTCTTGGCTCCTCAAATTTTGTAAAATATGGTGAATTTCTTTGTGCGTATGTCTTTGTCTCGTGTAAGGATGGTTGTGTGTACCTTTGTCTTGTGTGAGTATGATCGCGTGTGCGTTTGTCCCATGTCAGTTTTCGTGCGAGGCTGTTGCACTAGATACATGAGTGCATGATTTCTGTTATTTTAAGGTTTTCGTTCATAATGTAAAGAAAATGCCGTGCTGGAAAGTGGCCTTCACACTTGGTTAAAAAATGAAATGTTACTTTACTGAAATTTTGTGACTTCCTGATCCTGTAATTACGTTTTTTCCTTCTCTATGGTGGCGTGTTTTTCTATTATTTGAACTTTAATCTGTTTATTTTTTCCTGCATTCATATGTTTTTAATCAGCAGGTGAAAGTTTTTTCAAGATGCGTTACATGATATGAGTCAACTTTAGTCTCTTCACTGCGAGACGCTTTCCTAAGTATAATACGAGCGTCTGGGAGTAGGAAGACGAAATAGAACAGACGTAATCATAGTAAAGATGCGTTGTCTTTCAGTACAACCCCAACCCGTGTTTTTTATTTTGTTCCTGCTGTTTAATTACATCCACTTCAGGGTGAATTTCCCACAATGGAGTTAGAATGTCTCATTAATCTATTCAGTACAATAATGCTTTCTTTTATACTGTACTTCATTCTTGTCATTATCAAACGATGCACAATAACTTAGGTTTTGTTTTGCTTCCTGAAAAAGTTTCTGATAATAATGCTAACTTGGACTCCATTTCCTTGGGCTTCAGATACTTTCTACCATGACTCTCGCATCGTTCGATCAAGAGAAACCTCAATTCTCAAAGAAAAAATAATCCTACAGTAACGGTCTTATTATAATAGTGCGGAACGATGTAAGCAAACCCATATATTTTAACAGTCGTATATAGATCACATATAAGCAGCCTGCATCCCACAGCACTGAGAGTAGTCAACAACGACATGGAAATGCTAAAAGTATCATATCATTATCACAGGCATCAGAAAAATATCAAAATTAGGAGGTTTAACCACACATTTATGCTCTCAGGTTTTAACACCACTGCCGTATGTTTAATAAATATCTGTCTCTGATAACTAAGAATTACTCTTGCAGGAAGAACAAGAAACATGCGATGGGTTGCACTCTTCTTCCCTAATCACACCTGCAGAAATAAATTATTAGTTATGAAAGTATGATAATGGTTGTCTTGTTTGTGATTGAACGAACGGTGTGGGTGGGAAGGGGGAGGAGAGGAAGTGGGGGATTGTGAGTCACAATCCCCCACTTCCTCCCCTTGGATTGGAGAGGGAAGGGGGTAAGAGGGAGGGTTGGAGGAAGAGGAAGAGAGGGAGTGGGGAGGTGAAGGAGAAGGAGAATGGGAGACGGGGGCTGAGAGGGAGGGAGAGGTCGAGGCGAAGAAGGAGAGGGAGAAGGAGAAAGGGACTGCGCTGAAGTGAAGGGAAGGAAGCCGGAAAGAAGAGAGAGAGAGAGAGAGAGAGAGAGAGAGAAGGATGAAGGGAAGGAGAGGGGAACTGGAAGAGAAGAAAAATGGTTAGGAGAGAGAAGTAGAGAGAGGAAGGATGAGAGGGAGCGGGACATGAGTACTGGGATGTACTGTAGAGGGAGATAGGGATAGGAAGGAAGAGGAAAGGGAGAAGGGGAGGTGGGGAGGAAGAGATGGAGGGAAGGAGTGGGGGAGTGAGAGGAAAGAGAGGGGGCTGGGAGAAAGAAGAAGTATTAAAAGTGGAAGGAATGTTAGAGGCTATCTGGTGCAGAGGAATCCTGTAATTAAAAAACTGTGAGAATGAAAGGGAGGAAAACAAGACATGAGACAAAGGAAAACAAGAATATGAAAGAAAGAAGAATGCGCGAGGAAGAACGAGAGAGAGAGAAAAACAGAGAGAGACTTGCGAGTTTAAAAACAAAAATGGGAGGAGGCGAGACATTGGATAACATATTGTGTATAAGACTACTTGAGAGAGAGAGAGAGAGAGAGAACATTTGTTCCAGAAGCTGTCATCAATATTCCTTGAAGTATTGCCTTCTCACGGTACTTTGTGCTGTCTATCCTCAAATGTGTATGTGTGTGTGTGTGTGTGTGTGTGTGTGTGTGTGTGTGTGTGTGTGTGTGTTTGTGTATTGCAACGGCCATCTCGTATACACCTGACGTGGATGAGCAGCTCATCAATATACGTTGGTGCCGTGTTTACCGAACCCTGCTAGTGGCAGGTGCCAGCCTACTAATGCATTAGTCTCTGAGTCACTTGTCATAACCAGGAAGGAACTGGGCCAAACTGGTTCTCTCATGGCTGCTCCAGTAATACTCCCTGTGTTTATGTTGATCCTAGGTGGCGTTTCCCAGGGATGTGAGTCAAATTCACGGAAATGATCTGAGTGAGAATTTTATCAATACCCCCAGACTTTTTATGAGTGCAAATACAAATTCATAAAGCAACTTCTTTAGGGTTGTCTTAGGCCGTATTTGTTCCCCTCTTTTTTTTATTCAACTGCTCACAAGGATCCTGTACTAATCAGTGTGGCTGTTTTACTTAAGAAATCCTAAGGAGCTACTTATTGCACGGCCAAGGAACACCATTTACTGTGATTGGGGATATTACTTGCACCTGCATAATGATCTTGTAAGAGAACTGGACTTGTACCTCCCCACCCTAGAAAAATTTTTCAGCATAATTATAGAAGACGAAGGGTCTACAGATCAGAGTTCGTGATCCATATGCTGATATTTGATTCAGTAAGTGCTAAATGTTAGAATACGGTTTGAGTTACACTTGGAAGTCGGGTGTAGGATAGTCCCAAGCCCAGTTGCTGAGCTTACTGAAGTCAGGATCAGCCAGCTTGGCTTGGCAATATGCTGAATCGAGACTCAAATGTGACTTCACAAGGTAGGGCTCAAGTCGCAAACGTGGAACAAACCTTCGACTATTATCAGATCAGCAAATCACAATGCAAACTTTTGACATTTAAATTTCAATTTGATTTCATTTGTATTGTACAAATGCCAGTAGTCATGGACACTGTATATTATCTATCTATCTATCTACTGCCAGACGCCTCAATCCCGCATGGGGTGGCCACAAACCAGTCGCCTCCATGTCGCCTTGTCCCCAGCCATTTCACAATCCTGTTCACAACTCACACCCCCCTCTCTTATATACCTCTCCACTCCATCCTTCCATCTCATCCTCGGCCTCCCCCTCCGTCTCCTCCCCTCCACCTCACTCACATACACTCTCCTTGTCAGTTTCTCACCCTCCATCCTCTCCACATGGCCAAACCACCTCAGTGTGTTCCTCCTAACGCTTCCTATCACATCCACATCCACACCACAACTCTTCTTTATATCCTCATTTGTCAGCCTGTCTCTCCATATGACTCCACAGGCTCCTCTTAAATAATCCTTTTCACTGCTCTCACTTTTGACTTGTGTCCTTCCAACAACGTCCAAGCTTCACTTATATACGTTAGAGTTAGTATCACAAAACTGTCATGTAGTAACTTTTTTTTCACTTCCATGCTCACTTCCACGTTTCTTATCACTGCTTTCAAGGAACCAGCAACCTTTCTTCCTTGATGTACCCTTTCAAGCACTTCACCCTCCAAACTTCCATCCTTACTCATCACACTCCCTAAATACTTAAACGTACTCACACATTCCATTTCCTCTCCATCCAACCTCACTGTACATTCACTGACTTCACCTCTCTCAAAGACCATCACTTTACTCTTCCCTACATTCACCTTTAGATTCGTTTCTTACACACTCTCCCAAACTCATTCACCAAGCCTTGAAGCTCCCTTTCGTCTTCACTTAACAACACAGTATCATCTGCAAACAACAGTACAAACACTACCCTCTCTCACTAGGGCCACTCGCACATCTACTGCCCTACCTTATATCTCATTTATTACCCCATCCATGTACAGATTGAGCAATCATGGAGACATGACACATCCCCGTTTCAACCCAACCTTCAAAGAGAAAATTTCACTCAGTTCACCATCCACACGCACTGCAGCTTTAGCACCATCATACATATTCTTAACAGCATTCAACAACTTCCCATCGACTCCATATATTCTTAATACTTTCCACAATCCTTGTCTATCTACCCTGTCATATGCTTTCTCCAAATCCATGAAGGTCGCATACAACTTCTTTCCCTTCTCTAGAAACTTTTCCACTGATGATCTAACAAGGAACATCTGATCTACACAACCTCTTCCCGTCCTAAAGCCTCCCTGTTCTTCTCCAACTACTTCCTCTGTTATATCCCTAACTCTGTCAATAAGTATCCTACCATACACTTTTCCTATTACACTAAGAAGACAATTACCCCTATGATTACCATACACTTCTTTTTCCCCTTTTCCATTGAACAAGGGAATAATCATATCTGACATCCAATCCTCTGGGTCTCTACCTTTCTTCCAGGCCAATCTGCACATCTTCCACATCCATTCTACTACTATCTCACCCCCATGCTTCAGCATTTAACCACACACTCCATCAATTCCTGGGGCTTTCCCCAACTGGACTTTCTTCATTGCTTCCACAACTTCTATCCTACTGATTTCTTCCTGTCTTCTCACCTCCCTCCTTCTCCTAGCCATTCCCTAGCCACTTATACTCACATTACTTCTATTCTCTATGTTCAACAATTCTTTAACCCCTTAACCGAGCAGTGTCACTTGCGTGATGCTCGGGAGCAAGGGATCATACTGCAGGGCATCACTTTTGTGATTCTGTGTTATTTTGAATTCTCCCGGGCTTTCAAATGGTGGCTTGTATCATCTATCAGTACTGCCAGTGTCCAGCTATAGTCAGTTCTGCTAATGTCATCTGTACTCCCATCCACTGTTGACAATTTATCCATTTTTCCCCTGTCCTTGACTCCCTTCCTTACCTCCCCTCCATTACCCTCTCCTCCCGCCTGCCCAGCTGCGTTGCGCTACGCAAATCCTGGACAGATTTTTTTCCACTCATTTTAACCATTGAAATATGCCCTATGCCCTATTCTTATACTAAATAATATATAAAAGAAAGAAAAGGTAATTGATACTGCCATACATCTGGAATGGGCTAATTATCACATGGCAACACCCCACATGCACTCGTTCGCAAATTTTCCCTGTTTATTTCCCTTGAAATATGCTGTATGATCTATTCTCATAATAAAAATATATATAAGAAAGGAAGTAAGAAGCCTAAGTGATTTTTACATTCACTTGGAACTACCTAATGTATTATGTATTGCCGAGATTTCCTCCCAATCATTTCATAGCATATAAATTAGAAGCTGTCACCACGCTGACATTGTCAACTCTTCCCTGCCCCTAGGCCACATCATTCAGTGTGCTGTCGTCTTTCAAGGTGAAACCATGTCGGATTTGCGTCTCCCTAATTCTGCCGCTTCTTAGCCCGCTGTAAAATGCCCTGTGACCTCTGCCCCTACTAAACCTTGTGTGGGAAGGGGTAAAGGGCTAAGTGACTCTGCTGTGGAACGTGAACTGGCTAATTTATCAATGATAATGATGGACAGTGACTACGATCTTGCTGGTGACTCTAAAACAGTGCAAAGTGGAAATGTAAATTATGTGTAAATAATGTGTAAATAGCAAGTGAACACTATGAATGTAAATATAATTGAACAGTGGAAAAGAGTTTTATAAGGTACTGCAAGTGACAGTGCATAACGTAGTGTAAATAAAATAGAAATGTAAATAATGTAAATAAAATAGAAAATGTATATAGAAATGTAAATAATAAGTAATATAAGAATACGAGTTTAAATACTTGGTGTAATGAAAGTGAAAGTGAAAGCTTCACTCTCTACGCTAGTTTACTGAACTAGAAAGTGAATGCCTGGAGTGAAAATAAACTACTAGTACTGAAAGAAATTTATGGATAAATATTCTATATATAAATAAGTGTAATAAAGTACTAGGAATATAAAGTGTGAGTGTGTTTATAAATCATAAATGACAGCTTCTCATCAGAATACCATCAGGGAACAAGCGTGAGTGGAAAGCTTATATGCGCTCGTAATTTACATTGCTTTCACAGTTTTTTTTTTTTTTAACATGGATTCCAAACTACTTGAAAATTATAGAATAGTGTTTGTAGTGATAATATCAGGCAGTGGTAACCATATTTCGGGGTATCGGGAAGTGTAGAGTGGAGACTTCGTTACCCAACTTCAGAAGTCTCCACAAGTCCTACCGTAGTCGACGAAGGCTCTACAAACATCCCAGGAGAAAGCTGCAGGTATGTGCCATAAGCTTATTTAACTATAATATTCTAGGACTAATAACTGATTTTTGGCAAATATTTTTTAAAAGTCAGTCGGAACGCGATTATCCCCCCAGGACGGACACGGCACACTCCCGACATCCCCACGGTTAGGGGGTTAAAGTGTTCTCTCCATCTTCTTACTTTTTCTCCTTTCTCCACTAGTAAAATGCCATTTTTATCTTTCACTCCCCTACTAACTTCACTGCCACCCTGTCTTACTCTCTTCACCTCATTCCAGAACATTTTCTTACAGTCCCTCCACTTTACACTCAAATTCCTTTCAAATTCCTCATCCACTCTCTTCTGACTCTCTCTTATTAATCTTTTCACCTCTCTTTCTTTCTACATATAACTCTCTCTTCTGTCTCTCAGCGTCTTCCATGCCCCTATTTCCCATCCATTCATTGTATGTTTTCTTCTTTTGTGCCACAGCCTGTCTCACCTCTTCATTCCACCATGCTGTTCCTTGCACCCCCTTCCGTCTTCTCTTCACCCCACACACCACATCACACGCTGCACATATTTCTTCTGTGAATATCTTGCACACTCCTTCCACGTCCCCCATTCGCTCCAGTTCATATTTACCCAATCGTTCCTCCACTTCTCTGTTATATTCTGCCTTTTTCTCATCCTCTTGTAACCTTTCCACTCTCCTTGCAACTACTTCTTCCTCCTGTCCTTCCCTTCTTCTATTTTTCCATCTTACTTGGATCTTGATTCTGGCCCTGGCCACCACCAAGTAGTGGTCAGAAAGTCCACTCCCCCAACCTCTATAAGCTCTTGCATCTATTACACATCTTCGCATCCTTTCATTCACACACACATAATGAATCATTGCCTTCCTTTCATTCAGTTCATCACCCACCCTTCTCATCACTTGCCATGTATACCTGTGGATCATTTTATGCCTGAAGAGGGTTTTGGCTATCACCAACCCCCTACCAGCACAAATGTCCACTAACACACTGCCATTCTCATCTATCTCAGCAGGCACACCCCACTCACCAACTATTCCATCCATCTTCACATTCCCTACTTTACCATTCATATCACCAATCAAAAACACTCTCTCATTCCTTCCAAACTTTTCCATTCACACTTCCACATTTGTCCAGAACTCTTCTCTCACTCTGCTTACACGATCTTGCATTGGTGCATACACACACACAATCGCCCACATTTGTATTCTAACTTTCAATCTTACCCACACAATCCTTGAGCCAACTGATCCATACTGTCTTATGTTCTTCTTCCATCTTTTACTCAGAGCAATACACACTCCTTCTTTTGCCCTCTCATTCTCACCTACTCCTGCACATATACCCCATCCATACTCCCATTCTCTCACACTCTCACCTCAACATTTAGTTTCAGTTACTCCACATACATCCACTTTTGCACCCTCAAGCACCTTGACAATCTCTCTCTCTTTCACCTCATCAATCACACCCCTTACATTCCACGTTGCGATCCGTACCATGCCCTTTGTCCGGTCCTTGGTCGTCATCTTTTGGTCAGTCCTTGTCCAAGGCTTCTTTTTCATCTTTTTAGTTAGCTATTTTCCAGGGAGGGGCACTAACCCTTCGCCAACCCTTTTAGTCGCCTCATACGACAAGCAGGGATGCTGGGGGAGTATTCTTGAAAAATAAACCCTACCCCCAGAGGGTATATGTTATTGCAGTGCATGTTATAACATGTGGAATAAGAAATACAAAACAGGACCTACATTACAATGAGCTAAATAGGCAATGAAAAATATGCATCACCATAATGTACAAACGAGCAAAATCTATGTATAATTTTGTAACTGGTGTTGAAGCACAGAAAATTTTTAGTCATATAATACTTCATTATCTTCACAATACGAACTACACTATACATTAAGAAAACTGTTTAATAACCTAAATAATAATCCACCGCGTCCCGGAGACGTGAATTCACGTCCTCACATGATGTGCACTCATATCCCGGAGACGTGAAATAACACGGGAACATTGCAAGGTCCCTAATTTGCACAATTTTCAATTTTCACGAGTGATTTCGCGGGTGATTTTTGGCACGTATACACGGGACACCTTCCTCTATTCCTCTACAAGATGCCAAGCAGGGACAATGCCTTACACCGCATAACCTCTCCCCCCCCCCTGTACGCCATTGTCTCGGCAATTCACCTGTTACCAGTGACCCGGCCAATAAAGACATTCAGGGCCAGAGTGATTCCCCAATCGATGACAATGTGGAGGACAAAGTTTACATAGCATTAGAGGAAGAAACAGTCAGAAATGATGATCAGGAAATGTGGGATAAAAAGGTCATGAATGGTGATGAGTTAGTGAGTGAAACAATGCTTATAAGGCCTATATTACTGTTTGAAAACCAATATACTCTTGTACTACATATAAATTCGTACCAAGTAAATAAATAAATACTGTTTATGAGTGGATAAATTAATTACCCTCCCATAGAACTCGTTTTCTTTGGTGCCAGCCTGTTAGAAAACCCAGTCAGGTAAGGAGGTACTCGTACCTAGA
The DNA here is from genome assembly GCF_032717465.1 of Coenobita brevimanus. NCBI lineage: Eukaryota > Metazoa > Arthropoda > Malacostraca > Decapoda > Coenobitidae > Coenobita > Coenobita brevimanus. The sequence goes on along the minus strand of NC_136983.1, from coordinate 10,843,030 downwards.
TCGAGTATTTTAAACCTCAGGTGAGTGATTTCTCTGAATTTCCGATGTTTCTCACCAAAAGCAGATGTTTGAGCCAAAAGGAAAAAGGTCCAAAAATGTCGGGACTGGGGCGTACCACTGCCCAGAAAACGTCGGGATGGGGCGGGTTAAATAAAGTTCTATAGGAAAGCATACAAAATAGTTTTGACATACCCTTGTTGCCTACTCCATACAGTATAATTATAAATGCTGATGCTGTCGAGATGCATAGAACAAATTGAGGCATTGCCAGCAACATTTATATATAATACCATCAGATGATGAAATTATTGTCAGAAAAACTTTATTCAAGTGTACAAAACGCAGCCTATATGGCTAAATATTTTTAATAGAATTCAGATATTTTATGCTAGAGGTCTTAGGCAGCCACCGCCTATTGTTGTATTGGGGTTGATAAATTATACATAGGTTTAAAAACAAATCTACCATATGCAGTTGTTAAATAACAAGTTCTCAATGCTCTCCTGTGACTAAAGACCACTCACTGGTGGTCAAAAGTGGACAGCATCAGCTCGGCTTGTGAGAGACTGAATCGTTGTTTCAGCATATTGGTTTTTGGCGCGCGCATCTCAAGTCCAACCTAAGACCAACTCAAACCCGAAGTCCGATTCGAGCTTCACTCTTGCATTTGGGCCTAAGTGTGGATCGTGGGACAACTTTAGTATACTGCACATTCCTCTTCACCAGCCACTGCCCGTACGTGTTCTGGATGGACAGGCGACCAGTTAGACTCTTCAGATGTATTCGTATCACCAATTGCTGTAACCAGAGTATTAATAACACATCATCCTAAAGCATTTTGCAGTCAAAAACACAACATTTGTTGCAGTATGGCTTGATTAATCCAGATTATATTTTTGCTAAATTTGAAGGAAAGTAATATGTCCACTAATATGTATTTATGCCTTCATTAGCCTATTTTATATTATCATTAGAAAATTTTTCTGTGTTTTGTGGGTTTAAAAAATTCCAGAAATCTTGTGTGTGGATCTTTGGTCCTGAATTTCTAGCTACCCCCGCTATAAGCCATATAGGTCTTAAGCATCGTGGTGGGTAAGGTGTATGTTTGGAAATGAGCAAATTGGAACGATGTATGGACTATATGAGGATTACTCGTTGTCAGTGATCAACAAAAGTCAAGAAGTGAAGCAACTGGGGAATACCGCAAATTATCCATAAATCAACGGGGCCTGTTTGTGGATGGTTTTAAATGCTTGGTGTTGAACTGCTGAGAAACTGAATGAGGTTGCATTTCTCCTGTATTCAGGCCTCACCTCACTGGATCTTTGAAGAGTGACCATGAATGAAAATATTAAGAGAACTAGAGGTCCCCCAAGAAAGGAATCTCACCAGCCACGAGCCGATACATATCTAGCATGGCGCGAGATATGACCTTTACCTTGGCCTACTTCCACCAATTTCGAACTCGTAAGAGATCTTCTTCTCTGCTACATACCTGTACAATTTCGTGATGATATCTTGAGCGGTTGCGAAGTTATCATGGTAACAGACACACACACCTTGACCTAGTTTCACCAACTTCGAGCTAGTAGGAGATTTTCATCCCTACTGCACACCTGTAAAATTTTGTGATGTTATCTTGAATGGTTGCGAAGTTACCGAGCTAACAGAAACACAGACAGACAAAAGGGAAATAATGCTCTTGGAAGACACTCATCTCTACCACACACATGTAAATATCTTAAGAGGTAGCGAAGTTATCAAAGTAACAGACACACAAACCTTGACCTACGTTCAGCAATTTCGAACTCGTGATCCATTTTTTCCCTTCTATAGACCTGTAAAATTCTGTGATGATATCTTCAGCAGTTGCGAAATTATCGTGCTAACACACACACACACACACACACACACCGCTCGCTGGCGCAGTGGTAACGTTCTCGCTTGCCATCTGGTAGACAGGAGTTCGCGCCTCGCTCAGGTTGCGAAAAGTTTCACTGACAAAGTGGGTGGTTACTGTCCCCCTTGAGCAAGGGGACGGGTGTGTGGGTGTGTGAAGGTCACAGCCTTGCCCTTAGATCGGACTATATGAGCTCTCAGCTCCCTTCCGGGAGGGTAAAATGCTGACGATCACGAGCATCAAGTGCTCCTGACCGACCCGGTGAATTACACACACACACACACACACACACACACACACAAATTAACAACAATATCAGCTTCGCTATTGCGGCTGGTAAAAACCAGTCCCATTCTATCAGGGTGATTGCTGAAGTCATTAATGAATTGTTAATTCTGCCACCTCTCAGATTTTCTTTTCTAAGTCCATTTATTTCCAATTTCTTGACCCTAATATCCACCTCTGCCTTTTGCTATATTCGTTTCTCTTTGCTTCATTCATCAGTATATACTACTCTTTCATTATAGCATATAGCATTCTTCACACTTTCTTCCTTCATCTGTCTCCATATATAGCTACATGCCTCAATCCCGTAAGGTGTCGCCCCAAATAAATAGCCTCTTTGTCACCCTGTCCCCTGCCATTTCTCTGTCCCTCACACCCAATTTCCATACATCTCTCCACTCCATCCCTCCATCTCATCCACGGTCTCCCCCTCCCTATCCCCCCTTCCATCTCACTCATATACTTTCTTCATTAGTCTCTCACTCTCCATCCTCTTCACATGGCCAAACAAACTTACTGATTTCCTCATTTGTCAGTCTGTCTCTCCATGTAACTCCAAATGCTCCTCTTAGATGACTCATTTCCACTGCTCTGACTCTTGACTAGTGTCCTTCCACCAAGATCCAAGCTTCACTTCCATACATTAGAGTTGATATCTCCATACTATCATGCAGCGTCCTTTTTACTCTCATGCTCGCTTCCCTATTCCTGAACAGTGCTTTCAAAGAGCCAGCAACTGGGTAGTGGATGCTGTTTTTTTTTTTTTTTTTTTTTTTGAGTAGGAAGTAAAGTATGTAATATGTATGTAGTTTGGTGCTGACAGTTAGAGGAACTTTTATTGGAGAGCATGCTGGCCTACTCTCTGTGATACTGAAATACTGAAAATGTTCAGCAAAGGGTCATGGTCAGCAGCTAGTCCCGAGGGCTGATCAGACGGGAGCTCCAGCTCTCCCTGTCATCAGCTTTCCATCCACCTTGGGAGTACTGCCCTGCTCGACTGGCACTACAGTCTACTCCTTCCTATTACAGTACGAAGACAAATGCCCATACATCTTTTTCTCCTTTTCCTTTGTACAGGAGAATAATTATACCTGACTTCGAATTCTCTGGGACTTTGCCTTCCTCCCAGGCCAATCGGCACACCTTCCATATCCACCCCACCACCATCTCTCCCTGAGCTTCAGAATTTCACCACACGCTCCATAAGCTCCTCGAGCTTTCGCCATTTTGAATTAATCACTGCTTCAGTTACTTCCATCCTATTGACGTCTTCCTCCTTTCTCATCTCCCTCCTCCTCCCAGTCATTCCCCAGCCACGTATATTTACATTACTTTCATTCTCTTTCTTTAACACTTCCTTAGAATGTTCTCTCCTTCTGCCGACTTTTTCTCTGTTCTCCTCTAGTGATCTACCAATTCTATCTTTCACCCCCCTAATACATTCTTTATCACTCTGTTCAAATCTCATTACCTACTTCCAGAACATTTCCTGTCATTGCTTCCACTTAACACTCAAATTCCTTCCAAATTCCTCATCCACTCTCATCTTACCCTCTTATTAATCTTTTCACTTCTCTCTTCTCCTCCGCATATCTCTTTATTCGTTTCTCAACTCCTTCCAAGCCTCTGCTACTCATCCACTCACTCTATGCTACAGTATCTTATGCCCCACTGCTTGTCTCTCCTCTTTATTCCACCATGCTGTTCTTTGCAACCCCTTTCTATTTCTCTTCACCCTACACACCTCCTCTTATGCTGCCCAGATTCATTCTCTGAATATCTTGCATAGAATTTCCACCTTCCCCATCTTCTCCAAATATATTTACCCAACCACTCCTCCACTTATATTTTATATTCTGAATTTTTACATCCTCTTGCGAACTTTCTACCCTCTTTGAACATACTACTTCCTCCTGTCCTTTTCTCCTTCTATTTATCCATTGCGTTCGTACCTTGACCTTCACCAGCACCAGGTGATCATCAGAAAGTCCACTCTCCCAACCTCCGTATACCACCCACCAACCTTTCTCATCAGCCATGTATACCTGTGGATCACTTTGTGCCAAAAAGGGTACTAGCTATCACCAACCCCCTCCCAGCACAAATGTCCACTAGAGCACTGACATTCTCATTCAGTTTTGCAGGTACATCCCACTCACCAATTACTCCTTTTACCATTACATTCTCTACCTTTCCTTTCACATCTCCCATCGAAAACACTCCCACTCTTCGCAAACTTTTCTATGCATGCTTCCATATTTGCCCGGAACTTTTCTTTCTCTGCTTGCACTGTCTTCCGTTGACGCATGTACACACAATCGCTCACACTTGTATTCCGACTTCCAATCCTACCCACACAATCCTTGAACCAACTGATCCATACTCCCTTATATTCTCCTTCCATATACACCTACTTTTCCCTATCATTCCCACATACTCTCTTACATATACCCAATCCATACTCCCATTCTCTCACACCCTCACCTATGTATTTGGTTTCAGGCAATCGACATAGTCCACTTTTCCATCCTCAAGCACCTGGACAATCTCTCTCTTTCACCTCATTATTTGCACCGGTCACATGCTCCTCTCAATTCTAGCTTTATTTCTTCTGTTCTCTTTTATGTCTTCTTCTTTTGTTATTTCCCTTCCTTTCTTCCCTCGTCCCTTCCTTTCGATTCTTCTTCCTTCCCTTTTTTCTTTCTGGTTCTTTCTTCTAATCCTCTTGTCCTGTTTACCTATGCCATTCCATCCTTCCTTCCTTCCATCTTTCTCATCTCACATCTCGCTTTCCTTTCCTTTTACCTTGTTTCATTCCTAACTTGCTTACCTATTTACCTTTGTTCTTCCTTTCGACTTTCCTTCTTCCTTCGCTTCCGTCTTCCATCTTTACCTCTCCCCTTTGCCCACACTTACCAAATTTCCTTCCATTTTTCTCCAATCCGCTTTTCCTTCTTTCCTTCCTCTCTTTCTGTCGTTTCTTGTTTCCTTCCAACCTTATTCACTTACCTCTTCCCATCTTTCCTTTCATCTTTCTGTCCTTCTGCCTGTCTTTTATTAGGTCTTACTTTTTCTTTCTTATATTTCTTCTTCCATAATTTTTCCACTGTTTCCCTTGTTTTTCATTATCTTTCCTCCTATTTAGTTCTCTCTTTTCTTGCTCTTTTCGTATTCTATCTCCAACCTTCTTCCCTTTTCTTCTCATTTTCTCCCCCGGCATCTTTCATTTATCCATCTTTCCTTACTTCCTTTCTTCCTTCCTCTTTTTTTCCCTTTTTTGCTTTTATTTCCTCTTCCTTACACTATGTCTCAATTTTTTTCCCCTCACCGCCTTTTATCCTTTCTCTATCTTCCTCCTTTCTCTCTTTTTCTAGGATCTCCTCTCCCTCACGTTCAACCTCATCGTACTTCTTTCGTTTATTTTCCTTACAGTTTCTTTTCTCCCCCTTTCCTTCCCAACTTTCCTCTCCACCACGTCCCTTCTTTCATTCTTTCCATCCTCATAATTACACAGATTTTTTCCTGATCTCCTCCCTCCCTCACCATTGATACCGTCTTCAGGGATGTCATTTTATTATATCATTGCTGCTTCCCCACCACTATATTCAGCTTGGGGGAGCACCTAAGTAGTGATGGGGGTAATAAGGTCTACATGTAACCCTTCCTGTATGAAAAATCTCTAAAGCTTAACTCTTATTTTTCTTTCCTCTAAGCAACATTCTCCACCTTTGTAGAGACTTTCAATCTGGTGGAGTGAGATTCAGTCTTCATGACACCATCAGAACCTGAAGTCTCTCCTTAAAGTGAATAATATCGTCTCGAGTACTAAGAATAAAACTGAAAAGTACATCAAGGGACTGAATGAGTAAAAAAAAAAAAGTGAAGATACGAGGAGTAAAATGAAAAAGTCATCGCACTCCCTTCCCCTTTCTCAACAAATAGTTCCCTTTTCCTTTACAAAGTTATTCACATCTATTTCCCTCCTTCTATATCCATCCGACACCTTTTTTTTTTTAATTCTCTTCTTTACCTCATTATCCCCTTTCCCTCATTCTTCAACAATCTTATCCATGAAGAGAGAACCTGTATTTTTTTCACAGGAAATTTCTCTGATAATCTTATCCATCTTCACTATTCCTCACAAACTCTTTCCTCCTCAGTCTAAAGAGCTTTCACCTGTCTCCCTCCTTTCATAATCTTCCAAAACTATCTTTTAATATATTTTTTTTCTAACCTCTTTTTTTTTTTCTCTCTCTCCGTTGAAACCTCACTCTTTCGTCTTTCTCTCTCCCTGGTCACAAACTCGTGTCTGTTCCTTCTTATCTTTTCTTACCCCTGCTTCCCTCAATTTCACTCTGGCAGTCCTCTCACCTTTTCCAGTTCTCTCTGTTCCCTCATTCTCTCCTGTCTCTCTACCATCTTTCTTTTCCTTTCCTCATAAATTCTTGCCTCTTCCCTCCCAGCTATTCTCGTCTGCGCCTGCCTCTTTTCACCATCTTCCAAACAACTGTGGCGTCATCAGATCTTCCCCTGCTCGCCTTTCTGACTTTCTCATATTTTTACCACCGTCACAATCTTTCCTCCCACCTTTAAATATGGACGCATCCCACGCGCAGCAACTTTTTACATTTCCGCTTCTTTAAACTTTATTGATGTCAACTGTAGCTATATAATATCAATTGACGCTACTGCTTTCTCGGTATAAATTGTCTTTATTTTTAGGACGAAAACAACAAGTTGTTCATACAACTATTTTTTGCAAGGCCTCAAGACTAGATTATTATTTAATTACAGGTACTCAGATTGTTCAAATGTCTCTTCTTCTCTGCTGAAAATTATTTCATTCGTACTCAATGCTCTAAATCCTCCAACTCTAATGATTCTCGTTTCTTCTGGCACTTTGCCAAAAACCGATCTGGCAACTTTATTTTGCCATCCATTCCTTCTTTTTTTAGCTGTGATTGTTCCGTAGCTGCGTCTTATACTGAAAAAGCAGATCTCTCCGCTAAGACTTTCTTTTAAAATTCCACCTTAGACAGTTCCGATGCTGTCCGTCCAACACTTCCCTCTCTGACTTCCTCATGGCTGACATTAAAATTTCTTCAGCTGATGTGCTTTCTGCTATCACTGGCCTCAATACTGTCAAACTATGTGGACCTGATAGGGTACATCCCGTTGTCCTCAATAACTGAGCTTCTGTGCTGACACCCTGCATAGGTAAACTCTTTCGTATTTGTCTGTCAACTTGTACTTTTCCTTCATGCTGGAAGTTTGCTCTCATTCCGCCTGATCCAAAGACGGGTAACCACTCCCAGCTCTCTAACTATCGCCAGATTGCTTTAACATCCTGTAATTTTTTAGTTTTTGAATTTGTTCTTAACAAAAAAATTTAAAACATCTTTCCTATCACAATCTTCTTTCCGATCATGAGTATGGGTTCCGCCAGGGACGCTCCACTGGCGATCTTTTCAGCTTCCTTTCAAACTCCTGGTTATCCTCCTTTTGAGACTGGCGAAAGCTTGCCGTTACACTTGACATCTCCAAGGCTTTCGATCGAGTCTGGCATAAATCTTCAGTTTCCAAACTGCCTTGCGGTTTGTATCCTTCTATTTGTGCCTTTATCTCGAGCTTGCATTCTGGTCATTCTAAAACTTCTGTTGCAGATGGTTACCATTCTTCTTCTAGGGCTATCAATAGTGATGTTCCTCAGGGCGCTGTCCTATCACCAGCCCTCTTCTTTCTGTTCGTCAAGGATCTACTAAGTTCTACATCTAACCCTATCCTCTCATACACTGATGACTCCACTATTCACCTTTACATCCGCTTCCTGCAGCATCCATCTCAGCAGTAACTTCAACATACCAGGGATGAGAGTATGGCACACACAGTGAATGACTTCAGCCATATCCTTGATTGGGGTAAAACTAATCTTGATGTTTTTAATGTATTAAAAGCAAATTTCTTCCATCTTTCGACCCGTCAGAATCTACCACGTGAATATCCTCTAATTTTTAACAACACCCACGCAATCCTGCATCAAATTTGCGCATACTTTGGGTTTCATTTTCTAGGGATTTATCTTGGGAAGATAATATTGCTTTTCTTGTAAAGTCTGCTTCCAAGAGATCAGGTGTGCCAGGCCGACTCATTACCTTCTTTACCGCTGCACAGTTGTTGACTTTATACATGGGTTCTCCCCTGTGCAAAATACAACTCTTATGTGCAGGGAGGCTCCCCGCATATGGCTCTTCTCAGCAAGGTGGAGTCAAAGGCTTTTACACCTCATTAACTCTTCTCTTCTTGCTGGCTCCCTTGAACCTCTGTCTCTTCGCTGCACTGTTGCATCTTCTCGTTTCTATCGGTACTTCAGTGGTTATTGCTCCTGTGAACTGTCTGCTTGCATCCGTCTACCACTATGGCAGGTGCATAGCACCTGTCTAGCAGCAGTCTCATCCCTTTTCTGTCCAACTCTCTAATGTAAGAGTTAACCGTTATCCCTAGTCCTTCATGTAGGCAACAGGTCAGTTCTGGAACTGTCTTCCTTTGTCTTCAATTTCTACAACCTGTAACCTCTAGTCTTTCAGACGCAGTATGTCCATGTATTTCGAAATGAACGGATCTTGAATTTGACTCTGTTATCTTGTTTTTATTCTCTCTTGGAGGGAGCAGTCTTGCGGGCTTATAACCTTTGGTTCCTTCTTCTTTGCATGGACAAAGTTACACAGAACAGTACTATAAACACCAACGTCAGTTCAAGCCACTTGTTATTGAGATCACATTCATTAACGCTTCCACTATCATGACGCTTTTTTAATATTAATACTAATTTCCATGCATTCATCAGCCTTTTTTTTTTCTTTTCAAGAGCGTTGTGTCCAGGGCTAGGCTTTTCAGTCCCGACATTGAAGACAAGGGTGACCAGCCTCACTTGCGTCTGAGTGGCAAAATGTGAGCAATAAACTCCAACCATCGTTCGGATATACACCATTCCAGGCTCAATCCAGCTGAGCGCCTTAATACGCTAAACCACCAGGCGTCATTTGGCTGTATGATTTCCACTCAACGTTGCAAATGGCCTCCTGATTTACAGGATACAGTTAGACTTGTCATTCGATGCAGAGTCACCCGAAAGCAGTATAACGTCCAGTGAGTGGATGATTAGCCCTCTACCTTGAGTTATTTTTAGCATATTGTTATATTTGTGGAATTTTTTAACGCTCCCTTATTTTGTCCTATTGACGTTATTCTAACTATTTCTAGATAATTTTGATCTATTTATTTAATATCGAAATGTCTTCTGAGGTCATTTATATTTTGACAGCTTTCAGATACTCATACTCATTTCAGAAGAGACATTATCGAAATTGAGGGGTTGTAGAACGTCTTGTGTGTATTTTATTTCTGCTCTGTTTGGACTTTTAATCAGTTTACGAGAAAATATTCGAACTGCATAGAGTGGATACAGCTTTCAATGACTCCCTCATATCCACTGGATTCTCCCTAGCTGAAAAAATCGTGTGACAGCAGCAAGGATGGGGCCTGTTGTAAACTACACAGAAACCATCGTGTTGAGGTAGTTAAAACAGTCGCCATTATCAGATGACCTTGACTAACAACCGTCCTCTAATGTTGTGGCGACTGCCAGCCGATTGTATTAAAGAATACAAGATGGTCCATAAATGACGCTTTATTAGAGACTCACCTGACTGCATTTTATGTTGCAGGGACGGCTCAGTCTGCTGGTGTGGGAGTTGATGTAGCAGTAGGAGCAGGAAATTAATAAGCGATGCATGATGAACATAATAATGCTGACTTAGCCTTCCCCTCAGAACAATAGAAATCGCCCAGTGAGTGAAAGAGGAGCGTTATATATGGACCATCCTGTACATCTTGGTGAAGCAGTTAGCCCCTTCAGTACGGTGGTCTTCAGAATGGTGAAAAAAATATCCACTTCAGTACAGTGGTTTTCAGAATGGTGAAGCAGTTAACCCCTTCAGTACGGTGGTCTTCAGAATGGTGAAGCAGTTACCTTCAGTACGGTGACGTCCTCTTTATATGATGGTGAAGCAATTCACCTCTTCAGTACGGTGATGTCTTCATTATATTTCTGCTCCCTTCACATAGCTTCATTTAATATTAAGGAAACTGCGAAGATGATGATGGTGATAATGTTTTTATTATCCCAGGCTGATTTGAACGTAATACTGTAGACCGCAGCCGAAAGTTGCCATTCTACTGCAGTCAATCAACTTCCTTTCCAGGGTACACCGACACCATCGAGAGAGAGAGAGAGAGAGAGAGAGAGAGAGAGAGAGAGAGAGGCAGAAAATTATGCTGGTGAGATGAAACCAGGATTCCGAAGGCTTGAATGACGTGGGAATGATTATGTGACGCATTTCACTGGGTATGTTGTTACTTCTCCAACTTGTATCCTTATTTTTTCCTTGTTTCGAATTCTGTCTTACCTCAAGTTGAACTGGGAAAAAGGGTTAAGTTGATGTTTACGTACGATTTCTCCCTTACCCTGATGACGAGAAAATGCATTTATCTATCAATATTTATCGCAAATGGCTGGGTACAGAGCAAATCATTAGGTATGCGGCTTCACTTCCTGTGTAAAAGACAAATGGATAGCAAGAGTAATAGCTTGCATCATTAGTTATCATGTGAAGCTTTCATCCATTTGTTCTGTGATGTCATCTACTTCATCCATTAACGCTCATCCCGAGGGCATTCTCTCAGTTATATTCCTGTCACTGACTTTAAATTCATTTTTTTTTTCGATCTGGAATGGGTAGATACAGCTGTCATTAGTTCATTTTCTAATAAGGACTCTCCTTAGTTGTGGCAGGAATAAAGTAATACTATCGTCAGGGGTTTCAAGGGATTACCCAAGAGCGAATTTCACTTGGTAACCTCAATATTGCAGACCCTACACCTTCCCTCTCACCTCCAGTAAAAATCCCTCCATTCCATGGATGTTTTCTCAGTATCTTGCCATTCTTTGATTCACTTGTTTGTTTTTATGCAAGTTGTCCTCCTACCTTTTTGTGAAGGTAATGATCATTCTGCTCCTCCCTTATTTATATTCCGTTAACTTTTCACTGCTTGAATATGTTGCATGTTGTATTTAGTAGGGCGGGTAGTAAGCACAGCACCAGCTCCCATCACCTACTGGTTTATAGCCGTGAAATTCATAAGTTTAAACATGAAGGTTTTTCCTCAAGTAGCGGTATAAACTTTTGATAACGCACTCAGATAGCACACATTGTATTTCTGCCACTAGACGATAGAGATTAATGTGTCCCTCTTTAGCATTCACATCACGCACTACAGTGTGCTCTATCATAGCTTTACATAACCGCCTACCTGCTCTTTCTGTGATGGTTCCCATTTCAAGCGTATATATTTTTTTCTGTTTCTAATACCTTTCTGAAAATTTCCCTTAATTTTGCGCTCTTCTTGGAACTTCGTAGGGACCTGCACGAGCGCATACTTATATTTATCATATACCTGTATCCAACAGTGAACTTGGTCAGTATGGCTGCACCTGACTGGGATAGCTTCATTCATCACAGGGATACACAAGCGTCTTGACCTCAGGAGCCAATAATCCTCTAATAGAACTCTCTCTCTCTCACTCTCTCTCTCTCTCTCTCTCTCTCTCTCTCTCTCTCTCTCTCTCTCTCTCTCTCTCATTACCATTCATGTCACCACTACACCATATCTACCACATCACTATCATCCACAACCGCCACAACATTACATCTACCACATTCACGAGTACATTACGTCTACCACATGCATCATTTTCATTCACCAACATCATCACTACATCACAACTAAAACATCACTTTCACTCACTACATCACAACCCAGCGCCACTTCCTTCTACATTACATCACAATCACCACACCCAACCTCAGTAAACTATATCACTGCGTTCCACCTCGGTCAGCAATAGCGCAGCACAGCCACTCAGCACACTCCACCACCACCACAACTCTACCACTGCCTCCCTGTACTCACTACCCTAATGATACGGTATTACTGAACCACCTGACACAATCCCACCGTAAGCAGGACTAATGATGAGTGGTGGCCTAATGTGTGAAATGCCAGGGGTGCATGGTTCTGTCACTGACTTGGCGTGACCTAGAGACAAAATGGGGAATGAATATTAGATAATGGAAGGAAAAATGCAGAATTATAGGGAAGTATTAAAGATAGGAGGTACCAGTGCAAAAGGTTATGAAGAGGAGAGAGAGAGAGAGAGAGAGAGAGAGAGAGAGAGAGAGAGAGAAAACGGATGACACACCACCGAATGGTATGGGACTGGGATGCCGTGTCGAGGATGCGAAACAGAAAATAGTCGATAACAGAAGGGAAGGTAAAATGTAGAACTTAAATGATAAGATATGGAGACCTTGACAGGGGAAGATTAAAATGGAAAAACAAGGAATGGGTACAAAATGTAAGGAAAAATTAATTATTGTGAGACAGAGATGACGTGACGAGATGGAGAAACAATAATGAAACAGTGAACAATAGAAAGAAAGAAAAAAAAAACATTCAACTAAGGTAAAGTAATAAAGGACGTATATATGAGAGAAGAAATCAGGGGGTAAGGGAACAGCGAGAGTATGAAAAAAATCATATGATAAATTAATAAATTATTATGGGTCTGAGGTACCGTGACGAGGAGGTGAACTAGTTGACCCAATTTCTTTTCAAGTGCCGCAATGGTAACCACCTTAATACGATGCCGTTCTTTCGATTTGAGCCAGACTACCACATGGTGATTCTATTCAAATTAAGAAGGACCTGTCGTGGTGAAGGAGTTAACTGAAGCTGCATGTTAACCATCCAGAACGAGAAGACTCCGAAACCGAATAAAATAGAAGGTAGGAGAATTCACCAATAACACGTGCCTTCCGACTTAAAAGACTTACATGGTGACGAGACAGGATGGTGAAATGAATAGCTTTCCTGCAGTTCGTATCACAAGCAGAACCTTTGTGTTGTTACTTTCTCTGTTGCCTAAGCGAATGTAAGAGTAGATAAATATGGAGAATGAAATAGTTTGGAAGTAGCAAGAAAACAATAAACCCAGACAAAGCGTCACGGTACTGGAGAGATTAACTTGGTGATAAGACAGAATGGTGTCAGTGAGAAATTCCCGGCAATATGTCTCAGAAAGGACTGACCTTATAACTCTAGGTATCCACAAGAATGTGAAAATGGTGATAGAAGTATAAAGTTTAACGCAATATAACCTGCTGAGGTGACAGTGTGATGACATGGGGAGGACAGTGATAAAGTTAAGAGTCTAGTTAATCATGTCACTGCGAGCAGAGTTGTTAATCTCTCACCTTTCGTCGAAATACAGAAATGGTGACAAGTATAATGGTTCATGGGATATTAAACATGGGAGGAGGCAAGATGGTGACAAGAGAGAAGGTCCCCGGTAATGGTCTCAACAGGAAATCGGCGAAGTTATGTGTGTGTATGTGTCACCCTTGGTTATGTTGACGTTTATTGGGCCCTGGAGCCACTTTGCGTCAGGATAAAACAGCCATTCGGTTCACAAGCTGAACAGGAATCTCTCCGTATGTTGTGGGCGTGAGGGATAGTTGTGGTGGTGAAGTGTTGGCATCTTGGTGTTCTAGTTTGGCAAGTTATGGCCTTGCGTTTTACATGCCTCAGCTCCACAGCTAATTTATCTCTTAACTCCCGGAATTAGGTGACATTTTGCTGGCTAGGTCTTGTTAACCTCACATAAATCTATTAAATACGTTCGCTAACTCCACCGCCAAATTTTGCTTAATGCTCTCAGGCTCCTATGATTCATTTCCACTTCTGTAAAATCGTGTGTCGTTAGCTGGAGTATTGCACGAGAGATGCTCCGACCATCAGAGAGTTAAGGTGATTGTGTTAATTCTTTTAGTTTCGTATAGTCCTTCCAAGATGAATAAAATTAGACGTTAGCTGGAACGCAATTGAAATACCGCACTCATCGCTATCATCACCATCGCCACCATTGTCGTCATGATCATCATCATAAATTTATTTATCACGTTCACATAGGGTTCAGTATGTCTGAAGCAAATCTCTTTAATCTTTGTGGAGACTTGCATCAAAGGAGAAATAAAAATCACTAGCACAATCCCTTTCCCTGATTTAGTGGCATTGTACGGGTTCTTTGCGGACGCAATTTCCGGGTAATGGTTCCACTAATTCTTATATCGCCTTCATACTTGTTTCGTATAGGGAGCTACCGCTACATCCCAACGAAATACGCTATTCATATGATGATGATTGCAACAGACACAGTAGTAATGGTAGTGGAGGCTCCTATTGATGACGATGATGATGATGGTAATATGCACGATGTTGATAGGTAATGGTTATTGATGATGATGATGGTGGCGTGATGGTGATAATAGTAGTGGTGGCTCTTACTGATGATGATGATGGTAATGTGCACGGTAATAATGGTAATGTTTACTGATTATGAGAATGATAATGACGAAGATTGGCAGGGTGGTAATAATAATGGTTATTGTTGTTGATGCTGATGACGATGATGATGATTGTAGCAGAATCGGAGGTAATGTACTGCAGGTTATTGATGATGATGATGAGGATGATGATGATGATGATGACTGGCATGCTGGTACTTGTTGATACTAGAGGTTATTGATGCTGATGGTGATGACGGCAGTAGGCACGATGGTAATGGTAGTGAAGTTGTTGCTGAGGCCTCTGTTGCTGCTGATGAAGAAGACGATAATCAGTGTTGACGACGACTACTGAGAAGGCACAGCAAGTGTTTAGTTGTTATTTTTTTACTAAAACTAGAAGAAGGAGAAAGTACTGCATTTCTGACTTCTGAATATATCACAATAGTGACGACCAACACACACACACACACACACACACACACACACACACACACACACACACACACACACACACACACACACACAGAATACACACAGAATACAATTTCTCAAATGCCCTATTCTTTGTGTTCATTTCTTGGTTCCACATTATCTGTGTACGTTATTGTTCATTTTGCCATACATGAGTTTATGCCTGTTGTAAAGAGTAAGCACGTGGTATTTTAGTTCGATTCAGGGAACCGGGAATAGCAGGATAAAACTAGCACTACCATGCTATTCCACTGAGGTATAAGGAACCAAGGCTAGGCTACGGTGGTCAAGGACAATATTACTGCACTTACGGATGTGGTCATCACCACTGTCAATAACACAATCATCGTCATTTTATCCACAATATTTCACCATCGTATTTGGAATCAGTATAACTATCACTACTATCACAGTCAACATCATCATCTATTTATCTTTCTATCTACCTATCGCCAGACGCCTTAATCCCGTAAGGAGCGGCCACAAACAAATCGCATCTACGAAGTATGCCCCCCGGTCCCGCGCCATTTTACTGCCCAGCTCCCAGCTCACACACCCCTGTCACAGATACCTCTCCACAGTCCACTCCATTCCTCCATCTCATATTTGGCCTTCCCCTCCCACTCCCCCCCTCCACCACACTCTCATACACTCTCCTGGTTAGTCTTTCGTTCTCCATTCTCTACGCATGGCCAAACCACCTCAGTGTATTTCTCCTAACGCTATCACATCCACATCCACACCACAACTCTCCTTCACTTCCTCATTTGTCAGTCTCTCTCCTCATGCCCCTCTAAAATAACTCATTTCCACTGTTCTCACTCTTGACCAGTGTCCTTGCAACAAGGTCCAAGCTTCACTCCCATATGTTAGAGTTGACATCGCAGTACTGTCATTCAACGACTTTTTTACTTCCATGCTCACTTCCGTTTCTTATCACTGTTTTCAAAGAACAAGCAACTTTTCTTCCGTGTTGTACCTTTCAAGCACTTCACCCTTAATTTATTGATTTCTAGATGCTTGATTATGTGTTTGTTAATTAGCGTCTCAAAAACTTTGCCAAGAATGGAAGTTATTGCAATTGGTCTATAGTTTTATGGATCAGATGTTGCCCTCTTTTTAGGAACAGGATGGATATTTGCTTCTTTCCAAGAGGCTGGAAAACTTGAGGTACGGATGCATAAGCAGAATAATTTTGCCAACACAGAAGCCAACACTGAGGAGCAATTTTTAAATACTATTGAAGGAATTTCATCTGGTCCAGTAGCTTTGTCTGCTGAGAGATTCTGTAATACAACTTGTACGTATCTGGTGTGAATCATGAAAGGAGGTATTTGAGGGGAATCAAAATCAAGTACAGGAATATTGTAATTTTCTGTATTTAGAGTTTTGTTGAAAAAATGTCAACAAGAAATTTGGCTTTTTCACGTGGGTCACTTACTAGATATCCATTGGGGGACTGTAAAGGTGGAATGGAAGAGGAGGTAGTGAAGTTAGTTTTGAATGAATTAAGGGTTGACCGGAATATTTTGTTATCATTTGGGTTGTTTAGTAGTTTGTTAGCTTATCTATGCAGAAAGTTTGATTTAGAAAGATTGATGATAGTTTTAGCATGGTTTCTGATATTTTTATAATAGTTAAAGGCTTCTTTGGTTTTGGTCCTTGTATAAGTGTTATAGGCTATTGTTTTATGTTCTGTTACTCTAGCACAATTGTGGTCAAACCATTTAGGAGAATTACATCTTTTTCTGTAACTATGATGGGAAATGAATGTTTCCATGCCGATTTTAATGAAATCCTGTATGTGGCCCAATGTGGAAATGAATTGCTTGGGAAGAGTAACGAGAGTACCACCAACAGTTTGCCAAAAAACCTCTTGCTTGTATAGTCATGGTAGATGCAACGTATTTGCATCCGCTTGCATGTTTCACTTCAGAGGTGGGGGCAAGAGGAAAAGGCTTTTTGTCAAGGAATCTCCTATACTGAGTTGCATGGAAATGGGACACTGAAACACCGATCATTACCATCGTCGTCGATTATCGTCATTTATTCATTCATCTTTCAATTTACCCATCAATTAATCACCCTATCAATTTATTAACACATTCGTTACCATCCGTCTATTTGTCCATCTAACCACCAATATATCCATTCATCATCAGTCATTATCATCATTCTAATCCCGTTTCCCACTAAATGCGTGGGTAGGATGAGATTTAGAAGTGAACACATGAGTGCAAAAAGAAAGAATGCTGTCAACAGAGTGCTCAGTGAAAAGGATTACACACAACCATGCACTTTTCATTCAAGCCATCGACATAAACATATTATTTATTACTGACTACCCCTCAGCCCCTTCACAATAATGACGTCTTATTTTAGTATAGTTGCTCTAGCTACTTCGAGTCAATTGTTTTCAGCGAAGCGAGGGCCTTTTGTACTAATGAGGTTCATAAAAAGGATAATCTTATCCCTTTAGGTCATAAAACTTCATCTAAACTGAATGATAATGTGTGGTTGTAATAAGAATGAGACAAAACAAGACATCGCCGGATTAAAAAACTCAGATGCTTTAATAGATAATGTACTTAACTGGTTTGTTATGGCTGCTGGTGGTGAAGAGAAACGCTCTCACCCAGTGGCACGAATACAGCTAGCAGGACCGGTGGTTTCCTACGGCTTACAAGATCTGAACTGCGATAGCCTAGCCTGGAGTCCTCCTACTTTCGAAATGGGGTAATATGGCTTTTGCTACTTTTGTTACTATTTAGTGATTAAAATCCCATTTCACAAAGAAGTGTCATCAAAGGTAAAAACACACTGGCAGAACATTTGAATATGGTTGGATACTCCCATCTAGTCAGTGTGCGATTTGAAGTGTTCTGTGTAACCAAAGTTTTAGGTTACGATCACGTCACTAAATCTGAATGACTATTTGACAGGATATTTGCCTTTGCCTTACTACCACAGCACTGGGACTTCTTCAAATTCAAGGATTATCCTCACTTCTGGAAAGTTGTTTATTGAGTTGAGACAGTGGTATCGGTCCAATTAAGGGAGAAACTTGCATCCCTTTATAAATAGTTCATTTTCCAAATGTGGGTGTATTTTTTCCAATACTTGAGAGAGTGCAGCAAAGGGTGAAAAAAAAAATGATACTGTACTTAGACTGCGAAAAGAAAATACAAGGAACGCATAGAAAAGCGGAATCTTTTACCCTATCAGAAAATGTGAGATGATCTAAGTAAACAAAATATTCACCGGACATGAAAATATGGCTGTTGATATATACCTCACAGTAGATAAATCGAATTATGCCACAGGTAATGGTCATGAAACTGTTGGCAAGCGATTCCAGCCATATGAAGTGAAGTTTTAGCAAGAAGCGATGCCAAGGCATTCATTTTAGTGCTGACGTATAAACACAACAGGATAGCTAGTCAAAGATGTCACATATCAAATCTGGAGTAAATCGAGTAAAAATTGGCGATTTTATGCCCATTTGAAATTTTAGGCCCAACCCACCTGGCACTGACCCCTTTACTGTACCTCTAACTGGGGGGTGACCCTTTAATGTAATGAGGCATGTTCTAGGATGCAGATTTGAAAGATGCAACTTTAGGTTTTAGTTCCATGTCAATATGACGAATTTGAAAGGAGTTATGGCGAAGAAACGATTTTTTTTTAAAATACATTTTTGGAGCCTCTAGCCTGGCCCTTGGCCCAATTTGGCCCAAAATTTAATCAGAAGGTCATAGCCCAACATCCTCATAATTTTAGTCAAAATCGCACCAGTAGTTTTCGCGTAAGGTTGTTAAAAGACAGACAAACAATCAACTAAACAAACAAACCGAGTAAAAACAATGCCCGTCCCCAGGCCCGTCCGGGGCGGGGACGGGTAAATATATGGAAGAAACTGCCCTCCAGTGTAATAAACTGTGATATAGTACTAACCTTTTAAAATCCTTGAATTAGCACTTGTGTTCTTTCTTACCCTCAGCTATGTGTGTTCACTCATGAATTATTCCTTTCTGATTTTTTTTTTTTTTTTTAGTTCAGAGCCTGTTGGACGCATCCGCTGAACGACAGTGGTATGTAAATATTGTTAATGTAATGTTACTTTCATTTTTAGACTTAGGTATTGAAGAATAATATTTCCATTCCTCCTTTCATTTGAAATTTTCATGATAGCTTTTCTATGCCGTGTTGTGGCTCTTCTCATTATTTCCTGCCGGCTTCGGTTGCAGGGTCTGGTGGGCGCAGGGGGTGGAGTGAGCTTTCCTGCCATTCTGTTATTGTCTTTAAATGCATAGAATAATTTTATTAGTTAAAATTTCTATAATGAACAGCCTCGAAAGGATCAACAGGTCTGGTGTTGTCCTTTCCTTTATACATACTTGACTTCGCTCTCAGCATTAAATGTACAATATATTTACAGGAACACAATACTTACAATATATACGGTAACACTCATTCATTGCTCCATTTGGAAAGTAAAAGTCCAGGAATACACTGCATAGTCCAAACATTTAAAGCAAGAGTAACCAGTCGCTCGTACGTGTGGCATTAAGTGAGCAATGACTCCCAGCCAACTCACTTGCGTATACTGTACTTTTATGGATCACACGGTTAGACAGTCTTGAAACCACCATGCGTCTGATCGGTGATGCGGTTGCCATCCAACTTTTTTTTTTTTTTTTTTTTTCAAGATAAACTCATTACGCTCTTCGAAACGTCTGCCACGACTAAGTGATTTTAGATAAGGGAATCTAGGGGACACTTAACCCTGCAAAAAAGCGGTTATATGGTTACCACCCAGCGTAGTACATGATTTCCTGGGTACAGGAAACCATTTGGCTTGTCACTCAGTGTAGAGACCATATGGCATTCCCATAATGAGTGAGTGGATGATGGGCGCCTTCACCTACCTACCATGCCCTAGGGTGGGAAAGGAGGTCCGGATGATGATGATGATGTGATGATGATGACGAAAAAACATTAAGCTTGTCAGTCACTGTAGCATCAAAAGGTAGCATTACATGAACGAGTCGTGGGAAGGCGCCACCCAAGCCACATAACAGTTTTCCTTTAATGTTGTTTGAATTAAAAACTAACATTTATTTTATCTCATACGGAGCATAGCTTGGCGCACTGGTAACGCTATCTCAAGAACAACCGCTGTGTCATTACTACTGTGAAGCATTGCCTTTTATAACAGTTGCCTAAGTAGCCCTTGAGAGACGGTGATAAGCCTACTTGTTGTGGCGGTCACGAACTATAATGGTATTGGGCTGAGAAAAGGCTTACAGGCCGAATTTTGATACTGGGAATTATTGGTAAGCCGGATTTACATCGTCCTTCATCCCAGCTGCTTCCCGTCCTATCATCCATAAAAGATTTACTTCTCTTTTATAGAGGCAAGATTTATTAAAAGTTTTATTCTACCTTCCTAACTTCAGTTCAGGCTGTTCCATATTCCTTCTCTTCGTCTTTCCGTTTCTTTCCTTTTTCCTTCTTCATTTTCTTCTTTTCCCTACTTCTTTCCTTCCTTCCTTCTCTCTTTTCCTCTCCCAGTGATTAGAAATTTTCCTTCTCACCAGATTTAACCATTTCACCACCACCATCACCACTGTCCCTCTTATTCTACAATTCCCATTCCACTTCCCTCATCAACGCCATCCTCACCCTACTTCCATCACCACATTCACTTACCCTCCCCACGTCACCATCATCACTCTAACTTCTCCACGGAAAACCCACACTCCTTATAATTCCCATCCCTTTCTCTTCACCAATAGTCAGTTCTTCATTTCATTCCACCCTCTTCACCAGCCCAGTCACCCCATCCCCCATCACCATTTTATCCCTTAATATCTCCCTTCAGCACTGTCCTCACCAGCGCTATCTCCCCCTACAGCTTCTCTTTTTTTCCTTGCTACTACCATCTATCTTCCTCCTTTCTCCAGCACTTCATATTTTGGTTTTTTTAATCAATTTTTTTTTTTTTCCAGAATAGTTCTTCTTCACCCCACTCCACCATTCCTCATTACTGATACACATTTTTTGTTCACCTGCACCATCTCACTCTCTTCACTATCATTTCTCACTTCTGCCACCAGCCATGTCTTTTTCTGCACCAGCACAAATTTTCATCCTACTTTCTCCCTTCTCCACCATTCCTCGCTACCACTACCACAATAACTACCACCATCACCCATTATCTTTCATAAAATCCCCTTTCTCACTTTACCTTTTCCTTTCATTTGACTCCTGCCACATTCACCACCTTCATCCATCTCCTTTCACCATCATCCCAGCCTTCGTCTCTGTATCATTCCCCTCCTTTAACTATCACAGTCATCCTCTTTTTCCCTTCATCCCACTTTACCATCACTGTCCCATCGTTCCCATCCCTCTTCCCTCAACACCATGCTCATCCTTCTCCCACCATCATCTCTCTATCTCTTCACTTCTTTTCTTTCGCCACTACCATCCCCACCATCCTTCTTCCTGCACCAATATAAACTCATTTCTCGCCCAGTTTCTCTCATCATTTCTCAGCCTTCACCAACACAGCCCCTTTTCCACACAACCAACACCTCCCAATTCCGCCTATCAACTGAGTAAATGATGAATGACGAGGTACGAGTTAATACTGTGTGCACACTCTGGCCAGCCTCCCTTACATATGCCGTCAAATAGTTTATTTACACCGATTTCAAACTGTGAAGATTGGATAAGGTGTAATTTATTGATTCATAAAAATCTTGTCAATTAAAAAAAAAAGAATAAAGAAAGAAAAAAAAGTACCTCTTAAGCATATCCGTAACAAGGGAAGCTGAGAGTAATGTTAGACAGGCTGACATCGATCAGCTATTTCGGTGGTATGGGAGGTTTTCTACTGTTTCATCCTTAATAATTAATTTTTAGGCTACATCTCGACATTACCGTTATACTGTATGTGTCTATACCGTCTTAATATCGGCATAGTTTGGATCACTAACGTAATGGATTGTAAAGGGTAACGAACCAATAATATCAGTAGCGAAAATCAGCAGCAGCAGCATTCTCAGTCAGTCCCCTGAAGGACAAAGGCCTCTCCCCTCCTTTTTTTCACTCTGACCTGTAGGCTGTTAGACCGCTTCATGCAATTCGAGTGAATCAACGAATCTTTCGCGCCATCTCTTCTACTTGTCTGTCTCTTCCTTCCATTCCATCTCTGGACTGCCACTCAATTTCTGCATATTACATCTCAACATCCTCTTGTATATTATCTACATAGGTTTAATATCGACGTAATATGCTTCAGTGGCATACCCAAGAATTCCGAGCTATAATATATATAATTAATTGCAAAAGAATAGGTGTTACAAAATCTATTTACAACTCTCGGAATGCGGCCCGTGCAGCTGGATTTTAATCCCCGTCAATACGATGACATTCTCCATTAGTTTATCCTTGCACCTACTAAATGATTGTATTAAGCTAGGAGAGGAGCAAGTAGTGAGTGGGTTATTGAAGGGTCTACAAAAAGTCCATTTTGAAAGACCATACCCATGGGATTAGAAACCCCTAAGGAGAGTTGAAGTCATAGTTGCAACCCCAGTCTCACCTAACAGTGAAACCGGTGGACTACAAGCCGAATTCGCCCTTATTCCACAGTTCACCATCCTCCTTTCGGGGATTAGGATAGGATTAAGGGAGGTTTGTATAGCTGGGCAGCTCCACCCCAAGCCATATCGGTGCCACTACGTAAAGGCGAAACTCTCCAGCACCAGGGGATGACAAGAACAGAATGACACTCAGTCCCTGGGACAAGAGGGTTAAACAAATAATCGCCAAGCGGTAGGCAGATCTCAGAATTATTACGTTATTATTGAAACACATGATGGAAAAAAAAAAGAACTTTATCCTTGCGTCATCGTTGCTGTTATGTGTCGTCGCGTACAGTCTAATTATTGTCCATCCTCACAAGTACTTTTAAACTGTCCCTCATGAATTAAGGAGTTGCCTACACCTAAACTCACTAATTTATTTTATCATACAGAAGTTTAGTCATCGAGGATGGAGTTTTTGTAATCCGATTGTGTGTCCACAGGCTAAATCTTGCTAAGCATCTTGTGTTGTTTATTCATGCTTTGTGGTTGCGAGTATGGTATTCCTGTAACTGTATCTTTGATGGTATACTCAGCACTGGCTGTGACAGTATATAGAAAATCGCTAAATGCTGAGAAGGGACCCATTATATTCAACGTTTCACCAAACAGGCTTCTTGAGGGAAAAACCTATTTGGTGAAACGTTGAATAAAACAGGTCCCTTCTCTGCATTTGGTGTTTTTTTACAGTACATTACTGTATCTTTATATAGAGACAAAAAGAGGTAGTCTTCATATATGTAAATTTTTCCATGTTCGGCCATGTATTTTATACAAAAAGATAACATTTTTTATCGATTTAACAACAAGGCTTATCATACTCAACATAATTTTCGACAAGGAAAGAATTTAAGACATGTATATAAATTACGACAAAGATAGTTGATGAATATTCACTAGTAAAATGCAGTAACATCAGGAAAAAAAGGGCTTTTGCCAGTTTTCTTTTGCTTGAAGTCTCAGTACAAAATATTTACAAATCATTGTACCTGTTCAGTGCGGTGGATTCTTTTTTCAGTTGATTTGCTTTACGAGCAGATGATTTTTTTTTTTTTTTTCAAGCTTATGGGAAGGTACTATTGCGGACAGGAGTTCTTAACCACCCCCGTGAAGCCAACCTGTGTATGTGGCAGCGTCGCATTCACGAGCACAGAAGTTGCCTTCGATGCATTTCTGTCGAAAAATATTCCTTCAGCTTCGGGCTTGTACTAATGGATAAAGCAATAGGTATATTTACTTTGAAGGTTTAACTCTGATAACACGAATATATCATACTGATTATTTAATAACTTGATTCTCGTATAGAGCCAAGCAAGTGATAAATATGTATATTTGGTTCCACTCCACGACTTCCTGTAGGTCTGAACCAGCGAACATAGAGTGAACAAGTTCGAAGCATTCATTTGTTTGGTGTAAGAGAGAGAGAGAGAGAGAGAGAGTGTATGGTGGGTGCCTGTGAATTTTGGAATAATGAGGTGGAGGCAGACTGGCGCAGGGAAATGCAAGGGATGAGAAACCCTGGATTCCTGTGATCCATTGAAAATAGGCCACAGTGTGATATATATATATATATATATATATATATATATATATATATATATATATATATATATATATATATATATATATATATAAGCAACGTTGGGTCTGGTTAGTACTTGGATGGGTGACCGCCTGGGAACACCAGATGCTGTTGGCATAACGTTCTTCCTACGTGTCAAGTGGGGTTGGTGGAGGATTAGTGCCCCTCCCTGTAAAACAATTAACTCTAAGCCCTTGGCCACCCCGTTTGGGATACATGGCGTCTGGCAATGAATGATGAATGAATATATATATATATATATATATATATATATATATATATATATATATATATATATATATATATATATATATATATATATATATCATTGCCAGACGCAATGTATCCCAAACAGGGTGGCCAAGGGCTCAGAGTTAATTGTTTTACAGGGAGGAGCACTAATCCTCCACCAACCCCACTTGACACGTAGGGAGAACGTATATATATACTGTATATATTTATGATTGCTTTCGTTGGAATAATGAATTAGTAGATAAATGCTGTTGATTAAAGAAAAAGCTGTGCTTAAGAAAGTAATTTGCCTCTCTGTCCAGAGAGAAATATCCAGTTAATGAGAAAAATACTTATGAGTTCGCCAAAAATCTCCAGGTGCCAACCACCAGAGAGAGAAAAAAATGCAAACACAAGGCATCTAACAGAAGTTACGTGGCCTGCTAAATTATTTGACAAAGTCAACTGGCGTTACCCAGAATAAAACCCATCTTTCATTTTGTCCGACGAGACGTTATCCTGGGATAAATAAACTCCTTCGTTATCAGCGAAAGGAAAAATTCCCTGCTTAGCTTGAGCACCATATTTACTCATATCGCATAAAATCATGTGTATGTAGCCAGAATGAAGCCCCTTATCTATGGCCTGGCAAACTCCCTGTAAAGAGTACCCGGTACTATTTTCTATCGAGAGACTGAGTTAAGCGGTAAGACTGATCATTCGTGTAAGAAAATCCACCCCGCCTCTGTGTGTGTGTGTGTGTGTGTGTGTGTGTGTGTGTGTGTGTGTGTGTGTGTGTGTGTGTGTGTGTTGAATTGAGAGTCATCTGACTTGTGGAGCATGATGTGCGGATTGGTAGGTTGGTAACTGGGTGGGTGGATTGGTTAGTGTAGGCTGGTTGTTTCACAGGCGGACTAGGTGGAGTGAGTGGGCGAGAGGGAGGGAAAGGGTTGTTGGGCTGGTTAAGTGGGGTGGAATGGGGTTCGTGCATTGTTTAAGTGAGGTTTGTGGTGGGGCTACCTGTAGGACAACGCAAGAGACGGGTTTGTGTCGTCCTACTTTTGAGACATACTGTATTGAGTAAGGTTGTGGATATGTGCGTTGATGGGTGGGTGTGTAGATGGATGAACGGACTGTGGGAAAACAGGCCACTGGGATTAGGTGAATTGAGTTAATGTCCGAGTTGGGAAAATCGGTCCACAGGGGATATTATTCTGGAATCATGCTGAAGTAGGTATATATATCCAGTGAGTTACAACAGGTCCATCGAACAATACGTTTGTTGGTTAGGAGGTCTGTGTTTCAACTGCACGCATCAGTGGGTGATATAACCACGTCGGATAAC
The DNA here is from genome assembly GCF_032717465.1 of Coenobita brevimanus. Taxonomy (NCBI): domain Eukaryota; kingdom Metazoa; phylum Arthropoda; class Malacostraca; order Decapoda; family Coenobitidae; genus Coenobita; species Coenobita brevimanus. The sequence goes on along the minus strand of NC_136983.1, from coordinate 10,817,097 downwards.
AGGTTTATGGGGAAAATAGGTTCATTGTGAAAAAAACTTCCATGGGTATACGACCATGTAGGAAACCTGCATTCATAGAGAGATTCAAGGTCGACGGAAAAATTGGTCCGTGGGGAGAAAATACATCAATGGGGAAAATTAGTTCGGGGGAAAATAGGTTACGTAGGGAAGTAGGCGTCTTTGAAAAAAAAAAAAAGTCATTAATGAAAATAGGTCCATAGGGGCATACACGTACTGTAAACATACATGGAAATATTTAAAATAAATGGGACCTAAAACATCCAACTTTTAACAGCCACCGTTGCCTGGAATTAGGCTTACCACTGCACAGTGCACACCTTGCACCAAACAACCATTAGCTAGACGCTATTTTCCACTTCGTCATCCAGTTATTATATTTCATAATTTAACTTCATTTAGCCATTTAAGCATAGAAAGCCAACCGAAACGAAAGGAAAAATCCCTGTTTAACTGTGTTGAGCACCTCATTTCTCCACCTCATTCCTCTAAAATTCACAGGCACCCGCTACTCTCTCTCTCTCTCTCTCTCTCTCTCTCTCTCTCTCTCTCTCTCTCCTGTTAACAAATGAATGCTTCGAACTTGTTCACTCTATGTTCGCTGGTTCAGATCTACCGGAAGTCGTGGAGTGGAACCAAATATACATATTTGTCACTTGCTTGGCTCTACACGAGAAACAAGTTATTAAATAATCAGTATGATATATTCGTGTTATCAGAGTCAAACCTTCAAAGTAAATATAACTATTGCTTTATCCATTAGTACAAGCCCAAAGCTGAAGGAATATTTTTCGACAGAAATGCATCGAAAGCAACTTTTGTGCTCGTGAATGCGACCCTGCCACATACACAGGTTGGCTTCACGGGGGTGGTTAAGAACTCCTGACCGCAATAGTACATGGTTGTGAAAGAGTTAAGGTTATATGTAACCTGCACTGTTTCCAAATCTCCATCCAGGATGCGAATGAAATTACCAGGATATTGCAAAAGTAAATTAAACAACGGCGTCCAAGGGCTGAAGGTGATCATGTTTCAGTTTCGCCTAACCACTTAAAGAGGCAATATTGGTTAGCAATGCAACGCGGCTTACAATGCAATTCCAAGCGTCTTTGTACCAAATCCCACTATAATTGTTCTCCATATGCTTGACTTTGCACAAATACCACAGAGTTGTACACTTGCAAAAAATTGAGCCATGATTTTTTTTTTTTTAAGGGAGACCCCATATCTCTCAATCATATATATATATATATATATATATATCATTGTCATCATCATCGTTATCATCAGCCACTGAAAGTTCACTGCTGAACAAAAGCCTCCCCCAGACTTCTCCACGAAATTCTTGACTGAGCCACTCTGCCAAGTTTTTCCTGCAAACTTCTCTATTTCGTTTTTCCACCTCCTGCCTGGCCCTTTTCTACTACGCTTGCAGTCTTTTGGTGTAGTCAGTCAACCTCTTGCTCCAACGGTTATTCTTTATTCTTGCTACATGACCTGCCCACCTCCATTTTTTTTCCTTTATAACTTCTATAATGTCCTTTCGTCTGCTCTCTCACCCAAGTTGTTCTCTTCCTGTCTTTCAAAGATAATCCAATTATGAGTGACGCTTCCACTGCTCTTTCAGAATGGATTAGTTTGTTTTCCATTAATTTCGTCTGTTTCCAAGTTTGGCAGCCGGACATTACGGTAGGATTATGTATTTGTTTATGCTTTTTATTTCATACGTACTGGCACGCTACGTTTCGTGATGTCCATGTGCGTTTTTTATTTCGTTTTCATAGTGTTACTAGCACTGCCCGCTGATAATCTGGACATGGACATTACAAGCTTACCTTTGCTTGCCCAAAGTCTATTATGGGTGATCACCTCTGACCACTAACCTTGGTCTAACCATGTGAAATGACCCTGTAATGTCGTCATAGCTAGCCGACTCAGCTGAGACCGAGTTTGGAGCTCGGCGTATCAGAAATGATTAGGGTCAACCAGCAGCAAATTACAACGGAAGAATGGAGACGAAGACAAACCCAAGTGATGAGATCCGCCCCCAGAGAATGCTCCAGGCAGCCCCAGCTGAATAACCTGGTGTGACCACCCTCTTGAAAAGTTTATTGGAAATAGATATGACGGTACTGCTCAGGCTGGTCAGGGAAGGAAAAGAGGTGTGGCTACTAGGATATATAAACAGTGGAAACAGGTGGAAAACTACTTCTGTTTCATCTCCAGCCTCCTGTAAGTCATAACCTTTTTTACCAATCATCAGTATGGGCCTTTGAGACTCCTCTCCATCCTCCTACCGGGACTTTGGCGAAAGTTTTGCCACTTCACTTAACATCCCAAAGGATTTCGATCGAGTCTGGCATAAATCTCTAATATTCATCTCGAGCTTCCTTTGCAGTTGTTCTATTGCTGCTGTTGTAGACGGCCACTTCTCCCAAGGCTAGCAATGGTGGTGTTCCTCAAGGCTGTGTCCTACCATCCTTACCATCCACCCTCTTCCTTCTACGGTATTCATCAGTGACCTTCTAAACTGTACATTCAACCCTATTCAGTCATCACTGATGACTCCACCCTTTACCTTTCTATCCACTTCCCGCAGAGTCCATCTCAGCAGTTACTTCAACAAACAAGGGATGAGGCTACATTCATCCATCCATCATCCAATCCTATGCTGCCCCATGAGGAGCGTAGGATGCCAGGACTAAGCAAGTTGGTCCTGACATTTAAAATGTGAGTGACCAGCCTCACTCATCCCTGAGTGAGCAATAAACTCTAACCAGCCCTTGGATATAAACTTGCACCGGCTCAATCCGATTGAAGTGCCTTAATTACTTGCTTAATATCTGACTTGGCTCATATCTCTGATTGGGTGAAAATGTAACCTTGTTGATTTTTAAGGCATTAAAAAGTCAGTTCTTACATTTTCGACCCATGAAAAACTACCACAGGAATATTATCTGATACTCCAACAAGAACATACCTGGGGTTTCATTCTCTCGGGATTTATCTCGGAAAGATCACATTAATAGTCTTGTAAAATCTGCTTTCAAGAGATTAGGTGAGCTAAGCGGACTTGGTACTTTCTTTACCAGTGCAGAGTAGTTGACTTTATACATGGGTTTTATTCACCCTTGTGTAAAGTAAAACTCTCATGTGTGGGGAGGCTCCTCACATCCAGCTCTTCTCAACAAGTTGATGCCAAAGGCTTCTCATCTCATTAACTCCCCTTCTCTTACTGGCTCCTTTCATCCTCTGTCTCTTAGCCACACTGTTGCATCATTATCTTTTTTCTGTCGCTACTTCAATGGTCACTGCTCCTCTGAACTGTCTGCTTGCATCCCTCCACCACTATGGCGCGTGAGTAGCATCAGTCTAGCAGCAAACTCTCATCCATTTTCTGTCCAGCTCTCTAATGCAAGAGTTAACCGCCACTCCCAGTCCTTCATTTATGCAGCACATCAACTCTGGCACTGTCCTCCTCTATCTGTATTTCCTACTGCTTATGACCTGGTCTATCTGTATTTCCTACTGCTTATGACCAGAAGTCTTTTAAACACAGTATTTCCAGGCAGCTCGATGTGAACCGACCTTGAATTTGTTATTATTTTCTTGGAAGGAGTAATTATCGGGCTTCTAGCCTTTCATTCCTCCCTCCTTGCGTAAAAAAGTCTTCTCTCTGCACTTGATGAATTCACCGTTTATGTGTTTTAGTAATAAAATGTGCTGGTTTCCTGCACCGATTTACTTTGGAGCTGTTTCAGAAATATTCCTATTTAATGGCTTCTTCGATTTGATCCTTGTTTCGGGTTCATTTTTCTTCTCTCTGTCTCTTGTTGAAAAGATCGCTTAATTCTGCTCTACCTGCTTCGGTTTTCATTGTTTTTACTTTCATCTCTTTTCATCTTTTCATGAGCTCAATATTCAATTTTTTAATGCTTGTCCTTGGTTGTATCAGCTTTCCCTGCTTCCTCTGCATATTCCCTTAACATTTTTTTCAGGCTACCGTTTCACTCATCAGTGACACACATGATATAACTTGGAGCCTGAAATCTGTTCTGTATTTCTAACTGGCAGGCAACCATGTCTTTGCTTTTATTAGTCCCACTTGTTTTTAGTCAGTTTCTGTCATTCAATTCTGAGATAATAATTCTGGCTGTGCAACCCATCATTCTGTGATTACTTCCTATATTAACTGATGGCAATGATATTAGTGATCGTGTTGTTCTTATCTGCAATAATGATGCCGATTTCATTCTTTATTTCTCTATTAGGACTTCTCCAGATCCTTTTTCTCTTTTTATTTTTAAATGGAAGAAAGTGTTAATTATTCTCAGCTCATACAGGTCAGCAGTACTTACCATTGTTTCACTTGTCATTCCGGTCTCTACTCTGAATCTTCTCATACACGCTTCTCTGTGTTTCAATTTGCCAACTTTTGCACTGAAGTCTCCTGTGAATATAGTATATCTGATCTTTTCTTCTTCAATAATCTGGGGGAAGTTATCATAGAATATTTCTACTTCTTCATCTGCACATTGAGAGGTAGTTGCATATATTTATATTTCATTCAGGCTGTGTCTTTTGCATAGTGTGATAAGTGCGTTTTGTGAGTACGTGACGAGCGAGAGAGCGTTTGTACGTACGTCTATCATCATAATTTCATCTTAGTGTACTCAGTTCCCTACTTGCTGGGTCAACGAACTGCGTCGGTAAACGCATCGCTATTGATCAAATGATTATCCTTGTTGATTTCACCCCCTGAACACAGAAAAAAGTTCATGTAAAATTATGACCTTAATATATTTCATTGCTAGAATTCATGCAAGCAAATATAGTGTTATAACAGAAAATCTTATTAGATTCTCTTTTATAGTGGTGCATGTCAATTGAAGCCCCCGGTACATTAACTTGGAAAGGTCGGATTCCAAAGGGTTTCTTTGGTCTCATGAGTAAATATATCAAAGTTTATTAATTGTATCAACTACCTGCTGAAAGAATCTCATCCCTATCTCACACAGTAGAAAAGTTATTAGCCTCTGAAAACCATCACAGTTTAGCTGTGTTGTGCAGTGCGGACCGGGTCGTGTCTGGCCTCTTATTTCTCAGCTGAACGTAAAGAAAAATAGCTTCACTTGCTCATAATTATTTTACATGCTAGTATATCAAGCACCCTGCTGACCTTAACTATGTTCTCTGCAAGAGTTTTGTTCATTAGAAATCCTACACCACTAGCTCTTTCATTCTGCCTTCCTCTGAAGTAAAACAAGTAGTTGCTGTCTTGGAGCCGAATTAAGTTTTCATATTTTCTGTGGATCTTGCTGAAATAAATAGTATCTCAACTAATGTCTTCTTAAGAAATCACTAAGATATTAATTTTGCAATCTTTTGCTAGGCCTCTTCCACAGTACGTGTGTATTTTTTTTTATTTCAGTTTCTTTAATACCTCGATCTCTGTTTTCCTGATTCATTGCCTAGTAGATTTCAGTGACACATGCCTGTAAGCAGAGGAAGCAGTGCAGTTGAACCTCCATTGATGATGATCAAAAAGGAACGTTTGAATAATCATTATCTATCGAATTCATGCTTGGTTGTGGGTATTATTACAAAATAATATCACTTTCCTGTAGTTACTACTGTGATCTAATTTTTTTGCCAACTTATTCAAAATATTTGGTGGAGCCCTATGTACTGTATCAATACAAGGTTCTATGGTTCGCACCTTCTATAACGGTACGTCAGAAACATTTGAGGCCTTCCCCTGTCCGTCACCTGCCGACGAGACAAGTAGGAGTCGGATTCATATCTATATATATATATATATATATATATATATATATATATATATATATATATATATATATATATTGCTAGTCGCCACAATCCAGTACGGGGTGGCCATTTGACTTTGAGTTATTTGTTTTACGGGGAGGGGCACTAACCCTCCACCAACCTTGTTGACACGTTGGGAGCACGTAAAGTTTGGTTATATGGTTACCACCCAGCGTTGTAAATGGTTTCCTGGCTTACAGGAAACCATTTGGCTTGTCACTCAATGTAAAGCCACCTGTAAAGGAAAAAAACAAACAATAAGAAGTGACTGGAAAGATGGGAAAAAAAGGAAGACAGGCACAGAAAAAGAATGATAAAAGCCTAGGATGAAGTAGGCAGCACCACATCAAATGAGTGGATGATGGTCGCCACCACCTACCACCTATATATATATATATATATATATATATATATATATATATATATATACCGTATCCTGGTCACAGAGTATACACAGAGCTCTGTATCAGTAAGGACAATTAGTGTCCTAATAACTACAGTATAATCTGAAAATTGAAAAAAAAAAATCAAGGTTTATATATATATATATATATTAATTCCACATAGCAACAATAAAAGTCTCCCATTTTTCATGAAACCTGCTTCCTCTACACTGCCTTGTGATCACAAAAATTTATAATGAAATTATTTTATTCTGTAAAATATTGATGTAGAGAAATGCTATGGTCTGACAAATCTAAACTGGCGGGTAGGGTGGGGCGCGAAGCTTTGTACAGTGGTGCCACGTTTTCCATACGGGCGATGCCCCCTCCCCCCCCCCTCTCTCTCTCTCTCTCTCTCTCTCTCTCCTGGAGGGAGATGTGCATCACCCTGGGGAATTTTGTTTCTTTTATGAGTGACTTATAAACTTATACTTTCATTTCTTTATTTTTCATTATACCTAATTATATTTAAAAATATTTATTATTCGGGGCCGGTTGAGCTGCCATCCTGTTTGACTCAAGGCACAATGGAAAGTGAACCAAGATGCTCTGGCCTAGTTAGACTGGGTAGGTGTGAGTGTTGCCGCTCACGAGGGTTTAATATATATATATATATATATATATATATATATATATATATATATATATATATATATATATATATATATATATATATATATTTTACTAAGAAGTTAGCATATTTTTATATTCCTGCACATTATCATATAATCATAGTTGTGACATTATTACCAACCCCAGAAATACGGTAAAAGCCAATAAAAGTTACTAATTTTTTTTTAGCACACTGTAAAACATTTAGGCCACGATTCTGTATTGCCGTATAAATATTTTATGCATAATAAGTCTACTCTTCTTTCATATATTATAATACACACGTTACCATTGTATTCGTATGTGTTTATCTTATTTGTGACGCCTTTTACATATAGAACAACCGTTTCACATCGCGGGTTTGGGAAACATAGCAACACTGTATAGATGTTCGTGCCACATCCCAGCCGCCAGTGTAGATTTGTCAGACCACAGTGTGTATATGATTTCTGCCATGTGTTATGTGAAGTTATTTTAGTCCATTGCTATCATATTTAATATAACTATGAATAGCATACTTCGATGAAAAATTAAGAAAATATATCTTTTTAACATAAATCTTTAATCAAAATGGCATATTTTAAAGAAATTGAATCATTGGTGTTTGGGGTGATATCCGTTATATCCATTGTGCAGGTATGAATTATTATAGATTAGATAGGAGACTAGCGCTTTCAAAAAAATGGCTGAAATCAGTATTATAAGCATACAGTACATTCGTAACAGAAAAATATCCGGCAATGTTTTTTAAAATCTATTTATTAGTAAAGAGAAAAGGCGGGTCTCCACTCAAACTGCTTCGGTATTGCAAATTTAAAGATCAACCTTAGTGGTGAAACTTCGTTTTTTTTTATTTTTATAATAAAATACATAATAATGATGATATATTCATAATCTGAAGATGTCTGCATTACTGTTATTAGTCCTCTTCGTATAAGGTGGTTGTTCGGAAGATGAATAAAATATTCTTGCCCGCAATAAAAAAAAAAAAAGACAAATAAACAAAAATGAGAATCGCAATATAAGATAGGGCTGGGGTGATATTTATTTCTAATTACAGTACTTCACTGTGAGAGAGAGAGAGAGAGAGAGAGAGAGAGAGAGAGAGAGAGAGAGAGAGAGAGAAAGAGAGAGAGAGAGAGAGAGAGAGATGGAAGGAAGGGGAGGGGGTGAACGATCAACAAGAGAAAGATAAACAGACAGACCACTTTCCCGAGCACACCCTATCCTCTTCCAACACACACACACACACACACACACACACACACACACACACAGCTAACCTTTTTATACCAAGACCTATGAATCTATGAATATATTGTCGTAGAGAGGAGGGCCACTTCAAACACTCTTGTTTCGTATGACCTCGTCTGATGGCTTAGACTTTTCTGTCACTTCGCTCTGAGGATGCATTATTTCATTTTTGCTGTATTCAGGCTACTTTATTTATTTTAGAAGAGACTTCTTGAAACATGAGTTTTATATATATATATATATATATATATATATATATATATATATATATATATATAGAGAGAGAGAGAGAGAGAGAGAGAGAGAGAGAGAGAGAGAGAGAGATTCATTAATTCTTTCAGCAGTGATATGCTCTAATTTGAATATAATTGTCAGGATTCTGCAATAATATATAAAAAAAAAAAAAGGTGCCGGAGCTTCAGGGCCTTTGGGTGAATGCCTAGGTGCAGTGTGATGTGTTACTGTGATTGTTGTAATGTGGTGAGGTGCTGGAGACTACTGTAATAAGGGGATATATTGTATCGTTTTGCAAAAGTTGCTGAACTCTGCGGTAGTGAAACACCTCACGTCCGAAAGTAATTAGTGAGAGAGAGATCGACAAGGCCGCTCCAAAAGAAAAAAATTGTAAATATATTTTTGAAACGCACAAGCAAAAGATAAGATTGTGTGCTAAGTGTTTCTTCACAACAGTTCAGTCATAAACCAACAAACTATCTTGTTTTGAATTCTTTTGATTATTGGATGGGCGTGCTACGTGGTAGAGGATACCAAGAAAAGACTTCTCCTGGCTGGAGTGTTCCGCAGTGCAGCCTCCCAGCTTTCTTCTGAATACCAAATTCTAAGCTCGTAGTGTAGTAGTTTGGCCTCGACGCGTTGTTCTTATAAAAACAGTCACGGGAAATGTGCATAACGCCAAATAAGTGTTGTGAGTCGGTGAGAGGAAAACATTCAGCAATGAAGTCATTTAATGGAAAATGTTTGTCCTGTAAACACTTGTGGGGAGTGTGTAACAACGTTGAAGTGTTATGGGTCGATGAAAGGAAAACTAATTCAGTTCTCTTCAAGTTTTTCAAACAATGACACTTTTTTTTTTTTTTTAACTTAAAACTTGAGATGCTGTTGTTTTAGGTATGATTCATAGCAGTGATAAAACAAGGAACTGGTACTGAGCGTGTAATACTGAGAACAATGATGAAACAGAAAATATATAGTATTGCAAAGAATCGACAACAAAGAAAAAAACATGATGTAATCCAGGACATTTGAATTCCATCTGCAGAGAGTAATTCTGACTTTGTACCGTTTCCTGTCATGATGAGAAAACCGCTAAAGGAAACATTAAAAGCAAAGACAAGAAAATCAAGTGTTTTCTTAGGCGGAGAGAAAAACATGACTACTAAATTCAGTTTTATGATAACGACTATCAACACTGACGCAAAGCAAAGACTCATGAATGTTGGTTGACCAGCAAAAGTTTTGTTCATTTATGTGAATTTGTTTCGAATTAATTCGTAGTAATATTATTTTGAATATGTCAATACTTATGAGCATGGATAAAAGAAAAAAAAAGTTTACAGTATTCAGTGAAACAATGCATCGAAGCACTACACAACTGGCTAGATATTTTTTTCATCACTCTGACCACTCTGAAGTCGTCAACTGGGCTGGTTTAATATCAGATGGATGTTGCTGTTCATTATGCTATTTTATCTGTAATGTACTTTTTTTTTTTTTTTTTTTTTTAATTTTCGTGAGTGGGCTGAAAATAATATTCGATACATTTACCTCAGTCACAGCACTTATTAACTATTAAGATCCCCCCAAAACAGATAATGGTATAACTACGTGCACTAGTAGCAATACTCCCAAGATGGATGGCAAGCTGATGATATGGAGAGCTGGAGCTTCCGTTTCATGAGCCCTCGGTTTTAGCTTCTAACGATTCCTTTTTGCTTAAATTTATCAGTGTTTCACTAACATACAGAGTTGGCCAACATACTCTCCTATCTAATTTTCTCAACCTGTCAACACCAAACCATATGTACGATACACACCACACTTCCTATTCAAAATAAGGAAAAATGGCATCGCAACACACAGCCTCGGAGTCACCAAAGTGGGGGTGGGGAACGAATCTCCACCATACGTTCCCCTCAAGGTGACGGCCAAAAAAGAGATACATGGAACGACTGTCTTACTCACTTCTTCATTTCTGCAATATTTGTGGCCATTTTTCTAATTTTCTCTGTGTTGAAAATCACTCCTCTTCCTCTAAACCTCAGCTTCTCTTCTTTACTGAGACCCAGTTGTCTGAGGCGACCAAGAGCAAATTCTTCTCTACATCGTTTTACTTCCTCTGTACTCATTTCAAAGCCAAAGGGGGCTGTATTATACAAGTACATTAACTAAACAGCATATCTAGCTCTAGCGTTCCAGAACTTCATTCTCCTGAATTCTCTACTTTCAGGCTTTGGCTATCGTCATTCCCTGACTAAATAGACTATGTCTGTATCTGGACTTATCCCTTAATTCTACCATGAAAAATTATTTGATTATTCTACTTCTAAGACAGAACACATCCAATCGATTTCAAGTTTCTCTGAAATCTACATTCTAGGTATTTTAGTGTTTACTACCACCTTTGGATCTCTCATTTCACTTATCTAGCTGGTAACCAAGCCTACATTCTTTCTATCCTCAATGACCTACAAGAGCTTGTCCAGCACCCAACCCATATCCCTGACCGCCTAGGAGAGAGTTCCATCATACTATACCTTCTCCTTACATCTAATCCTTCTGCATCTTTCCTATTACAACCTTCTTACCAGTCATCAGCATGGATTCCAGAGCTCTTCCATTGGCGCTTCACTGACGATCTTCTCACCTTCCTTTCAGACTCCTGGTCATCCTCTTTCGGGGGACTTTGGCGAAAGCTTTGTCACTGCACATGACATCTAAAAGGCTTTCGATCGAGTCTGGCATAAATCTTTAATTTCCAGACTGACATCTTACGGTCTCCACCCTTCCATCTGTGCATTCATCTCTAGCCTCCTTTCTTGTCATTCTATAGCTGTTGTTGTAGATAGCCACCGTTCTTCTCCTAGCACTATTTATAGAGGTGTTCAGGGCTCTCTCCTATCACCAACTCTCTTCCATCTATTCATCAGTGACCCTCTAAGTTGTACGTCTAACCCTATTCACTCATACGCACATGACTCTACCCTTCAACTTTCCATTCGTTTCTCGCAGCTCCATCTCACCAGTTACTTTAACATCAATGGGATGAAGCCATGACACACCTATGACGGACTTGGCTCTTATCTCTGATTAGAGTAAAAGCAATATTATTATTTTTAATGCATCCAAAACTCAGTTCTTACATCTTTCAACCTGCCAAATCTTTCGCAGGAGATTTTTAACAATATTCTGCTCAATCCTGCATCTACCTAATACATACGTGAGGTTTCATTCTCTCAGAATAAATCTTGGAATGATCATATTACCTCTCTCGTAAAATCTGCTTCCAAAAGATTAGGTATGCCAAGCCAACTCCATGTCTTCTTTGCCCATGCACGGTTGTTGACATTATATGTAGAGTACAATTCTCATGTATGGGGAGGCTTCCCACAAACAGCTCGTCTCAGCACGATAGAAGCTTCTCGCTTTATTAACCCTCCTCCTCTTACTGGCCACTGCAATCTCTGTCTCTTTACCACATTGTTGCACCTTTATATGTTTATAATTCAATGGTCACAGCTCCTCTGAACAGTCTGCTTACATTCCCCCATCACTACGGCGGGCACGTAACGCAAATCCAGCAACAAGCTGTCATCCCTTTTCTGCCCAACTCTCTCACGGAAGAGCTAACTGTTCCTCTCAGTCCATTGTGTATGTAACAGGTTAACTCTGGAACTGTCACCCTCTTTCTGTATTTCCTACTGCTTATGATTTCCAGTATTTCACACGAGTGTGTCCTGGTATCTCGAAATGAACGGTTCTTGAATTTGGCTGTTATCTTGCTTTTTTCTTGGAGGGAATGATTTTGTGGGTTGCTGGTCTTTGGTTCGTTCTTTATTAAATTAAAAAAAAAAAAATCTCGAAATGAATGGATCTTGAACTTGGCTCTCTGTCATTTTTTTTTTTTTTTTTTTTTCTTGGAGGGGATAGTCTTGCGGGTTTCTAGCCTTTCCAACAACTGTAGTATTTTGTTCCAGCTAAACGATGATTATTGTTTCCATTCAAGGGTGATATTTTGTTAATTCCACATAGCAGCAATAAAAATCTCCCATTTTTCATAAAACCTGCTTCCTCCACGTTGCCTTGAGATCACAAAAATTAATAATGAAATGTTTTTCTGTAAATTATTGATATAGGGAAATGCAAGTGTGTATATGATTGAGACTACGTGTTATCTGAAGTTATTTTAGTCCACTGTTTGTGGCCACCCCAAACGGGATTGAGGCGTCTGGCAATAGATAGGTAGATAGTTATTATATTTAACACCATAACTATAAGTACTGAAGTCTGTAAAAAAAATAAGAAAATACGTCTTTTAAATAAAAATCTATATTCGAAATGACATATTGCAAGAAATTTAATCATTGATATTTGGGGTGATATCCATTATATCCATTATGCAGTTATGAATTAGTACAAAGATATTAGACTAGCGCAGAAGAGTTTCTATCCAATCTATCTAAAATCGGTATTGAAAGCTTACATTCGTAAATGAAAAATATCTTGCAATGTATATTTTAAACCATTTCTTAGTAAAGAGAAAGAGCGACTTTCCACTCAAACTGCTTTGATATTGTAAAATTAAACAACTTTGCTGCTGACACATCTGGCTTTTTTTTTTTTTTTTTTAAGTAAGAAAATGCCTTCTGAATATATTTCAGCTCTGAAGAGATCTGCTTTATTGTTATTATATATCGTCGTACAATGTGGTCTTTACTTAGATGAATAAAATTTTCTTACCCATAATAAAAATAAAGGACATGAGAATCTCATTACAAGGTAAGGGTGGGATGATATATATTTCAGACTAGTCCACAAACGCGTGCACACACACACACACACACACACACACACACAGATGGAAGGAAGGGGAGGAGGGAAGAATCAACAAGGGAAACTTAGACTGAGACCACTTTCCGGGCACACACTCTCCTCTCCCAACACGCACACACACACACACACACACACACACACACACACACACACACACAGATAACCTTTTTATACCAAGACCTATGAATCTATGAATATATTGTCGTAGGGAGAAAGGCCACTTCAAACACTATTGTTCAGTATGACCTCGTCTGATGGCTTAGACTATTGTCAATCACTTCAGTCCCAGGACGCATTATTTATTTCATTCTAGTTGTCTTCAGAGTTTTTTATTTATTTTAGGAGCGGCTTTTCGAAACATGTGAGTGACATATATTGCCATCATCAATTCTGCCAGCACTAGTGTGCTCTAATATGAAAATAATCGTTAGGATTCAGCAAGAAATAATAAGTAAATAGATGCCGAAGTTCCAGGGCCTTTCGGCTAATGCCTAGGTGCAGTGTTATTTGGGATTGTGATTTTTGTAATGTGGTGAGGTGTTAGAGTCTAGCATGGGGATGTGTGATGCCGTTTGGCGAAAGTTGGTGAAGTCTGCGGGAGTGAAACACCACGCGTCCAAAAATAGTTAGTGAGAAAGAGACTGGCAAGGCCGCTCCTAAAGAAAACTATTGTAAATATATTATACAGACTAGCAAGCAAAAGATAAGAATGTGTGCCAAGTTCTCCTTCATTACAGTTCAGTCATAACTCGACAAACTATCCTGTTTTGCAAAAATTGATTATATTGGATGGGCGTGCTGCGCGACAGAGGATACTAGGAAATAATTTTCTCCTGGCTGGAGTGTTCCGCAGTGCAGCCTCCCATCTTTCTTCTGAATACCAAATTCTAACCTCGTGGGTTAGTATTTGGCCTCGACGCGTAGTTCTTGTAAAAACTCTCACGGGAAATGTGCATGACGCCAAAGAAGTGTTGTGAGTCGGTGGGAGGAAAACATTGAGGAATGAAGTGAGTCAGTTAATGAAAAATGTTTGTCCTGCAAACACGTACCAGAAGTGTGTGTAACAGCGTTGAAGTGTTATGGGTCGGTGAAAGGAAAACTAATTCAGTTCTGTTCCAGTGTTTCAAACACTGACATTTTTTCTCTCTCTATTTTTAACCTAACGATTCGTGGATGCTGTTGTTTTAGGTATGAGTCACATTTGTGGTAAAGCAAGGAACTGTATCGAGGGTGTAATACCGAGAACAGAGATGAAACACAGAATATAAACAGCACTACAAATTAATTATCAACAGCAAAGAAAAATAACATGATGTAATCCAGAGCATTTGAATTCCATCTGCATAGAGTAATTCTGACTTTGTACCTTTTGATTCATGATAAGAAAACCCCTAAAGGAAACATTAAAAGCAATCAGACAGAGACACTAAACTCGTCTGTTTTCATAGGCAGAGAGAAAAATATGACTATTATACTAAATTCAGTTTTATGATAATGATTATCAACACTGAAGCAGTTCAAATACTCATGAATGTACTATAGGTCGTCCAGCAACAGTACAGTTCATTCATGTGATGTTTGTTTCGAATTAATTCGAGGTAATTGTTTTGAATATGTCTCTACTCATGAAAATGGATATAAATAGGAAAAAAATACAGTATTCAGTGAAACATTGCATCGAAGCACCTTACCCAAATGGCTAGATATTTTTGGCTTCACCTTGACCACCCTCTTGTCGTTAATCGGATTGGTTTAATTTCAAATGGATGTTGTTATTCACAATATTATAGTATTACATCTGTAATATACTTCTCTTTACTGTATATTCGAAAGTGGACTGAACATACAGAATTTCATACATTTGCCCTAATCACAACACTTATTTACCATTAAGATCCCCAACAAATAGATACTGGTATAACTACGTGCACTAGTCGTACAGGGTAATACTTTCAAGGTGGATGGCAAGGAAATGATATGGAGAGCTGGAGCTCCCGTTCCATTATCTCTTGGTATTAGCTTCTGACCATTCCTCTTTGCTGAAACTTATCAGGGTTTCAGTAACATAGAGAGTAGGCCAATATACTCGCCCAAACAATTTCCTCAAACTGTTAACACCAAACGACATGCACGATACACAACACACTTCCTGTATAAAATATGTAAAAATGGCATCTTTTAAATATAAGCAAAAATGGCATCATAACGCACAGCCTCAGAGTCCCCAAGGTGAGAGGGGGGGAGGCGTATCCCTACCATACGCCCCTCTCCGGGTGACGGGCAGTGAGAGATGCATGGAACGACTGCCTGACTCACTTCATTTGTGCAACATTCGTGGCCTTTCGTCTAATTTTCTCTCTGTTGAATATCGCTGCTCTTCCTCTAAACCTCACCTTCTCTTCTCTACTGAGACTCATTTGATTGCGGCAACCAAGAGCAATACTCTCTCTGTATCCTCTTACTTCTTGTATGCTCACTTCAAAGCCAAAGGGGGCTGTTATATATATGTACTAAACAACATAGCTTGCTCTCGTGTTCCTGAACTTCATTCTCCTGAATTCTCTACTTTCTGGCTTCGGCTATCCTGTCATTCTCTGACTAAATTTGTCTGTACTGAGTCCTTACCCCTTAATTATACTACAGAAAGTTCTTTTGACTCTCCAGCTTCTAAGATGGAACACATCAAATCGATTTCTAGTTTCTCTGAAATCTCCATTCCAGGTATTTCAGTGTTCACTTCCACCTTTGGATCTCATCTTGCACCGATCTAAACCGTAGCCAAGCCTACATTCTTTGTATCTTTAATGACCTAAAATCGCTTGCACAGCACCCTGCCCATTATCCTTGACCGCCTTGGAGAGAGTTCCATCATACTAGGGCTTTCCTTACATCTAATCCTTCTGCATCTTTCCATTTGCAACCTTCTTTCCAGTTATCAGTATGGATTCCTCTAGAGCTCTTCACTGGCGATCTTCTCACCTTCCTTTCAGACTCCTGGCCATCCTTTTGTGAGGGGATTTTGGCTAAAGCTTTGCCATTGCACATGACATCTAAAAGGCTTTCGATCGAGTCTGGCATAAATCTTAAATTTCCCGACTGACATCTTGCGGTTTCTACTCTTCTATCTGTGCATTCAACTAAAGCTGTTGTTGTAGATGGCCACCGTTCTTCTCCTAGAGATATTAATAGTGTTCAGGGCTCTCCCCTATCACCACTCCCCTTCCATCTATTCATCCGTGGCCCTCTAAGCTGTACGTCTAACCCTATCCACTCAAACGCACATGACTCTATCCTTCAACTTTCCATCCGTTTCTCGCAGCTCCATCTCACCAATTACATTAACATCAGAGGGATGAAGCCATGACACACCTATTCATATCTCCGATTAGAGTAAAAACAATATTATTATTTTTAATGCATCCAAAACTCAGTTCTTACATCTTTCAACCTGCCAAATCTTTCGCAGGAGATTTTTAACAATATTCAACTCAATCCTGCATCTCCTTTAAACATACTTGAGATTTCATTCTCTAGGGATTTATCTTGGAATGATCATATTACCTCCCTCGTAAAAAGATTAGGTGTGCCAAGCCGAGTCCATGCCTTCTTTGTCCCTGCACAGTTGTTGACTTAATACACGGGTTTTATTCGCAAATGTTTAGAATACAATTTTCATGTTTCGGGAGGCTCCTCACATACAACTTGTCTCAACAAGATGGAGTCAAAGGCTTTTCGCATCATTAACCCTCCTTCTCATACTGGCTTTCTTCAACCAATGTCTCTTCACCACATTGCTGCATCTTTTTCTCTTTACATTTCAATGGTCACAGCTCCTCTGAACAGTCTGCTTGCATCCTTGCACCACTACAGCGGGTGCGTAGCACAAATCCAGCAACAAGCTGTCATCCCTTTTCTGCCCAACTCTCTCATGGAAGAGCTAACCAATACTCTCAGTCCTTCGTGGTGTGTGTGGTAGAGGGAGTGCTCTGAGCAAAACAGACGACTGAAGTGCTGCTGATATTTCCGCTGTTTTAACGCTTCAGAGGAAACTGACAGAAACATTGCTGGCATTGTAAGGTGTGTAAGAATTGTTAGAACTTAGTAAGGTATAAAGTGGTCACGCTAATATTTGTCTTAGCCAAACTAACCCATTAACCCGCGGCGTCCCGTCGACGTACTTCCACGTCCTCACGTTATGTCACTGCCAATCCCGTTGACGTACTTCAACGTCCTGCAATTGCAAGGTTCATAATTTCCACAATTTTCAAAATTCGCGCGAGATTTTCGATTTGCCCATGTACCCAAGCCTCCCCTACCTGCCGCCAGGTGGGCAGCGTCCTAGACCCCGCGTGACCCGCGCTCACCCTTGTCTCGGTCACTCACCTGCTAGCAGTGACCCAGGTCAGACATGGCGAGGAAAGGTCTCTCAGATGAGGAAATTGCATCCGCCCTGGAAGCCTTCACTGGAGATAGTGATTCTCCACTTGACGATGATGTGGTGGAGCGCGATTACGTCCAGCCAGAGGAAGAAATAAGTAGCAGTGATGAAGAGGTCCCTTCGCCCCGGAAAACGTGGTATGTGACATACCGTAAGGCAAGGGAAGGCCAGCCTGCTCCCCAACCACGTGCACGGCTATCTCTCCATCCCGAATCTGATGAGGACGAGGATGAGGACGATGAGGATGACGGCGGCTTAGGACGTGATATCGCCTCGTGGTTGGGAAAAGAAAAAATATCACCCCGAGGATCAGAAGGTGGGGCGAGAAGACATATAAGGTATGGTGAAAGTCTTTTGTCTGGGGAAGTGGAAAGTGGTGTGGTGGGATTGCTGGGTGAAAGGGAAAGTAGTGTGGCGGCAGCACGGGGTGAAAGGGAAAGTGATGTGGGGGTAGTGCGGGGTGAAGGGGCAAGTGGTGTGAGGGAGGCAGCACGAGCACGTGGTGCACGTAGGCCTAGGGGAGAGGAGGTGGAGCCACTCCCCAGCACGTCTTTCGCCCCACAATATTCCCAAACTTCCTCCACACAGCCCCAGGATGTGGGGAAAGGAAGGAAAGGGTAAAGGAAAAGGGAGAGGGAAGAGAAGTGCGAGTGATGAGAGGCACCGCTCTCCACCTCCCCAACCTCCCCCACCACCCTCACCTCCCCACCCTGACGAAGGGGACGATGGGGACGTGGCTGGAGACGGTGGTGTCTCGTGGATCTGGGAAGATGGGAGTAATTTTACTCCCATCATTCACCCTTTCACTGAGGAGTGGCGGTCTGGTTGCACGGCTCCAGGTGTGCATGCGGGTTCGTCTAGGGTGGATTTTTTCCATTTGTTCTTTGGGGAGGCGTTTGTGGGGCGCATAGTTGAACAGACTAATATATTTTCACGAACACAGCACCGTGAAAGTGAACGTTTGGGAACCACGAGCAGGCATTCCCAACAATATGACTATCCCATTACAATTTCAGAGATGTTCTTATTTTTTGCCCTGGTTCTCTTGATGGGTGTGGTAAGGAAAAACCAAATTCCTGCCTACTGGACAACTGACCCAATGATCCTCACACCTTTCTTTGGAAAGGTGATGAGTCGTAACAGATTTCAGTATATTCTCGGCCGCCTCCACTTTTTTGATGCAGAAGATCCAGCCAATGCAAATAACACAGATAAAATGAGGAGAATTAGGCTGGTATTTGATCATTTACGGGAAATGTTCCTCTCCTCATTTTATCCTTACAGAGACCTCGTCATAGACGAGAGTCTTGTGTTGTGGAGAGGCAATATTTCCTTTAGGCAGTACATACCCAGCAAGAGACACCGTTTCGGGTTCAAGATCTTTGTTATGTGTGACTGTAAGACTGGTTATGTGCAAGACATAGTCTTGTACACGGGCGCACAGACAGATATAACAGAAGATCGGAGTATAGGACTCTCTGGGGCCTTGGTGAAGACAATGATAGAGGAGTACCTTCATCATGGTCATGTGTTGTACCTGGACAACTGGTACACTAGCCCTCTTCTCGCTAGGTTCCTCCATCAACACGACACCGGAGTCTGTGGTACAGTCAAGAGAAACCGTCGCCATATGGTCAAGATAGGGAGGAAACTTGACAAGAACGAGGTGGTTTTCTTCCAGGCCAATAACATCCTTGCCACCCTGTGGAACCACAACAGGGAAGTTTGCCTTCCTCCTATCAACTGTTCACAGCCCCCTGATGCACCGCACAGACTCTGTGGATCACCGTAGCGAGAGGAGGCGCAACGTATGGAAACCCAAGTCTGTACTGGACTATAATCTGAACATGAGGCACGTGGATCAGTCAGACTCGATGATTTCAAGTGTTGACTGTGCCAGGACCACGATGAAGTGGTACAAGAAACTCTTTTTCCACTTGCTCGACATCACGGTCCTGAACGCCCACTACCTGCACGCCATGTGACCAATGGGGTATCCGAGACCTTTGAGGGGTTTGTGAGGGAGCTGGCACGTGAAATAATCGCCAAGCATGCCCAGGACAGACCCACACACCGCACCCGCATCCCCGTGGCTGCCCAGACTCCCCTACGTCTTGCAGGACGCCACTATCCTAGCACAGTCCCTTCCGACCCAAACCGTCGTAAACCCCAGCGCCGCTGCCATGTATGTAAGCACTCGACAGTCAGACCATCCACTCAGAGAAAAGACACAAGGTATGAGTGTGTCGAGTGCAATGTTGCGTTGTGCCTTCAGCCTTGTTTCAAAGAGTACCATAATTTCCTACACTACTGAAACTGTGTGGGATGGCAATATGACGCTCATTATAATGGTAAGGCCAGTCAGTAGGTGCTAAGTCAAATATAAAGTTGAAACGGGTGTAATGTTTTCAGGAAAGTAATGTATAAGTTAAGAATTAGTGTAAGTTGAAAGAAGTGATATCAAAAATAAACCCACTGTGTAAATCTGCGAAAATATGACGCTCAGTATAACACTCTGGTCAGTAAATATGTGATAGCAAGAATATAAAGTGGAAACGGGTGTAATGTTAGCATGAATAAAACGTATAAGTTGAACAATAGTGTGAGTTGTAATAATTGATGTCACGAGTACACCCACATTCTGGTCAGTAAGTATGTGATAGGAATTAAATAAAGTGGAATTTGTTGTAATGTTAGTAGTAAGGTATTTTATAAGTTGAATACTAGTGTAAGATGAAACAATGATATCTCGATAACACTCCCTGTGTAAGTACCCGCTAATATGACGTTCAGTTGAATCGTAAGGTTTGAAATTATGTGATATCAATTATATCAAGTGTAAACATGTGCAATGTCAGTGGAGAATTATTATATAAGTACAAAAATAGGTTGTAAGTTGAAATAGTAGTCATAGCGACTTCACCGTGTGTGTTATTATGCGCTATTATTACGCTAAATATTTACGTAAGGCCTGAAATTATCTCAAAACAGTTCTATAAAGTTGAAAAGTGTATAATGTTATTAGGAAAGTATTATGTAAGTAGAAAAACACAATACGAGTTGAAACAACAGTCACAGCGAGTTCACTCACTACGTAAATAAGTGCTAACATTACGCTAAATATTATCGAAAGGCCTGTGAATACGTAAAAACAGTTCAATAAAATGTAAACTGGTATAATGTTATTGTAGAAAGTATTATGTAAGTAAAAAAAATGATATGTATCATGATTTTCGAATGTTAGCGATTCATCGTGACCAGTCTGCCCGATTTCTCTTGCTCAAGCTGCACGATGGTACAATGCTTATTTCTGCTCTATTTTTGTATAAAATCCAATTTACTCTTTTATCACATGTTTTTATGTTTGTAATAAATACATATCTACTTACTTTCATTGGTTTCCCAGACTTATAATACCATAGAAAACGTTAGAGGCTCAGACCACCTACAGAGAACACGGGGCCAGGTGTGACCAAGGCATACCTGTTTAGGGCAATTATGGACCCGGAGGAACAATTTCTTTGTGACTGACCATTGTTTCTGACCAAAAGCGAAAGCTTTAGCAAAAAAAATTTGGGTCCAAAAATGGTCGGGACTGGGGGGTACCATTGGTGAGAAAGTGGTCGGGACGGGGCGGGTTAAATATCTGGGCACTGGATTGACTTCTCTCTCAAACCTTAAGTTGATTTCTGCACATGCGCAGAAGGCCAGTAGCAACGAGTCCATAGCAACCACACCGAAACGAATCAGAATACAATAACAGAATGGCAGATGCATCTGGTTATAGTGATGCTGCCACTGTGTGTTCACTCACACCAAGCAACGTAGAAAAATTGAAAAATGTCCAGCTGAAACAAGCTCTATCTACGCTTATCAATGAAACCCGAATGGAGGAGCCATCCAACTCGGTACTGCTGGCAGAGATGCGAAGTGCGAAGCAGTCAGTAGCTGAGCTGACGGCACAGAAACAACAGGTGATACACCTGTCTGAAAAGCTAGATGATGCATACAAGATTATCCACCAGCAGCAGCTTGTCTTGGAAGCCCTGGACAACAGAGACCGGAGACAAAACCTTATTGTAACTGGAGTACCAGAGGCTGCAGATGAGCTTGGCAGTACGGATGAGGAGAAGATTGGGAAGGTGTTAGAAGTGGCGGGCTATACCGAAGCAGACGACCGACGCAGATGGGTGGTGAAGGGTCTTGGGAAACCAAATGACAGGAACATAAGGCCAATTCATGTCACCGTGAATGATCAGAAACAGAGATAGCATACTGAGGGTAGCCATAAACTTAAAGCAGTGTTTCTTAACCTGGGGTGCTGAAATCAATTCTGGGAGGTGCCGGAAAATGATGTATTATTGTTTTTTGTTTCTTATTGGTTTTGTTTAGTACTGCCATCCTTGATTTTTTTTTTTTCTGAGAATGTTTAAAATAAACTGTTAGGCAATACTTCACTTCACTTCACTTCACTTCGCTTTACTTTAACCCAGCAGCAGTGTAGCAACTGTAAAACCAGTAACGAGATGTAAAGGGGTTCTGGCTGGACTTAGAACTTATTACAGGGGTGCTGAGGTCGGAAAAGGTTAAGAAACGCTGACTAAAAGGACGCCAGTCGACCAATATCAAATGTATATATTAAAAAGGATGTTGATCCTGCTGTAAGGAAAGAAACTGCACGTCTTCGTAAGAGGCAAAGAAAAGAGAAGGAGAAAGCAGAGAATGTGGAGTAAATACAAGTTACGATTGGAAAAACCGGGTATTACTGAGAGATGGAGTAATGATTGACAGGTTCGCACCTAATTTTTTCTAGTGCCCAATACCATCTTTGAATTAAAACTCTGCTCCTGGAACATTGCCAGTCTTAAGGATAAACTTCAGGAACCGTATATACTTAAGTCTGTTTTAAAGTATGATATTATATGGATACTTGAGGCAAAGAAGTACTTCAACTTAAGTGTCCCAGGATTTAGTGTTTACAAGAATGTTTCAAGGAAGGGCCATCACAGGGGTGGAGTGGTGATGTTGGTGAGGAGTAAATTGGTAAGAAACATTAGTCAAGTGGAAACAGCTGGGGAGGATCAGATTTGGGTGGTTTTATTCTGGTGGCCAAGACTGAAACTAGGTGGCGTTTACAGACCCCCGGACGACTCTCCTTATTACCACCCAGTCCACTACGGTGTCCTGGCCTGACACACTGCAGAGCCAGGTAAAGTCATCGTTTCGGGTGACTTTAACGCACGTGTTGGCACACCTCGGATCAACAATATTAAAGGCAACATGTACGAGTACAGACGAGTGACGGATGACATAGTTAACGAGCACAGCAGGACGCTAGTGAATGTATGCACCAACAACAAAATGGTCGTAACAAACCACCTTTACTACAATGAGAGACTGTTAGAGGGTGATATGTCATTCAAGAGGCGTGAGACATGGAATTTAGAGACTGATTTGTGCATTGTGAAAGGTGACTGTGTAGACTTAATAACAGATGTACATGTAAACTATGATATCCCAGGTTCACACCACGCCCCTCTTTGTGTCACGATATCAATCGATGGTAAGGAGGCTTTGACGCCAATCGAATTGCTGCGAAGGGCGTCATCACTAGGGCTCAAGGAATACTTTCCCATGACACAACATAAGCTGCAGAAAAGTGTACCTTATAAGGCTATAGACATGGACGGACTAATTAATGTAATGCAGGCCATGCCACCCTGGGCAGTAGCAGAAAGCGGTGAAGGGGATGATGTAGAGGCACTGGTGGCGGAGGGTTGCCGTGTCATCATTGATGCCGCTGCCAGCTTCGCCAGGCAACAACCAACTACGGATAACGTCTGGGACGAGTCACACCCGCGATGGAAGCGTTTGTTTGACACTGACGACAACAAACTCATATGGAAATCTATTAACTGGAAAGGTAATATTGAGCAAAATGAGGAGAAACCCAATGACGATCAATTTAAAGAATATTTTTAAAATTTATTAATCCCGGAAAATGCTCAAAATGTTGATATAAGTGATCTTAGAGTGGCACATTATATACCAGTGTTAAATGACCCATTCACAAGTGACGAGTTGACCCTGGCTGTTAACAGTATAGATATTAATAAGAGTTACGGTGGAATATGTTGGAGTATGTCCTGGTATAATTAGACAGCTGCCTGGGCATTGGTTTATATTTTTCCTTACGATATTCAATTTGCTATTTACTCGATCGTTTTACCAGCTAGCTTGCGGCTATAGTAAACGCATTGTGCTGTTTAAACCAGGAAATAGACTGATGTGTGGAAATGATAGGGGAATTAGCATAATGGACACACTTGCCAAGGTATATGATACGATGATACTAAATAGGCTAAAACTTTGGTTTAATATTGATAAATGTCAGGCTGGTGTTCAGAAAGACAGAGGATGTATTGAACAAATACTATCTTTAAGATTATTATGTGACTATGCAGTACGTAAGAAAGTAAAATTGTATGTTTTATTTATTGATTTCAGCAAGGTTTATGATAAGGGCCCCCGAGAGAAATTGATAGAGCGACTGAGAGAGTTGGGATGTGGTAAAGTGATGCTGCAAGCAATTAAGGCCATGTATATATGCACAAAAAAAAATATCTTAAAATCTGTAACTATAGACGCATCTATCGGCGTTCGCCAGGGGTCTTCCTCGAGTTGTTTACTTTTTGTAATGTACATTGATCATTTGGTACGAATGATGAAAAGAGCTATAGCGACTGATGTTATGTTATTAATGGATGACGCTGTGATACTTGCAACTTCTCGAGAAATGTGTTTGAGGAAACTTGCTGTTGTATGTGAATTCTGTAAGGAAAGTGGGATGATAATCAACGGAAAGAAAAAGAAATTTTTCGTAATTAACGGTCAGGGGTGCGATAAAGTATGCTTAACGAGTAGAGGGTTGCGGGTAAACTGCGTATCCCAATACCTGTACTTGGGCGCGTGGTTTAATGATTCAGACAATATGAACACTGTTATGTCACGGCACGAAACCGAGTGAGGCAATAGTGAACAACTTCTCTACATTTTGTGCCAATAACACGTTGATGCCATTTACTTATAAAGGAATGGTATTTGATGCCCTTTCTCTCCCCTGAGGGGATATTCTCCCGCATTTGGTCTGATCAGCTAGTCAGGTCAGGTGCGGGTAAGGGGATGGGTCTGTTATGATGTGGCAGGGGTAAACCAGTTCTGCTGTCGGGCCCTGCTCCGGATGTCACTGATTGCATTGCGCAGTTGACCCTTGTGCTGTGTGGTGCGGTGAAGATCTGTCCGTTCTGCCCTTTGGGGCTAAGATGCGAATGAATGTGTTTGAATGGATGAGTAAATGGGAAGTGTGTCGTCCTGTCTCGGCTACCTCCCTTTTCTTGGAGGAAGCAGCCTAGGTATATAGATAGATAGAGCTTTTATGCCGCAGTAACGAGTGCATTATTATACAGCTCAGAATCATGGTTCACCAATAGGATAAAAGTAATCGAGAAGCAATACAATAAACTTGTTAGATGTTTGTTAGGAGTTCGTAAAAACACTAGTATAAATCTGTGCATGATAGAAGCAGGTATCCCTCCATTACGAGACCTATTAGCAGAAAGGAATTATAGATTCATGCAATCACAAAAAAATCAGGTAAACATAGAGAAACCATTTCACATTGTATACAGTATTAGTAGTGAAGCAAACACACCTGGATATCGATTTATGGAAACGTCAACACTGTGGAACGGAAATGATGATCGTTTAGAAAACATTGTGAGGTATGTGAAAGAAAAAGCACCTGGAGCAACCAAACTGACAACCTACATTACAGACATGAATCCATCCATGACAGTTCACCAGGTGTACGTAACTAAGGAGGTTATACCAGACTATAAATGTGAATTATTTACTAGAATGCGGCTCATGTCACATAATCTCCGGGTTGAAGTTGGAAGGTGGAGTCGCACACCCGTTGAACAGCGCGTTTGTCAGTGTGATGGTGTACATGTACAAACAGAACGACACGTACTTATAGACTGTCCATTGACCGCACACTGCAGGAATAACTACCCAGAGTTGTCATTTGATATTGTTAATGAACTTTTTGGTGAAGAAACTCATGTGAGTGAAGTTTGTGACTATGTGCCTGCTGTACTTAGGGTATATCCTTAAGTCTTTATAATGTCGAGAACAAGAGTCCTTTACATATTATTATATACCAAAGTGGTTCTAGTTTTGTGTTTATTTCTTATGATATTAGCAGCATTTATATTTAACGAATTATTTTGCCCTTTACTGTTATGGAAATTTTTATTTATTATTCATGTTGGACAATTCTTGCACTTTGTTTAGTTTTATTATGTGCTTTGTACTTTTGTCAGTAAATTACTACTACTACTACTACTACTACTATGCAACAGGTCAACTCTGGAACTGTCACCCTCTTTCTGTATTTCCAACTGCCTATGATCTCCACACGCATTATGTCCAGCACACTTAAAAAAAATGTTTCGTTGAACTCGACAGGTTTAAGGCCAATAGACGAAAACTGAATAACAGAGTCGAAGGCCAAAATGTAAATTTATTTAAGAGTATATACATATTTTTTCTTTGTGCGTTTTTTTTTTTTTTCCAACCCGCACGTTCATCAAGTAACAAAGTCTTTTCACCTGAACCTGTCCACGATTTCCATCATTTTGCAGCTTACATCAGGTAGTATGGAAATAAAAGTTAATGCTACGGCCCTACTTCTTCATAACACTGAATGACTAGTATTATACTTTAGTGTTAATATGTCGTTACAATTTAGAATTTTAAAGGGAGAGATGTAAAATTTCGGAAAAGTTTGAGCAGAAAGAATGTCGATTTCTACACTAGCTAACGTCAAACGGTTTTAACTAGTTGAGAGTGAGTCACTGAAGTGTGGGAGAGTTGTCAAAAATACACCTATCTTGATCGCAAACACTCTAGAATTTTGTTCCAGCTAAACTCTATTATTATTTTATTGACCTGAGTACGTAAAATGAATTTGAGACTGTTAATGTCTTTTGCTCTGAATAGCTCTACAATTGTATTTTGGCTATTGACAGGACATTTTCTTTAGCTGAGAATGAGTCTGATGAATGTGTAAGTGCTAACGTAGGTAATCTGTAAGGCTGAGATGTATTTTCTTCAGATGAACATAGCCATTTGAAGACCGCATGAATGATAAGCAAATCACTATTTTTTGTGCTATAGTCATTGCTGAGAGCTTGCACTTTGTTCCTAGCTGTCCGAAATGCTTCTGTGTGTGAGGTTGGTAGACTACGCTGAGTGTTCCACTTTGTTATCCCACAGTTGGAAAATATGTCCAGTACATTACTCTCTTATACCCGATAGGTATTTCTCAGCACACTTAAAAAAATGTTTCGTTGAACTCGCCTTGCCACCTTTGGCGATGTAAGATGCTAAGGAATAACCTTTTATATGATAGACAGCAATATGTAATATATTACCAAAAAATGTCAGGAAGGAAACTCACGGACACTATGGCTGGAACAAGAATGGTGGTGCAATAATGATGGTAAGGGATTATGGGCAATTACTTGCTGGTGATAGCACACTTGTCGGCCATAGTTTCTGTCCACTATCCCTCCAGCAACTAATGGCAAGAAGGAAGTCATAACCAGAGCTTTACACATAACTGAGACCCAACATTCAGTGTTCGGACAGCAGTTAGACTACATGGGAAGCAAAGCACGACGACACAGTTGTTCCGTACCCTTGCAAAGCTTCCTTCTACTACCTTCTCATCTTCTCTCCGATGACATGTTTCCTTTTTTTATTCTTGCTATCTCTAAACGATTTTATTCTCCGTAAGGAGACATCAGGTTGTGAAGGGGTCATTGACTGTTTTATACACAGTCACTGCAAACGGTCCCTCCTAAACTCAAGCAAATCGTCTGGAGTAGCAAAAATATGAAGAAACATCGCATGAAATGTTCTCGTCCGGTGTGAAGCCTTGGGTGCGACTTCCCACCAGCCAGCAGTGTGGATAGAAGGGGACCTGAAACTTTCGACTCGTGAGCATTTTTGCTGCTGTTGCTGTAGGGCCAAGGTTAAGCTAAACGTGAACCCAGTAGGCTGAACAACAGTCTAATGCCGCCCTCTCCTGCAGACCGTCATCTTCCTTTCGGGAGACAGGGGCGGAGTTTAGAGACGTTTGTATAACCCGCAGCTCTACCATATAGTTATATTGGTGCCAATACATGAAGACATTTCTCCGATTATCGGGAACGAGTGTGCATTCGGTAAATATGTGTATGAATACCTGAATGCGATGGCTTTCGGCATTGCCAGTCTCAGAGTGGCTAGTACGTCCGATTGTGAGATGCATCAGTTACTAAATTAATGGCAATATATGTAACTCATCCATACCGTGTAGGCTACGTAGCTGAAAACTACATGATGTTCAAAATTCATAGCCATATGCAGCAGTGCCCAGAATTTATCATTTGTTGTAGCCTATCCATTTTCTTTACGCTTTGGGTATTCTGCTTTACAGGGAGTGGTGCGTGAGACAAACATCCGGAGACTGTGCATAATTTTGAGTAATAATTATTATATGAACTCCCTTCTAATATGAATCACTATTAGATTAATGAAATATTCTGGAATGAGCTGGTTGTTCGTGACCATGAATGGCTTAATGGTAATGGTAGTGACTCTTACGACAAACACAGCTGAATAAAATCGTCTGGCATTAGCTGTTTTAGAATACTAAAGTTGTCCAAACAATAACAACCTTAAAAGTTCAATGTTTAACTGTTACCAGGCTACAGTTACTGAAGAAAGAAATATATATTGTTAATATGAAAGGGATATGTGGAATGTATTGAGGGGAAGCAGAGTAGGCTCAAATTAATGTGTATCGACTACATGATTTTTTTTTTTTTTATGCGAGGAAGAAGGAACCAAAGGCCATGAGCCTGCAGTAACAGTTCCCTCCAAGAGAAAAACAAAATACAATAGAGAGCCAAATTCAAGATCCGATCATTTTGAGATGCCTGGACACACTACGTTTGAAAGACTGGAGATCATAGGCAGCAGGAAATACAGACAGAGGGAGACAGTTCCAGAGCTGACCTGCTGCATAAATGAAAGACTGGGAGTAACGGTTAACTCTTGCACTAGAGAGTTGGACAGAAAAGGGATGAGAGTTTGCTGCCAGACGGGTGCTACGCGCCCGTCGTAGAGGTGGAGGAGTGCAAGCAGACAGTTCAGAGGAGCAGTGACCATTAAAGTAGCGATAGAAAAGAGATAAAGATGCAACAGTGTGGCGAAGAGACAGAGGTTGAAGGGAGTCAGTAAGAGGAGGAGAGGTAATGAGACGAAAAGCCTTTGACTCCACCCTATTGAGAAGAGCTGTATGTGGGGAGCCTCCCCACACATGAGAGTTGTACTCCACACAGGGGCGGATAAAACCCCTGTATAGAGTCAACCATTGTGCAGGGGTAAAGAAAGAGCGGAGTCGGCTTAGCACACCCAATCTCTTGGAAGCAGATTTTACAAGAGATGTAATATGATCTTTCCAAGATAAGTCCCGAGTAAATGAAACCAGCATGTTCAAGGATGATGCAGGATTAAGCTGAATATTATTAAACATTAGTGGGTATACCTGTGGAAGATTATGTCGGGTTGATAGGTGTAAGAACTGAGTCTTAGATGCATTAAAGACAACCATATTATTTTTACCCCAGTCTGAGATATGAGCCAAGTCAGACATTAGGTGTGCCATAGCCTCATCCCTTGTTTCTTGAAGTAACTGTTGAGATGGGTGTTGCGGGAACCGAATGGAAAGGTGAAGGGTGAAGTCATCAGCGTATGAGTGGATAGGGTTAGATGTACAGCTTAGAAGATCATTGATAAATAAAAGGAAGAGAGTTGGTGATAGGACAGAGCCCTGAGGAACACCACTGTTGATAGATCTAGGAGAAGAACGATGGCCATCTACAACAGTGGCTATAGAATGACCAGAAAGGAAGCTAGCGATGAAGGCACAGATAGAAGGATAGAAACCGTAGGAGGGCAGCTTGGAAATTAAAGATTTATGCCAGACTCGATCGAAAGCCTTTGAGATGTCAAGTGCAATGGCAAGGCTTTCGCCAAAGTCCCGGAAGGAGGATGACCAGGAGTCTGAAAGGTAGGTGAGAAGATCGCCAGTGGAGCGTCCCTGACGGAACCCATACTGACGATCGGAAAGAAGGTTGTGATAGGAAAGATGCCTTAAAATTTTTCTATTGAGAATTGACTCGAAAACTTTTGAAATACAGGACGTTAAAGCAATTGGACGATAGTTGGAGGGTTGGGAGTGGTCACCCTTCTTTGGGACTGGCCGAATGAGAGCAAACTTCCAGCAAGAAGGAAAGGTACAAGTTGACAGACAAAGGCGAAATAGTTTGCCTAGGCAGGGTGTAAGCACAGAAGCACAGTTCTTGAGAACAACAGGAGGGACCCCATCAGGCCCATATGCCTTGTTAGTACTGAGGCCAGTGATGGCAAAAAATACATCAACTGAAGAAATTTTAATGTCAGCCATGAGGAAGTCAGAGGGGGGAAGTGATGGAGGAACAGCACCAGAATCGTCTAAGGTGGAATTGGAGGAGAAAGTCTGTGCGAAGAGATCTGCTTTATCAGTAGAAGAAATAGCTACAGAACCATCAGAGTAGAAAAGAGGAGGGAAGGATGATGAGGTAAAGTTGTTAGAAAGATTTTTGGCAAGGTGCTAGAAGGAGCGGGAAGAATTCGAGTTGGAGAGTTGAGAGCATTTAGTATGGATGAAATTATTTTTAGTAGAGCGAAGAACAGACTTAGCACGATTCCGGGCAGAAACGTAAAGATTATGTGATTCAGGGGTGGGTTGGCTCCGGTACCTTTTGTAGGCCTTCTCCTTGTTGTGGACAGCATTAGAACAAGCGTGATTAAACCAAGGCTTTCTTGCGTTAGTCAAAGGATATGAGAAAGGAATATATGCTTCCATGCCCGAGAGAATAACCTCCGTAATGCGCAAGGCACACTCAGATGGCTCCCTGCCATGGAAGCAATAATCATTCCATGGAAAATCAAAGAAGTACTGCCTGAGGGCCTCCCAGTGCGCGGCTCCAAAATGCCACAGACGACGTTTCCCTGGAGGGTCCACAGGCCGTACCGGAGTGATAGGACAGGTTAAGGTAATAAGGTTGTGATCGGAGGAGCCCAATGGAGAGAAAAGATTAACAGAGTAAGCAGAAGGATTAGTTGTGAGGAAGAGGTCAAGTATGTTGGAGCTCTCTCCAAGGCGGTCAGGGATACGGGTAGGGTGCTGTACAAGCTGCTCTAGGTCATTAAGGATAGAAAAGATGTAGGCTTGTTCACCAGGTGGATCCGTGAAAGGAGAGGAGAGCCAAAGGTGGTGGTGAACATTGAAATCTCCAAGAATGGAGATTTCAGAGAAAGGAGAAATGGACAGAATGTGTTCCATCGTAGAAGTAAGATAGTCGAAGAATTTTTGATAGTCAGTAGAATTAGGGGGTAAGTAAACAGCACAGATATATTTAGTCAGAGAATGACAGGAAAGCCGAAGCCAGAGTGTGGAGAATTCAGAAGAATCAAGTTCAGGAACACAAGAGCAAGATAAGTCGTTGCGTATGTATACACAACAGCCACCTTTGGCTTTGAAATGAGTATAGAGAAAGTAGGAGGATACAGAAAAGGGTTTGCTGTCAGTTGCCTCAAACAGCTGAGTCTCCGTTAGAAAAAGAAGGTGAGGTTTAGAGGAGGAGAGGTGGTGCTCAACAGAGCGAAAGTTAGATGAAAGGCCGCGAATGTTGCAGAAATGAAGAAGAAGAGAGTCAGACAGTGGTTCCAGGCACCTCGAGTCGTCACCGGGAGAGGGGCAGATGGCTGGGGTATTTATGGTCCTCCCCCCTGGGGATGGATCATTGCGGCAAACAGTGAGTTCAATATACATTTTATCTTAACGTAGGACAAGGCCCACGGTAATTAATGTTACATCCTGGCCCACAGTTATATTACAATGTGGACAGGGATTGGAAGGAAATGAAGTAAGTCCACCAGTCTGGCCGGTCGGAAAATCGAACTCAAATTCACATAGTTATGAGCTGGACATGGTAGCCAATGCACCAGCTCTCCCACTGAAAGAAAGAGAAAAGACGAGTGGAGACCGAGTGGAAAACAGAGACAAAACGAGGAAAGGGAATGTGAAAAGAGAGAAAGAGAGAGAGAGAGAGAGAGAGAGAGAGAGAGAGAGAGAGAGAGAGAGAGAGAGAGAGAGAGGTCAGATAAGATCAGACCAGATCAGCCCAGATCAGATCAGGTCAGATGAGGTCAGATCAGATCATTTTTGGAAAGCGAGATGGAGATGGAAAATAAGAGGCGATGGTAGGAAAAGACTGCATTTGATTATTGCATCAAAGATTCTTACCTTCTGCGTATTTCCTGTTAACTGTTTCGCCACTAGGCACAAGAAATTTCGTTTTATGGAAAATCACACTTACATTTTACATCACGGGTGTTTAATTCGTTAAGCAAGTTGTGTGCTGTCCGAAAGAAAGCAAGTTTTATTCCAGGCTGAAGGAGAAAACAGCCTGATCTTATTAATATATTTGAATCACACTTTACTTGTCATGCACAGGATTCACCGAACATTAATGAAAAGAAAAAACGCCCATATCAGTGCACTAATCCTGAATGAGACAGACCTAGTAGGTATTCAGTAAGAACTATGGGTAATAGTTCCAAAGTGGTGACGTGTGCAGATTTCTGACAAGTAAGCGGAACGCTAAGCATTAGGGAACAGACTGCAAGTATATACCAAAAGTGTGACACACACACACACACACACACACACACACACACACACACACACACACACACACACACACACACACACACACACACACACACACACACACACACACACACACACACACACACACACACACACACACACACACAAATGCGTACACATATACAAAACAGAAAAGTAATCTAGTTGTAACACAGTGCTAAACTAATGTAACCTTCAAAGAGTAAGTCATTTTTAAGCCCACCTGGACCTTCGTGGAAAACAAAAAGTGGCCAAATTGAAAAGATCTATAAAAGTCCTGTCCAGTGAACGGCACCCACAACACACAACAGCTACCGTACTGGTTAATACTGCATCAAAGCCTGGGTCCAACAGAGGTGATTACCTCTCTGTTTGGATTTGCTCATTAATTCAAAGAGTCAGAGTTTTTTTATGTAAACATTTATTGGTCATTAACAGCTGATCACAAAGGCAATTCAGAATATTGTAATTATAATTTTGGGACGGTCATTAACCCTTTAAGCCAGGCCTTAAATGTGACCCCCCCCCCACTATACAAAGGCATATTTCCAAAAATTGCTTGTTTTCAAACAATCTTATCTCAGGAACAATCAGTCAAGAAGGGGCACACGCTGCTGGGCTCATAACCTCAATCACCCTCCGACTCCACCCACGTGGGTCCCTCTGTGGAACCCTCCAGGCAGCAACTCTTCCCTGTCTAAGTATCTACCGAAAGCAGCGATCGACTTGCTCCAGCCATGAGTTACGTGGCCTTCCTCTTGGCCTCCTCCATTCTGGGTTAAGTCATGCAGAGATCAGCCTGTGAGTAGGATCAGCCTCAGGAAAGCGGACCACGTGCCCATATAGCTGGAGTTGGCGTTGACGTATTATGTGAGTAATAGGCCTCGATTCAGTCCCAGAGAGTAGTTGCTCGTTACGCACCCGATTATACCAACGATATCCCATGATCCTGTGAAGTCACTTAGTGCCAAAGGAAACAATTCGCCACTTCAGTTCACTGTTTAGTGTTCATGTCTCACCACCACAAAGTAAGACAGGGAGCACCAGCATCTTGAAGATGTGAACTTTTGTCTTTCTACACAGATACTGACAGCACCAAATACCCAATTTGAGGGAATCCATAACCCAGTAGGCCTGATCAATTCGACGAGAGATTTCACTGTCTGATCTACCGTTGTTGTGGAGCACACTACCACGATAAGTGAATCTTTCCAAGTCCGCATGCTAGGAGAGACTGAACTGCTTTATGCAATGAGCCACCAAATGCCTGGACCTTGGTCTTAGCCCAAGACACATTTAATCCCGTTGGCTTTGCAGTCTCGTGAAATTCCTCGAGGGAACTCAGTAATATCTCCAGCGACTCCGCTAGGGTAACTGCACTATCAGCAAAGTCGAGGTGGTTTTTCCTGAAAATGCCAATTGATATCCCACAGTGACTTCGGCCCACAGCCTGCACCAGTACCCAATCCATATATTTGTTGAATAGTGTGGGGGCAAGGACACATCCCTGTATTACATCAGAACTTACTAGCATGAAATGGGATGTCCCCCCCCCCCTCCCACCTCCACAACTTGACAGCACTCTCAGTGTTTGAGTACATGTCAGCAGTTAGTTGGATTATCCCTATGGGGATCCCACGGAATGGCAGGAATAAAAAAAAAAATAAATAAATGTTCGACCTGATACAAGACATTAGCCTTCGACTCAGGAGTGACTGATTTATGTCCGACTGATTTCCACATATAACCCCTTTCCTCATCGGCCTACCAGGGAGTCTTTCTCGATTAGTTGCTACTACCACCAACATCTGCACAAGTGGTGGCCTCAGTCTGGCTCACACCGAAACCTTCAATGCTCATCACCGCTCCCTCTTACTCACTAGGGCTTAAAGACTTACGTGGTGAAGGGTTGAGTATCGGGAGAATGCTACAGTGCCATACCATTTTATGGGCTAGTTTCTTCAGCAGGTGAGTTGTTAAAGACTCCTAAAGTATAGGGATGCATTATTCAGCCTTGGGTTTCCCCCTGACCAAGTCCTAAACCCACCCAAAAAAGTCCAAAAAATTCCTGGAATATTCAATGAAAAAACAAAAATACTCACCAATCTCTCGACTCTCCACTGTAAATACTACCAGATCTCTAGTTGCAAGCATTGTGGGGCAAGGAGGTGAAGAGGAGAGGTAACTTTTGGAGTTGCAATGAGACTGCATCTGGACAAGAGCATGGGCCCGTGGCTAGGGCTGACAGGTTGTGCAGGCCGGGCGGCCCAGGAAGGATGAGGTGGTCTCACTTGCATATTTCCCTTCTGCATCACAGTTCAGCACCACCACCAGGAACGTTAGGCAGGAACGACGCTCGTCCTGTCATTTTAAAATTAACCACAGGATTTTCTCGGAAATATGATCAGTGTGTTTCCAGGCAAAATTATCTATTAACCTAACTTAACCTAACCTAACCTAGCCTAGGTTAATCTATCCCACTAGGGCTGCCTGGCTGAGGGTGATGGTGCTGAGCCGTAATACAGAAGGGAAATAAGCGCCCTGCTCTCATTCCCCTCTTGCCCTACCACACTTTTGCACACCTTCTCACCTGCCTTTACCACTGCCACATGAATTAATCAATACCCTGTCTATGTGGTTCTCTTATTTTATTCGACCAATATTTCTGGCTGTTTCAGAGAAGGTGTGGCCTTGTTAGTGAGTCCGGAAGTACAGCAATGTGTGATTGAATGGAAGGAGGTGTCATCGAGACTGATGTGGGTGAAAGCGAAATTTGAACGTGAGTTGTGGGTGTTTGTGAGTGCATATGGGCCTGGTAGTGAAAAGGATGAAGAAGAGAGGGAGTCTTTCTGGAATGATGTTGATGAGTGTCTGCAGAGTTTTGGAGCGAATGTGAATGTGGTAATGATGGGAGATTTGAATGCTAGAGTGGGAAATGTAGCAGTTGAAGGCGTAGTTGGTATGCATGGTGTGCCTGGAAGAAATGAAAATGGGGAACGAATGATAGCGATGTGTGCTGAGCGAGAGATGGTGATTGGGAATACGCTGTTTGAGAAGAAAGATATTTATAAGTATACATGGGTGAGACAGGAGGGTGGAAGGGTTGTTGATAGAGCTTTGATGGACTATGTGGTTGTGTCTAGGAATGTAATAGGAAGATTGTTAGATGTGAGAGTTCTGAGAGGGGAGGGTGGAGGTATGTCTGACCACTACCTGGTGGAGGGAAAGTTAAGAGTAGGTAAGAGATGGGTGAGAGCTAGGAGGGTTAGGTGTGGCAGGGAGGTTTTGAAAGTCAGTGAGTTAGATAAAAGAGAGAAAAAGATAGAGTATCAGGAGAAATTGAAAGATGAGTGGAACGCAGTGAAAGATCGGGAAAATGGCAGCGTGGAGGAGGAATGGCAGTTGTTTAAGAATGCTGTGGTGGGGCATGCAGAAGAGGTGTGTGGTGTGAGACGTGTGGGTGGTGGTGTAAGAAAAGGAAGTGAATGGTGGTGCGAGGAAGTAAGTATGGCTGTGGCTGAGAAGAGACGTGCATATGAAGTGTGGCTGCAGAGGAAGGATGAGATGTCATATGAAAGGTATAAGGAGAAGAGGAATAGAGCGAGAAGGGCTGTGCGTGATGCTAAAGTGGCAGCAGATGAGGGGTGGGGTAGGCGGCTGACAGAGAATTTTCAACAGAATAAGAAAATGTTTTGGAAGGAGGTGAAAAGGGTGCTAAAGGGAGAGTCTGGGAAGGAAGAACGAGTAAAAGCAGAGGATGGAAGGATGTTAATTGAGATGGATGCAGTAAGGAAGAGATGGGCAGAGTATTTTGAAAGATTGTTAAATGTAGAGGAGGAAAGAGTGGCTGAGATTGGGGCGGATGGAAGGGTGCAAGGAATAAATGTGTTGGGAGAGTTGAATGATTCTTTGATCACGAAGGTGGAAGTGGAGAAGGCAGTAAAGGAGATGAAAACAGGGAAAGCTGCAGGTATGGACGGGTGTGCTGTGGAATGCCTGAAGGGTGGTGGAGTGACTATTGTTGACTGGTTAGTAAGATTGTTGAATGTGTGCTTTGAGAAAGGTATGGTGCCAATTGACTGGGCAAGTGCTTGTGTGGTCCCGTTGTATAAAGGTAAGGGTGATAAGTATGAATGTACTAGCTTTAGGGGTATAAGTCTGTTGAGTGTTGTAGGTAAGGTGTATGGTAGAGTGTTAATTATGAGAGTTAGAGAGGGTACAGAGGGAGTGATTGGTGATGAGCAGTGTGGCTTTAGGAGAGGGAGGGGATGCGTTGATCAGGTGTTTGCTGTGAGACAAGTGTGTGAAAAGTATTTAGCAAAAGGCAAGGATGTGTTTTGGGCATTTATGGATTTAGAGAAAGCGTATGATAGAATTGATAGGGAGGCTTTGTGGACTGTTTTAAGATTGTATGGACTTGATGGTAGGTTACTAAAAGGGGTGAAAAGTTTTTATGTAAATAGTAGAGCGTGTGTAAGAGTGGGAAATGCTGTGAGTGATTGGTTTCCCGTGAGAGTGGGGCTGCGACAGGGATGTGTGATGTCACCTTGGTTGTTTAATATTTACATGGATGGTGTTGTAAGGGAGGTGAATGCATGAGTTTTAGGTGGAGGTCTGAGTCTGGTGAATGTTGATGGTGGAGAGTGGAATCTGAAGCAGCTGCTGTTTGCAGATGATACTGCACTGGTGACTGATTCAGAGGAGAGATTGAGACAGTTGGTAGAGGAGTTTGGAAGGGTGTGTGAAAGGAGGAAATTGAAAGTAAATGAGAATAAGAGTAAAGTGATGAAGTGTACGAGGTTGATAGATGGTAGGGGGATGAATATAGTTTTGAATGGTGAGTTTCTTGAGGAGGTAGATTGTTTTAAATATCTAGGGTCACATGTTGCTGTGGATGGAAGAATAGATGCAGAAGTGAAGTTTAGAATAAATGAAGTAGGAAAGGTGCTGGGAGGAATGAAAAAGTGTTTAAATGTCGTTTGCTTAGAATGGATGTAAAGAGAAGGCTGTATGAGGGTGTTGTGGTACCAACTGCGTTATATGGGGCTGAAACATGGAATATGGGTGTAGCAGAGAGGAAAAGTTTGAATGTAATGGAGATGAGGTGTCTGAGGAGTATGTGTGGAGTGACGCGTATGGATCGGGTGCGAAATGATGAAGTGCGAAGGAGAACTGGAGTTGTTCGGGAGATGGCTGGTAGAGTTGAGCAGAGGGTGTTGCGATGGTTTGGGCATATGGAGAGAATGGATAATGAACGATTGGTGAAAAAGATAACTAGATCTGATGTGAGAGGTGTAAGGCTGAGAGGAAGACCACGAATAGGATGGATGGACAGTGTGAAGAGAGCGCTGGATGCGAGAGGGATGTCTGTTGAGCAAGGAAGAGTGGCTGTGCGTGACAGAAGTAAATGGAGAGAAATTGTGAATGAATAAGTGATGACGCAGCCCTGAGGGGATATTCTCCCGCATTTGGTCTGATCAGCTAGTCAGGTCAGGTGCGGGTAAGGGGATGGGTCTGTTATGATGTGGCAGGGGTAAACCAGTTTTGCTGTCGGGCCCTGCTGCGGATGTCACTGATTGCATTGCGCAGTTGACCCTTGTGCGGTGTGGTGCGGTGAAGATCTGTCCGTTCTCCCCTTTGGGGCTAAGATGCGAATGAATGTGTTTGAATGGATGAGTAAATGGGGAGTGTGTCGTCCTGTCTCGGCTACCTCCCTTTCCTTGGGGGAAGCAGCCTAGGTATATAGATAGATAGATAGAGTTTCAGAGAGGTGCTGTATTTTAAGGTGTGTTGCAAGGGCGAATACAAATGTTTATAAACTACGATACAAAACCTCTGTGCAGTACATGCTCCGAAAGATCCCTTTCACTTTCACTCCAGCACTTGTTTCTCTACTGTATGGTACAGGTATAAAACCACTGTAGAGTGCTTGGCTCGAAGGATCACCTTCAATTCCATTCCAGCACTTGTTCCTGTAGTATGCAATACAATACAGAACCGGTGAAGAGCACTTGCCCCCAAAGTTCCCTTTCACTTTCACATCAACACTTATTTTCCGAACTGTATGACACAAAACTACCATTGTACAGTACTTGCCCCGAAAGGTGGTTTTCACTTTCACTCCAACATTTGTTTTCTACACCATAGTTTTCCTTACATTCTAATACCTTATGTATAAGGCTCTTAATTTTCTAAACATTAACGGCACTACAGGAATGGCACTCATTTCAAGAGGTTTCCTTTGGTCATAACATTAATGTTCAATTCAGAAGTTTTCCTTAACTTCTGTTATTAATGTAGGCCATTGCACTTACTAGTCTACAGTAAATATGAGTCCTTACTTTAGTCAAAACACTTGTTCTTTAAACTGAAATGTTCCCTATTTTTCTATTCCACTCGTTTTTTAATGTATAAAGTTACACTAAAAACACTTCCCCACACGCCCGCGAAGTACAAAGCTAGGGTGATGTAAGTAGTGGTGAGTTGGTGGTGACGTGTGAATGCTGCGAAGGAGGCTGGATGGCCATAATGTGGACTTTTTTTCGCATGTGACTTCTGGCCGCCTAAACCTTGTCCTCAGAGTCCGATAAATCAGAGAATTCTCCTGTCTCATCAGAAGGGTAGAGGAAGTCCTTGGGCTCTGGAGAGTCATCCGGGTCACTCTCTTGTGGCAGCATGGAGCTATGGGAGGAAGTGCAGGAGGGAGGCTAGGCACATCAGTCTATGTGCTAACTTCCTACCTCAGGCATTGTCTCTCCACTTGACAGTGGTGAGAGTATTACCTCTTATTCCATCTTGATTGCACTTTCACTCACCCCTTTCCTTGCTTGAATGGATGGCTTGACAGGCAAGGAGGCAGCAAATGCAAAGTGAGCGGCGGCAGTGGAGAGCAAATCGGACGATGCAGAATTAGAAGCTATGATTCCTTTCCGTGGTAAGTGGTAGACCAGCAGCATCATTCACCCACCAGCCATACACCATCGAGACGCAATGGTGAATGAAGAATATGGCGGTAACCTCAAACCGTGGTGGGAAATGCATAGCGCCATGTACTATACGTCATCCAAGGTGCCCCAGACACCCGTCCTTCGATGGTCCATGCTGTCACCCGAGTTTTAGGGCTTAACTATATGGTTAATTGACGTTTATGACCAAATGCAAGAATGAGGCTCGAACCGGACTTGGGGCTTCAGTCTTACTTTAGTCAGACTTGGGATGCACTCACCAAAAACTGATATTCAGAAACAAGGCTTGAACCTTTCACAGGCTTAGCCAATGCCCTCAAGTCAAAATCAACTCTGAGTGGGCTTCACTCGGACTCGAATATTGTGGCTCTGTTACTTACTAATTCTACAGAATAGATTTGTTTTTAAATCGATGCAAAATAACACATAGTAAAACATCGGTCGCTGCATAAGATCCTTGTTAAAAATAAATAAAATGAAATATATAAAAAATAAAGTTTTTGCTAAAGACTTGGCTGTCAGAAAGATACGAGTATGTAGGTCACGTTACGTAACTTGTATAAATTTCTCAAAGTTTTCAAACTTTTGATGATATTAGATGCAAGTCTTGCTGGCAATGCTTTATGATATTCATATTTGCATCATGATGGTATCAGTACTGATGTACAGACACGAACACAAGTATTTTCGTCTCTATGCCTGATGTAAAATGCAACATCAAACGTATTTTCCTCTTTATACCCGATGTAAAATGAAACATCATATCAATTTCCATCCTTTGCTGCACTTACTGTGAGTCAGCTGGTATGCCTGAAGGCGCGATTCCACCGGGGCAACACGGGCAACATGTAGCATGTGACTTGCCTGGCTTTCAACATGTATGTTGAATGCGGCATTCAACCAGGAGACATGTTGACTGCGACCAGTCAACATTGCTGTTTCATGTAGCATGCTACATGCCAATGTTTCTGTTGAATGCCACAAAACCTTTTCCACCGATTCAACAAAAACCGAGCTAGTTGTCAACACGATATAACAGACAGACAGACAGACAGATATGTAGACAGACAAAGCTTAACAAAAAAACATATAAGTAGATACCGTGAAACACACACACACACACACACACACACACACACACACACACACACACACACAGCCGAATAACTTATAAAAAGGTGTGAATGTATACAAAGACGTGGTGCTGCGTGTCCGTCGTCAAGAGGAAGGCACGAATGCAAAAATTTTCTGAAGTACCGTATCTTAGCTTAACAAGAGACAAGATAGAGAAAATAATGTAACAGAAGAAAGATTTGCTAGTGATGGCACAGCATTAGGACTGGCGGAGAAAGAGAGAGAGAGAGAGAGAGTGTGTGTTCTTGGCTAATCCCCGCAGTGCATCTAGTTTAGCCTGGTTATTCTTGTATTGTTCCAAGGGTATATCCCATAGAACAACAAGTTTTCTATATTCTATAAATTCTACGGTTTTATTCTTGAAACCAATTCATCTTGTTGCTTTCAACATCGAATCCTTCCCGCGACTGGTGGGAAGGCCGGCAACACTAGGCAACAGGCTAAATCTTGTCGCATGCGTCACGTTCTACGGGCTACTTGTTGCCACCTGTTGCATGCCACACAGTCGCATGCTACATGTTGCCTTGTGTTGAACTGGTTGGAACACTTGGCCTATGCGACAATGTAGCATGCCACATGTTGCCAAAATGTTGCCCCGGTGGAATCGAGCCTTGAGTAGACAGTGGATTCAGTTAACATGAAGCGTAATGAAAGTTGAGTCGGAACGCAGGAACTGTAACAACACCCGTTTGTGAATCAAGATAGTAGTATTTATACTGCAAATAATTAGTACCTCCTGGCTGTCCACGATCACAGGACGCATAACATATATGGGGTACAAGACCAGAGAGAGAGAGAGAGAGAGAGGGAGGGAGGGAGGGAGGTGGACGAGAATGAGGAGATGAAGAAGAAGAAGAAGAATATGCGAGGGAAAAGCGGAGGAAAGGAAGAAATAAAAGAAAAGTAGGTGAGGGAAGAAAAGACGAAAGGAAGGGGAGTTCAGTGGAAAGAAAGTGAATGATAGTTATGGCTGGAATGAATGGAAGGAGGACGAGAAGAAGAAGAAGAAAGATTTTTGGGGGAAGATACCGTCTTGATCGTTGTAGCGAAAGGGGAGAACAGCAAGAATAAGAAAAATGGGAAGAGGAAGAGGAAGAGAACTAGTAGCGAGAGAGAGAGAGAGAGAGAGAGAGAGAGAGAATAATGGCCATATACGGAACGTCTGTAATTGTTAGATGTGATCAACCTGCACTTCATATAACAAATCAGAGTGCAATGAAACAATAGCCAGACATTTTAAGCCATCATCGTATGGTTCAGAAATTATCGTCAGTTTTGGTGGCTTGTCGACGCCTTCTTGCTCTCAGTTACATTAATACGACAATTAGAAAAAAAAAAAAAAAAAACACTCCAGACACTCCTTTCTGCGCGTACCACATCCTCTAGAAATAGAAACCATATTTCAGGCTGAGAGGAAAGCTTATATTTTATTTAAACTACTGCCAATTATGTTTTATTCTAGCTTACACAAAAAAGTTGTATTCATCTTAGTAGTAGGGATAGGTAAGGAATAAGCCAAAGAAAGGCCTCCACATTTTCCATTCAGCCTCTAGTAATGAAAACCATGATACTGGGTTAGCATGTTGGCAATGATGGTCAGGCAAACCAGCATCCCGTGCTATTAAGCCAAGAAAACCTTTAGTGGTCAGGGTTCAAAGATTTCCCAAAATATTTTCTGTTTCTGTAACCCTTTGCCTGCCCTACTCGTTTTATCCTATACTTATTCTTCCTCTTTCTTTCTCTATCGGTTTTGTATTTTCGTTTGTTTCTGTTAATCTGTCTTTTTTTCAGTCTGATAACTATCTGTTACTCTCTCTCTCTCTCTCTCTCTCTCTCTCTCTCATTTCTTTTCCTTTATTTAATACTCCTCCCTTTCCTTCCTTCCCTTTTCTTCCCTTATCTCCTCCATCCTTCCTTTGGCCTTTTTTGTCATCCGGGCACTGCTCCTTACCAACCAGCTTACTACAGGTAGTTTCTTTGATAAGTGAGGCTTTTCCTATAACTGATTTTGCCACTTATTTCACATATCGTGCACGTTCGTCCACATTTTGCGTCTTCAGTATTTCGTAATGCTTATGCGATTCATCTGCTCATACTCAAATGTACGAGTATCATCTACCTCTTATCTCTAACCAGTTAGACACGTATGTTTGTTTAACAAACTGGAACGAATTTTTTGTTTGTGTTGATTTTTTTTTTCATCACTGTCAATGCGTAATTTCGAATATGCTATTTGTTTTTGTGTAAATCTGGAGTTACAGGAATTATGCAACAACATTATGTATCGTTCAAGGACAGGAACTGCAACTTGTTACCATTTCGAGAATGTTGAGAATGTCAAAGAATTTACATATTTCCGAGTGTATATTATGAATATAACTAGAAAGAAGGGCAGATAGTAACATCACAAGGAATGCAGGGCACATAGTATCTAGATATGCACTTTTGATCTTGACTTTCTTCTGTAGCTGTGATGACAATCGCGCAACAATCCCCAAACGTAATCGCCCATCATCGCCTCGTTCCACCTGCCCTGATATCTGGTTTCCATCAGCAGAATGTCCTCGTGGAACCGTTCGTCATGCCCCTCGTTGACTACACCCAGATTGCTTTTGAAGAAATCAAGGTGAGAATGCAGATAGTACAGTTTGATTGACATTCTGCATCCAAGCAGGTGGAATGCGCCGATCAGGTCATCGAAGAGCTGTGCAGCATCTTGTCTCCTCTGGTTGCCAAGAAAACCTTCTACAACCCCTCTGAAAGCATTCTAAGCACGCTCTTCATCATCGGCCACTTTACCCTGGAGTTCACAACTTGCAAGCACTCTTCGAACTTGCGGCCTGGAGAATATGGCAGCCGTCACTTTTGCCATGCTCAGCTTGGGAAACATTAATTGGATATGGAGAAACGCACCGCCATCCTTGTTAACGGCTTTCACAAATTGTTTCACAAGACCAAGAGTTATGTGTAGCGGCGGTAGCAATACCTTTTCTCTGGAGATTAGTGGAGCTCTCAATACGTTGCATAAGCCTGGTGTAAGACTGTCTTTGAGAGGCCAGTCTTTCCTCATGATATGTTCTTCATCACTCCAGCTGTCCCACAAGCATAGAAAACATGAGTACTTCGTATAACCGCCTCGCATTCCAAATAGGAACGAAATCATTTCGAAATCCCCACAAACCTCCCAATTGTGATCTGAGTACTTGATCTTTGTCAGACAAATCTTCACATTCTCATAACCTTCTTCCATTTCCACAAAGTATGCAACTGAAATTGATGGGAGTTAGTTGCCGTTATGTAAAAGTACAGCTTTTAGGCTCTTCACAGAACTGTCTATGAGGAGTAGCCATTCTGAGGCCTTGTAATCCAGTCCCATGGCTTGGAACAAACCCCTAACATCATAACAATAACACAACGAGGTTTCTTCACGGTATTTGAAGAAGGATGCAAACTTGCTGTGGCGATTCCTATAACTCAACTTGCAACTGGGATCCAACAAGTTCCATTCACTTAGACGTGATGCCAGCAGCTCAGCACTAGACTTCGTGAGTCCTAAATTTCGGACCAAGTCATCCATTTCCTACTGACCGGGAAAGTGTGGAGTGTCTCCGGAACATTCTCCAACATATGATTCATCATCACTTTCCCCCCTGTCATCATGGTCAGAGACAACTTCCGCATCCGCAGGAGGGACAGGAATCGCCAGCTCATCGTTGTGAGGCACTGGAGAGATCGAAGAAGGCAAATTTGGATATACAATGTTCTTTCTGCTGTTAACG
Source organism: Coenobita brevimanus (assembly GCF_032717465.1). Classification (NCBI taxonomy): domain Eukaryota; kingdom Metazoa; phylum Arthropoda; class Malacostraca; order Decapoda; family Coenobitidae; genus Coenobita; species Coenobita brevimanus. The sequence continues at coordinate 10,772,686 of NC_136983.1, read as the reverse complement.
CTCTTCGCACCACTTACATCAACCATGCAAAAATAACAATCGTCTTTCTCGCTCCTCGTAGCCAAGCTTCAAGCACAGAGCGACAGTTACCGCAAGTGTAGTGCGGAGCCAAATCCTTATCTTGATCGTCCATTGCCACGCCAAAATATGCTTTGTATGCACGAGCAAATTTTGTTTCAAGGTGGATTTTATGTTTGATCATCTTCCGTCCAATATATTCTCCACATACATAACAAAATGTATCAGCTGACCGCTTGCAAGAGCATCTACTGGTCATTCACAGCAATAGAAATACCTTTAGGAACAGCTCAAAAACACGTCAGCCAGCCAAACTAGCAACGTGAGACTAGCTCATCGGATGAACTGACTTGATTCGCGATGCATGATGCAATAATGGTCAAATCAGCGACAACTGCATGGACGCAGATGGTGTGTGTGTGTGTGTTTGTGTGTGTGTGTGTGTGTGTGTGTGTGTGTGTGTGTGTGTGTGTGGGACGTGGTAAGTGATACGTCAGCCATTACATTGGCATGCGGTAACAAGACCGGAAATAAACAACTGCCAATTGTTGACCAAAACCTAGAGATAGACAAACAAAACATACACCACTAGAAACAGCGTGGAAAACTGAGTCTAATAAGACCAAAAAAAATGAATAAACAAATTTTTTGTTAGACAATAATAGTACAGTACAGTTTGCCAGATTTTCCTGTTGATGACACACTCTTTTATTTACGACATTCAGTAAGCTTTATCATCATCATCATCACCATCATTATCATCATCATATCATATTGACCTCCCACATTTTGCACTCTGCCCCTATTGGTTATTAGCCTTTTCCATCCAGCCATAACGAATATCCGGAATTCATCTCCTCATCTTATTTCTGTCTGTGTCTTCCTCTGGCTCCAGCCCTGGGCTGCCAGTTTACTACCCTAGTTGTCCACCTGTTATCCCCTCTACTTACAGTTATATTTTTTTGTTACCAGCTGTGATAGCGAAGCTGGTATCGTTTTCAATGTGTGTGTGTGTGTGTGTGTGTGTGTGTGTGTGTGTGTGTGTGTGTGTGTGTGTGTGTGCGAGCGCACGATAACTTTTGCAATCGTTCAAGATATCATCACAAAATTTTGCAGGTGTGTAGTAGGGATGAAAATTTCCCACGAGTATTGTTTTTAATTTTTTTTTTGTCCGTCTGTCTATCTGTCTGTGTGTTTGTGTGTCTGTTACCACGATAATTTCGCAATCGCTGAAGATGTCATCACAAAATTTTGCAGCTGTGTAGCAGGGATGAAAATCTTCTACGAGTTCGAAATTGGTGAAAGTAGGTCCAAATCTGTGTGTCTGTTACCCCGATAACTTTGCAACCGCTCAAGATATCACCAGAAAATTTGGGATGAAAATCTCCTATGAGTTCGAAATTGGTGAAAATAGGTCGAGGTCAAGGTCATATTCCGAGCCGAGCTAGATACCGGGTATGTATCGACTCGTGGCTGGTGTGATTCCCCCTTTGGGAATCGTTTAGTTTTTGTTTCATGGCTTTCCTTACCCTGAAAAATGTCTTTTATCTTAATCAGCTTAAGTGAAATATATTTCCTTCAACATTTCGTGTAGAACTCCTGAGCTTACATTCCAATGATTGTTCGTCACCTTTTCTTACTGGAGTGGATGAACATGTTAGTTAAACATAACTTTCAACTTATTTCATTATCAAGAGTTCCCATAATAATATTAACTATCTTGCCATTCAATTCTCCGTCTTTTTCCCTTTTCTCCACTTTCTACTATTCTGCTACTCTTACTTCTGCTTCGATCTCCGGCTATTGCATCATCATCCTTTTTCCTCGTCTCATCTTCATTATTGCTCTCGGTTCGACACATTCTTGTCATCGTTTGCCGCCCTTCTCGAAGGGGATGTGTGGCTGTGTGATCATGGCACTGAACTTATAATCCTAATAACTTTGATTCGATCCCCGGTCCTGAATGGGAGGACAGGAGTAAGTGGTGATACAGGAACGAAAAGGAAAAAATACATTGAATGGATAAGAAAGTAGAGAAGAGGTGTGAATGTGTGGTCGTTGTACTGAGCTAGTAATCCTTATAACGCTGGCTCCATCCCCGGCAGTAAGGGCAAGGGTAAAATTAAGAGGAGGTGACACAGAGAAGAAAAGAGAGAAATATATATTAAATGGATATGGTAGTACACAAGAGGTGTGGTTGTGTGGTCGTAGTGCTGAACTGGTAATCCTGGCATCGCTGGATCGATATCCGGATATCAGTTGCAGATCGAGATTTAGAGGATGTGGTGCAGGAAAGAATATAGTGAATTATATTGAGTGAATATGAACGTCGACGCACTACAGAACGCTATTATTTTGTCAGTTTATCTAGGCCAAAACTTGCTATCTCAATAGTAGTAGTTACGAAGAAGTGCTATGGAAGAGGAGCCTAAGTACCGCTCTATTGTCTCAGTGAGCCATGACTTTGGGAATTAAGCTGCAAAACTTAATGGTGGGTTGGTAGCCTGACTCTATTTGACTATAAAGATGTATTGATCTGTTATTGCTGGCTGTCTCGAAACGATTTCTATTCACCCCAGGATTTTTTCCCTACTAGATGAGTTTTATATATCGGTCTTGAAACCCTACTATACTTGGTCACTATCCTAAGCTGTGTAAACTGTCCGGCAGTGGCAGCAGTTACGTATAAAAAAAGATGTCACAGTACTGACAGGGCTACTTTGTGTAATACGTAGCCTTGATATGAATGGATCATACTTTTATTGTATTTTGTTCAGTTCTCTACAGAAATGACAAACTTTTCCACTCTTCTAACCTTTGTGTGCATGTATTTCTTCAGCAAAATATTATATTTGACGCTCATTTACTTTATAAACTCCTGTTAGGCCAATCAGTCTCCCCTTCCATCTGTCTTCTTCCTCCCTCATCCTATTGTCCATTTCTCTGCCTTTTCCCTCCCCCGTCTCATTCCCCCCCCCCCTTTTTTTTTTTAATCCTAACCTTACTTTCTTTTTCTCTTTCTGTCACTCTTGTCTTCCTCCCTCCTGTTATTTTCGCTCCCACTGACCCTTCCTTCCCTTCACTGTGGTCTTCCTCTGGCTCTCTCAGGCTCTATTTTCCCTTTACAGTTTTTCCTCTCTTCATGACCTATCCCAGTTTTAAGCCTGCATATTCTCTTTTTAACACCCACGTATTTTGTACCGTGTGGGTGTTCCTACATGTTCAGTAACCCCTGCACTTCCCTGGCACCCTTTCATATATTCTTATTGTCTCGTTATTTCGCATGTTGCATTACAGTAACAAGTCCTAGTTTATGCAAGTAAGATACGATACCATTAATTACTATATTGCTGTTACTCTACCAGTCGATTTATTCAAATTAGAAAACATCTCTAGTTGTGAAGGAATTAATGAAATAGCCTATATATTTAACTCTTTTAGTTCTAGAAGCCTTTTGCAAGTTAAATTAAAGCGTTTAGTAGCACCAAGAATAACTGCACAAATACTTAGCTAGTTATTCAAGCTATTTTACAGCGTCAGTAAACAGAATTGGGCATCGTAATGGAACCCTTACACTTTTCACCGTTGGGTAATGTGTGATTGAAATTCGTATCCTTCCATCAGTCTTAAATTGATGTACCCTAGTCTGTTATTACATGTATCTAGATTCCGCTATGATATGCCAATTATAATTCAATTTCACGAGTTAAGAAACAGTTAAGAGCAGAATAACTTGCCATTTGAGCACCGTGCCTAAGTGCAGAGAATGGAAACCGAACCTCATACACTAACCTTAAATTAAGAGGCTCCTGTGGTCCTTATTCTTAAACTGCTTCGTTTGGGTTCCCTCTGGTCAGCAAAATCGCCTGGCGTTAGAATGGAGTGAAATAGGTAAGTCGTGCCCCGCTGTTGAAGATTTTGTGTGATAAGCGTTCATTTATTGTACCCTCATCATGAACTTTTGAGACTGACCCACACCTATTCCTTATCATTATTTTTCTGGATAATGTCTGTTTATATTTTCTTGTCATATGCTCGTACGTTCTCTCTCTCTCTCTCTCTCTCTCTCTCTCTCTCTCTCTCTCTCTCTCTCTCTCTCCGTGTTCTCACCCTTCCTTTCCATTGATTCCTTTCCCCTCCCTCCCACACCACTCCCATTCTAAATCTCTCTCTCTGCACTCCTATTCTTCTCACCCTGTCCGCCAATCCATCATCATATCCCTTAGATATCCCGTCCCTCTTCACCACTCAGATATCTTGGTCAACTTATAATTTAAACTCACACTCTTTCTCGTGGTTTGTATCCTGTTTTATCATTATAAAGTGCCGCTACATATAGAGAAATTTATTTCGTGGAAACGGCTTAAGATATTTAGGTGGAGCAATTTGTGCAAATTTATTTTTGTAATTCGGCCTGCCAAATGGGAACACCGTGTACCTCTAAGTTATTACCTTTCCCCAGTCACTGTTTTTGCAGTTGCAGTGCTGTTTATTAACTTATCCTCTCTTACTGTCGATATCTGTGTTAATGATCTTCCCTCACTTCTCCTTTGCATAGTTCCAGCCTGTCACCTTACCTCTACGAGTAGTTGGCATCTGTATTTAAAGGTGACTGGTGTTTAAGAGAGGGTCAAGATTTTACTTCCTTATTCTTTCTGTTATTCTGGATTTTTAAGAGCAAAACTTGTATTTGAACTTCGCCATGCCCATAATGTCCAGCCTACAATGCCTTTATTCTAATAACTTTGTTTACAACCCCCGTCGTCCCCGCCACCCACCATCATTCCAGCACGTCTGGACCAGCCAGTTTTGTCGAATATATCCTTTTTTTTCTGTTATCCTACCTTAAGTAGCTAGGAAATTTATGACTCATACCATCTAGCTAACATGACTTCCTCTCATAGCGCGCCCTCTTAAGGGGGTATATTACATCCTCCCTGTCCCATCACCCGCCACCATCCACACCCATCCCCCACACGCTTCTCCCTCCATTACATCAAGCTATGTTATTTTAGTTTAACTTTTCTATCAGCAACATTATCAAATATAAATGACGTCCCCTCAAAGAGTGTCCTCCTCCCTCCCGGCCTCAAAACCCATCATCACCAACCCCTGTCTGCCCAACTCACTGAATTCTGCTCCTTTACCCATTGATTTGCCCGGGAAATATTTCTACCATCGCTCTATAAAGCTCATTCCGACTATGGCTCACAACCTAGCCTGTTCTGACCTATAATCTCCTGTTATTTATTCTGTTAAGGTACCATGACCCACTTCCTCCTGACTGTTGGAAAATTCTTTGACTACAATCTTGAAACCAGCCAACTATGCCCATTTTTGTGGGGTTTACTCTGCCCATCATACCACACCACTCAGCATCGTCCCAGCTTTTCTAGCTCGCTTTTCTTTCTTTCTTTTTTCTTTTTTTTTTTTTTTTTTCATTTCAACCCTGTAGCGTATCCTAAAGGCCTATATTCACAGAATTAGAAACCCAGGAACTTTCTATTTTAGCTTTCGCAGACTAACGCACACTATTTGTGCTCACTTGTTTACTATTACCTGTGACCTCAAATGACCTCAACCTCACATAGCCTGTGTCCGAACTATAGGTCATGTGATTCCCCATGCCAAAAATTGGCCTGCTGGGTCCAGTCGTACTTTCGAGCGTGTATTACCGGTGACCTCCAATGACCTCCGACCATTCACGTTAAATGATCTTGGAGGTCAACCTCATATAGCCTGTGTCTGAACTGCAGGTCATGTGAGCTTCCATGCCAGAAATTGGGCTGCAGGGCCAAATAGTCAACCGGTGACCTCAAATGACCCAGATTTGAATTTTGACCCCCCTAACGCCATTTTGGGCCACCCTGATTCATAATATACCGGTATATGGTTCTGGGGATCTCTGGCCCCTAGTTTGGGCATGATCGAAGGACAAACAATTAAACAAAGAAATAAACAAACAATGCGGCTTTCTTATATATATATATATATATATATATATATATATATATATATATATATATATATATATATGAGAGAGAGAGAGAGAGAGCGTACGAGCGTATGACAAGATAATATAAACGTGACATTATCCAGAAAAATAATGATAAGGAATAGGTGTGGGTCAGTCTCAGAAGTTCATAATAAGGGTACGATAAATCAACGCTTATCACACAAAATCTTCAACCGCTGGGCACGACTTACCCATTTCACTCCATTCTGAAGCCAGGTGACTTTGCTGACCAGAGGGAACCCAAGCGATGCACGTTAGGGATGAGGAGCAAAAAAATCTTGTAATTTATGGAGAATGTGACCATCATCCACTCACTTGATGTAGTGCTGCCTATTTCTTCCTTCACCCGTATTATTCTTTTTCTGTGTCTGCTCTCCTCGCTTCTTATTTCCCTCATACTTTCTGTCACTTATTACTCTTCTTTCATTTTCAGGTTGCTTTATTTTGAGTGACAAGCCTAATGGTTTCCTGTTCGTCAGGAAACCATTTACAACGCTAGGTGGTAACCATATAACCAACTCATCTGTGTTCCCTACGCGTCAACAAGTGAGTTGGCGGAGGGTTAGTACCTCTCCCCGTTAAACTACTAACGCAAAGAAAAATGGCCAACCCTTACGGGCTTATGGCATCTGGCTATAGACATATAGATAGACAGATGATATAGTTGTCAGAGGCTCAGTTTCCATTCTCTGTAATTGGCTTCAGTGTTCAAGTGGCAGGGGTATTGTAATCTTAACTGCTTCATAACTCGAGAAAGGGAATTATAATTGGTATATCTCAGTTGAACCTGTATTCAAGGTGACAAACCAGGCCATTTCATTCCTACAGAGGAAGAAAAATAAGAATTTATCATATTCCTTAAGAACTGGGAGGTAACTACAAGATTTGGACGTTGTTATCGGACAATGATTATCAAACCGAATTATATTTGCTTTCAGTGTTAAAAAGGATGAATAGCTAGTTATTTTTGTTATTCTCGCTACCACTAGAAGATTTAACTTAAGATAGGCTTCTAGAAATAGAAGGGTTAGATACATATAGTTCATTATACCCTCCACTACTTCGTATGGTTACGAAGTTAAATAACGACAACTAGGAGGCTAATAGCAATGATCTAATTGAAAAAAAAATCTTATCTTACTGAAAAGACTTAAGACTTGATACCTTAAGACAACAAGCGAACTAGTAGGGCAGTAGAAAACATAGTTGTATACACTGTATATGAGGATACTCCTTTAATTTGATGAAGCATTTCTAGTTTTCTCTTGCTGTTTCCAAACGATTATATTCAGCTTGGTAAGAAACAGTAAGCTGAAATCATCCCTGTCAATACAAATTAATGGTCTCTCCTAGAATTAACAAAACGCCTAAGACCTAGCAATAATAAATAATCAGTATGCATAACTGGATTACGAGTGACTATATTTCCCATGATCTCTTCAAAACACTTCCCATTTCTTACCTGGACACCTATTTTCCCTCGCTTTCCCATCCTTTATTTTACTTTGATCTCTCTTTTTTTCTCTCCTCTCCCTTTTGTCTTTTCTCTCCATTCTACATCCATTCTTCCCTGCTTTCTTTAACGTTTTTTTATCCCATTTCCTTCTCTTTTCCATCTTCTTCCCTTTCTCCTTTAATTTCTCCTTGCAGCTCCTCTTCTCACTCACTCAGTCTCCTCATCTCTCCCTTTTCGTCCACATTCCATTCGTCTCTTCCTTCGTTTCTTCCTATTCCCTTCCCTCATTCTCTCCTTTCCCTCTTCTCATAAGTTGGATCTCTCTCTCTCTCTCTCTCTCTCTCTCTCTCTCTCTCTCTCATCAGGTTCTCACCCTTCCTCTCCACTGATTCCCTTCCCTTCCCTCCCACTCCCACACTAAATCCATCTCTGCTTTACTATTCTTCTCACCATGTCCGCCAATCCATCATCATCTCTCTTTTTCTCTCAGAGATCCCGTACCTCTTTACCCCTCTGATATCTCGGTCAACTTATAATCTAAACTCATGCTCTTTTTCATAGTTTGAATTCTGTTTTATCATTATAAGATGTTGCTACACGTACAGAATTTTATATCGTAGAAACGGCCTAAGATTCTTTGGTGAAGTCATTTGTAGACATTTTTTTTTATAATATTGCATAACATTGTGGACACTATGTAGCACTAAGTTATTAACTTTTTCCAATCAATTTTATCGCAGTTCCAATATTATTTTAATAATTTATCCTCCCTTACTATCGATATCTGTGTCGTGATCTTCCGCCACTCCTCCTTTGCATAGTTCCAGCCTGTCACCTTACCTATAAAAGTTTTTTATCCGTATCTAAATTTGACTCTTGTATGAGAGAGTTTCGAGTTTCTACTCCCTTGTTCTTTCTGTTAATTTATATACTTTAAAGGAAAAATTTTATCTGAACTTTGCCTTGCCCATAATGTCCAACCTACAATGCATTTCTTGTAACAATTTTACTATCCCCACCCGTGTGCGCCACCCACCACCATACCAGTCTGTTCGGACCAGCCAGTTTTATAAAACATACCTTTCATCTGTTACCCTACCTCAAGTAGTCAGAAAATTTATGTGACACGTACCATCAAACTAACATGACTTCCTCTCACAGCACCCTTTGAACCGGATGCATTACATCCTCCCTGCCCCATCACTCACCAACATCCACACCCATCCTCCTCATGTTTCTCACTTTGTTACTTCAAGCAGTATTTATGGTTTAACTTTTCTAACAACAATGTTATCCCATATGCAAAATCTCTTCAACGAGTGTTCTCCTCCCTCCGTACCCCCAAATCCATCATCACACACACCTGTCTGCCCAACTCACTGTATTATGTTCCTTTACCCTTAGATTCTATCCGGGAGGTATTTCTACCATCGTTCTACAATGCTCATTCCCAGTATGCCTCAGAACCAAGCTTGTTCTGACCTCTGGTCTCCTATTATTTATTCTGTTAAAGTACCATGACCCACTTCCTCCTGACTGATGGAAAATTCTTTGGCTTGAATCATGCAGCCAACCACCTATATCCATTTCGTACGGTTTAATCTGCCCATTAAATCACACCACCAAGCACCTTCTCAGCCCGTGTACCTCACTCTTTTTTTTTTCTGCATTTCAGCCCAATAGGGTATCCTACACTGTACTCTGTATTCACAGACTATACACCTCCTAACATATCCCACCACTAAGAGCCCGACAGCCTGCCATGCAGACTTGTAATTGTACATCCACTATTCATCATGTGTGTGTGTGTATATCTATTTATCTATATCTCTATATATCTATCTATCTATCTATCTATCTATCTATATATATATATATATATATATATATATATATATATATATATATATATATATATATATATATATATATTGTTCCATAGCCTATGATTTCATCATCCTTTGTGTAATTCTAACGTACAGTATGCTGCATGTTTGATCACGAGCGTGTTCTACCTCACTCCCCCCCTCCTCCCTTGTAGTAGAGTAAGTCGTTCTTTCTGTTGTTCAGAGCAGGATTGTCAACTCTTTGTCCCCATGGCTTCATTTGTGCGTCCTTCTTACAGGTTGTATCAAGCTCTGCCGGCCCCTTTATAATGAGCTCAGTCTCTGCATTATTGCCACTTAGATCTACTCCTCATTTTGCTCACTTCTCTGTCCTCCCCTGTACAGTTGTTATTATTGTGAGTGCTCAGGAAGTCTCCAACCATCTAGCAGCTGTGTAATTTGAGTATAACTGTTATTACATTCTTTCTTGTACTGTTGGCGAAAGGCAAGGATGTATTTTGGGCATTTATGGATTTAGAGAAAGCGTATGATAGAATTGATAGGGAGGCTTTGTGGACTGTTTTAAGATTGTATGGACTTGATGGTAGGTTACTAAAAGGGGTGAAAAGTTTTTATGTAAATAGTAGAGCGTGTGTAAGAGTGGGAAATGCTGTGAGTAATTGGTTTCCCGTGAGAGTGGGGCTGCGACAGGGATGTGTGATGTCGCCTTGGTTGTTTAATATTTACATGGATGGTGTTGTAAGGGAGGTGAATGCAAGAGTTTTAGGTGGTCTGAATCTGGTAAATGTTGATGGAGGAGAGTGGAATCTGAAGCAGCTGCTGTTTGCACTGGTGACTGATTCAGAGGAGAGAATGGGACAGTTGGTAGAGGAGTTTGGAAGGGTGTGTGAAAGGAGGAAATTGAAAGTAAATGAGAATAAGAGTAAAGTGATGAAGTGTACGAGGTTGATAGATGGTAGGGGGATGAATATAGTTTTGAATGGTGAGTTGCTTGAGGAGGTAGAGTGTTTTGAATATCTAGGGTCACATGTTGCTGTGGATGGAAGAATAGATGCAGAAGTGAAGTTTAGAATAAATGAAGTAGGAAAGGTGCTGGGAGGAATGAAAAAAGTGTTTAAATGTCGTTCGCTTAGAATGGATGTAAAGAGAAGGCTGTATGAGGGTGTTGTGGTACCGACTGCATTATATGGGGCTGAAACATGGAATATGGGTGTAGCAGAGAGGAAAAGTTTGAATGTAATGGAAATGAGATGTCTGAGGAGTATGTGTGGAGTGACGCGTATGGATCGAGTGCGAAATGATGAAGTGCGAAGGAGAACTGGAGTTGTTCGGGAGATGGCTGGTAGAGTTGAGCAGAGGGTGTTGCAATGGTTTGGGCATATGGAGAGAATGGATAATGAGCGACTGGTGAAAAAGATAACTAGATCTGATGTGAGAGGTGTAAGGCTGAGAGGAAGACCACGAATACGATGGATGGACAGTGTGAAGAGAGCGCTGGATGCGAGAGGGATGTCTGTTGAGCAAGGAAGAGTGGCTGTGCGTGACAGAAATAAATGGAGAGAAATTGTGAATGAATAAGTGATGACGCAGCCCTGAGGGGATATTCTCCCGCATTTGGTCTGATCAGCTAGTCAGGTCAGGTGAGGGTAAGGGGATGGGTCTATTATGATGTGGCAGGGGTAAACCAGTTCTGCTGTCGGGCCCTGCTGCGGATGTCACTGATTGCATTGCGCAGTTGACCCTTGTGCGGTGTGGTGCAGTGAGGATCTGTCCGTTCTCCCGTTTGGGGCTAAGATGCGAATGAATGTGTTTGAATGGATGAGTAAATGGAGAGTGAGTCGTCCTGTCTCGGCTACCTCCCTTTCCTTGGGGGAAGCAGCCTAGGTATATAGATAGATAGATAGTGTAGCGTAAGGTGTTAATTCTTAGGCCTAGTAAGGTTTTTGTGATTCATGTGTTTTGGGTGTCAGCACTTATTAATAATATTTTGTATCTGTAATAATATATCTTGCATTCACTGAGTATTATCTGGTATTGTCATTTTATCAGGGCTGACGTAGATAAATTTACTCTTGCTAATTTCGTGTTAATAGAGGCTATTGCAGTTAACCATATATTTAACCTGTTTTTTGCCATTACATTATCCTTATGAGTCCTGAATGTTTTGTTGTTAGTTTGAGCATTAAACTTTAACTTGTAATTTTACCTAACTCTTTTGTTTTGAACCTGGAACTTTACGGGACAGTAGTGATTTTTAGTATTCTCACTTAAAGTGTACATTATCTTTCTCTGTTCCGTAACATAAATTTGGCGACCTCTTATCAGGATATTCTGGATATTATCATAAGGATATTGCTTGATATTTTGCGACTGTGATTTATTCATGATGTCTACTATTACTACACTTGATGAAGCCAAAGATTTTTTGTCAAATGTGCAAACAGTGTGTGATGTAGAAAACAGAACAAAGAATGAACTTAAGCTTGTTGCTCAACAATTGGGAATTGCAGTTCACTCTCATCATTCTAAAGATCAAATTGCTGGCATGATTAATAAAAGCTTGTTTAATGTAACTCCTCCAAATGAGCAAACGCAGATTGAAATAGCTAAGTTACAGCTAGCTCTGCAGGAGGCTCGTGTTAAGGAAGCTGAGTTTCAGGCACGTGCTAAGGAGGCTGAGTCTCAGGCTAAGGAGGCGGAGTCTCAGGCTCGTATTCAAGAGGTTGAATTTCAGGCAAATGCTCATATTCAGGAGGCACAGGCACAGGCTCAGGCACAAATTGAACTAGCTAGGATTCAGGCAGACCATGAGTATCACATGAAACAAGGTGGAACTGGATCATCTAGCTCTGATGATTTTGATGTGGCTAAAAATGTTAAACTTGTCCCTCCTTTTAATGAATCTGATTTAACAAGGTATTTTCAGTTGTTTGAGAGGGTAGCTACAGGTTTTAATTGGCCCAAAAAGTATTGGCCAGTACTCCTTCAAAATGTTCTCACCGGTAAAGCTCAAGTAACTTATGCATCGTTGCCTCAGGATCAATCTGATAATTATGATGTAGTTAAGAGCTTGATTCTTAAGGCCTATGAGCTTGTTCCTGAAGCCTATAGAGTAAAATTTAGGACAACTTATAAGCAAGATAAGCAATCCCATGTTGAGTATGCAAAAATCAAAGAAGATCTGTTAGAGCAGTGGTTAAATTCTAAGAATTTGGATTCTGATTTTGACAAATTTAAGCAGATGATTTTGCTGGAGGACTTCAAAAGGTGTATTAATAAAGATGTAAGCCTATATCTTGATGAGAAAAGAATAGATAATTTGTCTGATGCTGCAGTTTTAGCTGATAATATGTTCTCACTCACAAGAGATATTCGAAAGAAAAAGGGAAAGCTGAGAGTAAGTACGTTGCTTCTACTCAGAGTACAGGTAACAGGAAAGAGAATAAAGATGATGTTTCTCAGGAAGTAAATACCAGCTTCACCTCTAGATTTCAGAAAAGTAAATGTACTTATTGTAGTAAGCTTGGTCATACTACGGAGAAATGTTTCAGGAGACAGCGTGATGTGAACAAAAAGGAGTCTTTAAATATTCAGTCAATTGGTCTAGTCTACACCCTTGAGAGTTCCCAGAATTCTTTAACTGAGTTAACTGAACCTGCTTTGAGGGGTAAATTAAATTCTCATGATGGAGCTCCTCTTTTGAGCAGTGACGTGGGTGACACTCTCAAGAGTTCATGTGCTAATTTTCTGTCTGAAGGTTTTGTCAGTCCTCTGGACAGTAATGACAGGAAATCAGTTCAAATATATCGTGATACAGGTGCTTGCCAATCCCTTATGCTGACCAGTGTTCTAGGCTCTAATGTTAATTCCTCTGATGAAACTGTAATCTTACAAGGTGTAGGAAATAATTACTTCTCTGTCCCTCTGTGCAGAGTGAATTTAGAGTCTGGTTTTGTTAATGGTTCCATTATGGTTGGGTTGGTTGAGACACTCCCAATGTCAGGTGTAAATTTCTTACTTGGAAATGATATTGGTGGAAGTCAAGTGTGTCCAGCTCCTCAGTTGTCTAGTGAGCCAGTGGCTGCGGCCCAGGATTGTGATGTCCCTGGTGTGTTCCCTGCATGTGCTGTCACTAGGGCTAAGTCTAAAGTTACTGGTGACTTAGAGGATAATGATGATGATGATGTTATCCTAGCTGACACTTTTCTTGCTGATTTGGACCACTCACCAGATGAGGCAGTATCCCGTAGTGTTGATAATTTGTCTCGTCAAGAGTTGGTTGAGTTGCAGGTTGCTGACCCTGAGTTGAAAGGTCTTGCTAACTCTGCTTGCAGTGAGGAAGAGTCAGCTGGTGCTTCTACTTGTTATTAAATAAAGTCAGGAGTACTTATGAGGAAGTGGAGACCCCCAACAGCATCAGCCGACTGTGAGTGGGAGGTTGTACATCAAGTTGTCATCCCTCGTGTTTGTAGGCAGGATATCATTAGAGTGGCTCATGATTCCAGTTTGGCAGAACACCTTGGAGTGAGGAAGACTGTGGCACGCATTTTGAAACACTTCTACTGGCCAGGTATCTTCAGGGATGTTTCCTGGTATTGTAAGTCTTGTCACACATGTCAAGTTGTGGAGAAGTGTAATCAGACCGAAAAGGTTGCACCTCTAGTTCCCATTCCTCCTTTTGAGGCGCCTTTCACCCGCGTGTTGGTGGATATTGTGGGCCCTCTTCCTAAGACTTCTTCAGGATTTTCTTATGTGTTGACCCTGACTGATATGGCTACTCGTTATCCTGAAGCCATTCCACTTAGAAATATCTCAGCAAAGAACGTGGTTAAGGAAATGCTAGGGTTCTTCACAAAGTTTGGTCTGCCCAAGGAGGTACAGTCAGACCGGGGAAGTAATTTCATGTCAAATGTTTTCAAGCAGTCTCTGAAAGAGTTGGGCATCACCCAGATCACGTCTTCAGCATACCATCCCCAGACCCAAGGAGCGTTGGAGAGATATCATCAAACACTCAAATCGATGCTCAAGAAATACTGTTTGGAACATCAGAAAGACTGGGATAAAGGTCTTCCATTTGTTGTATTTGCCGCAAGAGAATCTCCAAATGAATCACTGGGCTTCTCACCTTTTGAACTACTGTTTGGCCATGAAGTAAGAGGACCCCTTAAGCTACTCAAGGAATGCTGGCTGTCGGAGGAAGATGACGTCAACCTGCTGGAGTATATGATGAAGTTCAAAGAACGGCTGTCCACTGCTTTACAGCTGGCGAGAGAGAATTTAGGAGCTGCTCAGGAGAAGATGAAGACTTGGTATGATAAGAAGTCCAGGTTACGCCACTTTCAGCCAGGAGATCAGGTTTTGATTCTGCTACCAGTGCATGGGCAACCTCTTCAAGCCAAGTTTAGTGGTCCTTATTTCGTGGAGAAGAAACTCAGTGATGTCAACTATGTCATCGCCACACCAGATCGTAGAAAGAACAAGCAACTTTGTCACATCAACATGCTAAAGTTATATCACAGGCGGGACGAAAATAACCCAGTCTGCACTGTAGCTGTTCCACCCGAGTCTGCAAGTGAAGTTCTCACATGCAGCATGAGCCTAAGTGATAGTCTGGGGAAGAATCCTGATATCATGAATGATCTCCAGACTAAGCTTTCTCATCTACCTCCCGAGGAAAGGCAGGAGTTTTCAGCATTACTGCAGGAGTACCCGCAAGTGTTCCGTGCCACTCCAGGAAGAACCACTGTGTTGATGCATGATGTCGATGTTGGAGATGCAAAGCCAATTAAATTGCCTCCTTACCGTGTGAACCCAGTGAAAGTTCCTCTCATCCAGAAGGAGCTTGACTACCTGTTGGACCACAAGATGATTGAGCCCTGTCAGAGCGAGTGGAGTTCTCCTGTCACTCTAGTCCCTAAGCCAGGTGGGTCACAGCGGCTTTGCATCGACTACAGATGTGTTAATCAGATAACCAAAACAGACACTTATCCTCTCCCTCGCGTGGAAGATTGCATAGTCAAGATCGGAAAGGCTAGGTACATTAGTAAGTTTGATTTGTTAAAGGGATACTGGCAAGTACCTATGACTGAACGTGCTAGGGAGATCTCATGTTTTGTAACACTTGGAAAGACTTTTGCATGTTCTGTAATGCCATATGGTATGAAGAATGCACCAGCCACTTTTCAGAAGCTCATGAATGTTGTAACAGAGGGTTTGGCAGGGTGTGTTGTTTATATTGATGATGTATTAATCTTCAGTGACAACTGGAAAGATCACCTATGTCATGTCAGTAAATTTCTTGAGCGTTTGGTTCAGGCTAATCTTGTAGCTAATTTATCAAAGTGTGAGTTTGGTCAAGCTAAAGTTCAGTACCTTGGGTATGTAATTGGTGATGGACATGTTGCACCAGCAGCAGCTAAGGTTCAGGTTATAAGTGATCTTCCCAGACCTAAAAGTAGGAAAGAGCTACAAAGATTTTTGGGAATGGTAGGTTATTACAGGAGATTTGTTCTTAACTTTTCTATTCTTGTATCACCACTTACAGACCTACTGAAAAAGGGAGTTAAATTTGTCTGGACCGATAACTGTGAATCCTCTTTCAACAAACTTAAAGCTATCCTATTAAGTCAGCCAGTGTTCGCTACTCCAAATTTTGCTAAGCCTTTTAAGATGGCTGTTGATGCAAGTGATACAGGAGCTGGGGCTGTTTTGCTGCAAGAGGATGATCAGGGTATTGAACACCCTGTATCTTATTACAGTAAGAAGTTCACTCCACCTCAAAAGAACTACTCAACTATTGAGAATGAGCTTTTGGCCTTGATTTTGGGTTTACAGCATTTTTCATTTTATTTGTGTTCTGGTTTTGACCCTATAGTCATTTATACCGATCATAAACCACTGAAATTCCTTAGTAAGTTTAAAGGTAAAAATCAGAGATTGACAAGATGGAGTCTACTTCTTCAGGAGTATTAATTAGACATACAACATGTCAAGGGGAAAGAATATGTTATTGCAGATTGCTTATCTAGACTTTAGACAGATTGTTTTAGAGTAATAAGAAATTTCCTTTGTAAATTTCTTTTTCTTTGTTGGGAGGTGTTACATAGCCTATGATTTCATCATCCTTTGTGTAATTCTAACGTACAGTATGCTGCATGTTTGATCACGAGCGTGTTCTACCTCACTCCCCCCCCTCATCCCTTATAGTAGAGTAAGTCGTTCTTTCTGTTGTTCAGAGCAGGATTGTCAACTCATTGTCCCCATGGCTTCATTTGCGCGTCCTTCTAAGAAGTTGTATCAAGCTCTGCCGGCCCCTATATAATGAGCTCAGTCTCTGCATTATTGCCACTTAGATCTACTCCTCATTTTGCTCACATCTCTGTCCTCCCCTGTACAGTTATTATTATTGTGAGTGCTCAGGAAGTCTCCAACCATCTAGCAGCTGTGTAATTTGAGTATAACTGTTATTGCATTTTTTCTTGTACTGTGTAGCGTAAGGTGTTAATTCTTAGGCCTAGTAAGGTTTTTGTGATTCATATGTTTTGGGTGTCAGCCCTTATTAATATTATATTGTATCTGTAATAATATATCTTGCATTCACTGAGTATTATCTGGTATTGTCATTTTATCAGGGCTGACGTAGATAAATTTACTCTTGCTAATTTCGTGTTAATAGAGGCTATTGCAGTTAACCATATATTTAACCTGTTTTTTGCCATTACATTATCCTTATGAGTCCTGAATGTTTTGTTGTTAGTTTGAGCATTAAACCTTAACTTGTAATTTTACCTAACTCTTTTGTTTTGAACCTGGAACTTTACGGGACAGTAGTGATTTTTAGTATTCTCACTTAAAGTGTACATTATCTTTCTGTGTTCCGTTATATATATATATATATATATATATATATATATATATATATATATATATATATATATATATATGAGCCGTTTGAGTATCCACTGCAGGACCGGCCTATCCCTACCGAAGCAGGGACGATACAGCCAATGTATCTCTACCCAGTGGCTTAGGCTGTCTGGTAGAGATTGTATGTAGGGTGAGATGTGCTTGTAATTGTAATTGTAGTGTTGTACTGGCTTTGGATGTGTGTGTAGTCTGTGAACTATGTGTAATCGGCCCGCCTTAAGCCAATTGGGTGCAAGCATACTAGTATGCAACACTGGTTCAACCACAGCATCCCTTATGTTCGCCAAAGTACCAAGTGGCTCGGTGAACAATTCACAAAGTTTTTACAACTCTGGCGGGAGGAGAACCCTCGTCCACCAGTGTGCGCAATGCACACTCTACCACTGTACGACAGAGGCTTCATATATATATATATATATATATATATATATATATATATATAGAGAGAGAGAGAGAGAGAGAGAGAGAGAGAGAGAGAGGATTAAATGTTGGACAGATAAAACACAGACTGCCAGAAAAATGGTGAATGACCCATGAACCGACAAAACAATAGAAAACCCAGTAAAAGCAGATAGGTATTCACACAGGATGGGATTTAAAGACATTCGGTGACACACTACAGACAGACAGAACGAAATAGCAACAAACCAAGAGAACAGAATGATGGATGAGTAAACAAATAGGTAGATGACAGATTGAAGTTATAATGAAACTTAAAACAAATAGCCAGCATGAATGAGATAGACATGCATATCGGTAGAGGTAGATTATATAGCATAGATTGATATAATGACAAATTCAAAGAGGCAGAACAGCTTTATGAAAATTTACACAGTTTAACACAAACATATCGCACCAGAAAGACGAACACAGATGCAGACCAGCGGGTAGAGGTACTATTGCGGCCAGGAGTTCTTAGCCACCCTCGTCCAGCCAACCCTTGTATGTGGCAGAGTCGCATTCACGAGCACAGAAGTTGCCTTCGATGCATTTCTGTCGAAAAATATTCCTTCAGCTTTGGGCTTGTACTAATGAATAAAGCAATAGCAATATTTACTTTGAAGGTTTGACTCTGATAACACGAATATATCATACTGATTATTTAATAACTTGTTTCTCTTGTAGAGCCAAGCAAGTGAAAATATGTATATTTGGTTCCACTCCACGACTTCCTGTAGGTTTGAACCTGCGAACACAGAGTGAACAAGTTCGAAGCATTCATTTGTTAACAGGAGAGAGAGAGAGAGAGAGAGAGAGAGAGAGAGAGAGAGAGAGAGAGAGAGAGCGTGTATGGTGGGCGCCTGTGAATTTTGAAGAAATGAGGTGGAGGCAGACTGGCGCAGGGAAATGCAAGGGATGAGAAACCCTGGATTCCTGTGATCCATTGAAAACAGGCCACAGTGTGAATATTTCTTCCATCAGTCACTAGAACTTGCCTTGCTTTGTGATATATATATATATATATATATATATATATATATATATATATATATATATATATATATATATATATATATATATATATATATTAGGACTGCTTTCGTTGGAATAATGAATTAGGAGATAAATGTTGTTGATTTAACAAAAAGCTGTGCTTAAGAAAGTAATTTGCCTCTCTGTCCAGAGAGAGATATCCAGTTAATGAGAAAAATACTCATGAGTTTGCCAAAAATCTCCAGGTGCCAACCACCAGAGAGAGAAAAAAAAAATGCGAACATAAGGCATCTAACAGAAGTTACGTGGCCTGCCAGATTATTTGACAAAGTCAACTGGCGTTACCCAGAATAAAACCCATCTTTCATTTTGTCCGACGAGACGTTATCCTGGGATAAATAAACTCCTTCATCATCAGCCAAAGGAAAAATTCTCTGTTTAGCTCGAGCACCTTATTTACTCATATCGCATAAAATCATGTGTATGTAGCCGGAATGAAGCCCCTTATCTACGGCCTGACAAACTCCCTGTAAAGAGTACCCGGTACTGTTTTCTACAGACAGACTGAGTTAAGCGGTGAGACTCATCTTTCGTGTAAGGAAATCCACCCCGCCTCTGTGTGTGTGTGTGTGTGTGTGTGTGTGTGTTGAATTGAGAGTCATCTGACTTGTGGAGCATGGTATGCTGGTTGGTAGGTTGGTGACTGAGTGGGTGGACTGGTTAGTGTAGGCTGATTGTTTCACAGGCGGATTAAGTGGAGTAGGTGGGCGAGAGGGAGGGAAAGGGTTGTTGGGCTGGTTAAGTGGGGTGGAGTGGGGTTCGTGCATTGTTTAAGTGGGGTGGGTGGTGGGGCTATCTGTAGGACAAGGCAAGCGACGGGTTTGTGTCGTCCTACTTTTGAGACATACTGTATTGAGTAAGGTTGTGGGTATGTGCGTTGATGGGTGGGTGTGTAGGTGGATGAACGGATTGTGGGAAAACAGGCCACTGGGATTAGGTGAATTGAGTTAATGTCCGAGTTGGGAAAATCGGTGCACAGGGGATATTCTGGAATCATGCTGAAGTAGGTATATATATCCAGTGGGTTACAACAGGTCCATCGAGCAATACGTCTGCTGGTTAGGAGGTCTGTGTTTCAACTGCACGCATCAGTGGGTGATATAACCACGTCGGATAATAGGTTTACGGGGAAAATAGGCTCATTATGAAAAATACATCCATGGGTATACGTCCATGTAGAAAACCTGCATCCATGGAGAGATTCAAGGTCGACGGAGAAATTGGTCCATGGGGAGAAAATACATCAATGGGGAAAATCAGTTCTTGGGAAAATAGGTTAGGTAAAAAAGTAGACGTCTTTGAAAAAAAAAAAAAGTCATTAAGGAAAATAGGTCCATGGGGGATTGTGCTCCGAGTGGTGAAAATGTCCATTGATAAAAATATTCATGGGGCGAAAATAGGTCCATAGAGGCACACACGTACTGTAAACATACATAGAGCTATTTAAAATAAATAGAACTTAAAATATCCAACTTTTAACAGCAACCATTGAGTGGAATTAGGCTTACCACTGCACACCTTGGACCAAACAACAATTGGCCAGACCCTATAACCACTTCGTCATCCAGTCATTATATTTCATAGTTTACCTTCATTTAGTCATTTAGGCATGGAAAGCCAACCGAAACGAAAGGAAAAATCCCTGTTTAACTGTGTTGAGCACCTCATTTCTCCACCTCATTCCTCTAAAATTCACGGGCACCCGCTACTCTCTCTCTCTCTCTCTCTCTCTCTCTCTCTCTCTCTCTCTCTCTCTCTCTCTCTCTCTCTCTCTCCTAGTAACAAATGAATGCTTCGAACTTGTTCACTCTGTGTTCGCAGGTTCAAACTTACAGGAAGTCGTGGAGTGGAACCAAATATACATATTTGTCACTTGCTTGGCTCTACACGAGAAACAAGTTATTAAATAATCAGTATGATATATTCGTGTTATCAGAGTCAAACCTTCAAAGTAAATATTACTATTGCTTTATTCATTAGTACAAGCCCAAAGCTGAAGGAATATTTTTCGACAGAAATGCATCGAAGGCAACTTCTGTGTTCGTGAATGCGACTCTGCCACATACACGGGTTGGCTGGACGAGGGTGGCTAAGAACTCCTGGCCGCAATAGTACAATACAAGAAATAGACTGGCAAAATGACAGATATAGTCAGAGGGAAGACAGTTGCAGGCAGATATATAGGCCTTTACACAAACAGATCGAACCAGGAAGACATGCACAGAGACATAAGTAGACAGCCAACAATACTGGGTACAGAAACAGCAGGGTCGGATGAATACTGACCCTGGCAGACATAGCAGACCTGAAGCCCTGTTGTATTACCACTCCGTCAACACTGCTGGCAAACAACTGGTTCAGGTGTTATCAATAGTAGGCCTACCTTTACTTTGCTGGAAAGCCTAATGATGTCTGGAAGCCGTGTTCGAGTCTGATGGTGTCTCGAAACAATGTCACAGCCTAATTGGACACTAGTTTCTAACCCTTGGTGGATATTTGGTTAACACTGTCGATCAGTTTTAAAGTGACGGAGCTGAGCCACGCCCAAACTTGAAAGCTGTGCTTTGGCCACATATAAGTGGCTGAATTTTAGATATGGGGTAAAAATGAGTCTCCTTGGTTGCTAGCTGAAATTTAGTTTGGGGTAAGTATGATTCTCCCGGATAACTAGCTCATTTTTAGTTACGGGGTAAGGATGAGCCTCCATGGTTTCCAATTAAATCGACCCTCCAGACTGACTACAACTGACCATCTGTCGAAATGAATGTGGTTAGGTATCTCGATTAGGTAAGAGCAAATGCGCTGCAGTTTCTTTACATTCTTACAATATGTTTTAAAGCCAGTCTCTCATCAGCGAAAAATACTAGTACGTCTTTTATATTTCAGTCTTAGTACCAGCTGACGAATGTACCAAAGCTGGGGAAACTATTCGGTAGAGGGTTTAGATATAGCCCTCAAGAATCCTTGCATTACTAATATAGACACTCCTAGAGTTAATAAAATCCTTTGGAAATATATGTGATACAGTAGAAAGGACGTTCTCGTGCTAAAGGGGTTAAATAGTTTGTTACCCCAGAAATTTGACGCAAAAATGCGGTACATAGTTCATTTACGATGATTCATAATACAGTTCAATGTTGCGACTTTGGTTCATTTATTTTTTTCATTTGTCACGATGGCGCATCATACATATTTTTTTCTCATTATCAACTGAGTATTAAAATGAAAAATGGGGAGAGTTTTCGAACTGACGAAGTTAGATACAGCCTTCAATAACCACCGCACCACTAAAGGCCTCTCATAAAGTCGAATAAATTCGTCATTGGCCAGGATGAATTTGAAAAAGACCTCCACAGGCTGGTGAGAATTAATTCTCTCAAAACCATGGAAACAAGATATAGAGATGTTATCATTGATACCTATACAATATCACAAATTACAACGAGTACTTGCAAAAATGGTTTAACCCTTTTAGCACGGGGACGTCTTCCACGCATTGTTATTGTCAGTAATAACGATCTTATTTAGAAGAGGAAGAATTCTGGAAGTGGAGGGGTTAGATAGAGCCTTCATTAAGCTCTGCATCATGAAAGGTCTATTCTAAGCCAGATAAGATTATTTAGTAGTACATAGAATAAAGTGACTGAAGACGTCCTCGAGCTGAATATGCTAATTATTACGGAACCCCAGAAACAAAAATGAACAATATATATTTGATCTTCTGGTACACCTTCTCGAATCAAAAAGGTCAGACATATCTGCATAATGTTAAAAACAATGGAAAGTTACTGATAACACTGCTTTTAACTCCGTCAGGTTGACGACGTAGGCTATTATACACTGAAATTTTATTCTTTCCTCCTACAGCCGATTTCATTCAACATAGGAGGTTGTTAGTGTTGAAAAAGGTTAATGAAGGTTCATCTGCCCTCTCCAATTCCAAAATATTGTAAGTTAAATAAAGCCATCTGGACCAGGCAAAAATTAAAAAAAAAAAAATACGTGATGTAACTGAAAGGATTTAAGATGGATGTTGTATGCAATAGAATTCTGTAGATCTGTTTTCAGATTGAAATAAAAAGATAATCGGTTTAATGTATGTATTATTTCAATAATACTTTTGCACTTATTCGAAAAAGTAATATGTGAAACTAATCAATATGAACAAAATGGGTTTAATTGCGTTTGATTAGTTAGCAAACCTGTGACGTGTAAAGGAATTAATGACTGAGCTGCGTCTTGTGTATGTGGTTTTGATGTAAGACGATGCGCTGTTAGGAGAGAGAGAGAGATAGATAGATAGCTAGATAGATAGATATATATATATATAGAGAGAGAGAGAACAGTAAAAGTAGGGAAGCAAGGGGGGGGGACTGAAAAGAAGAGAGGGCGAGAGTCTTGAAGGAGGAGACAAGAAAAGAGGAATAGGAGGCCGAAACAAGAGATGAGAAAGGGATAGATAAGGTAAAGGAAAAATTGATAGGTAATGTGTGTGTGTGTTTGTGTGTGTGTGTGTGTGTGTGTGTGTGTGTGTGTGTGTGTGTGTGTGTGTGTGTGTGAGAGAGAGAGAGAGAGAAGGCTTCAGTACAATAGACATATTGTACAGGCACAAACGAGTCAGTGCAAGAACAACAGCACAACTGCTGGCTTTTGTAGCCTAAGGAAGAGCCAGGTCGGGTAATTAGCCAAGCAGCTCCTGGCTCACCAGAAAGAGAAGGCTGGCCAGACTTTTATGCCCACTGCAAACAAGAGGAGAGACGTGGACCAGGCCATTGTGGAGAATGGCAGAGGACGCATGCCAAAAGCGGCCTTTGAGGGAAATTTGCCCGGGTGGTTTTCAGTCCTTTGCGTGTTGGTGTTTATTAATAACCACTTCAGCATTTGCACTGAATGACAACAAGGTACTGCAGTACTCGTAAAACCTGAACTGGAAGTAAGTGGACATGATACGGATGGATAATATAAATGCAGACTTAGTCATGTACAGGTTTTCACACATATGCGATTCAATTTTTGGACAGATGTTTATAAAATCATCTGTCAAAATATCGTCTTGAGGTACTGTAGCTTGTGTGAAATTCGAAAGTCGAATATGACGTCCCCGAAATCTAGAATCTCTTTGTCTCATTGATACTTTATTATCATCCCTCTTCTGGTTTCCCAAACTGTAGCCTATACTTGTACCCACGATGGCGAGCACGCAGCACCATTTACCTACATGTTTTAATCTCGTCACTTAATTTCTCTAATTCATGAGCTCACAGGCATTCTCGGTACTTCATGCACACATCTGGTCCAGCATAGCGCCATTTTGAATAAGCTCTTAGATCTTTTTATGGATACTAAAAAGTTTGTAGGCTACCAAATTATTCGGCTCTTTTGATCCAACAGCCATTACTTCTTTGTTGGTCTCTTAATTATTTGGTTTCTTTCTAAACAAGACTCAACGGCTTCAGCCATTCCTCAATGATTCTTCACTACTGCCCATTTAAAAATTTCGAAGAGCTCAAGTTTTCCTCTTGTATATTGAACTGGGTCACATTTCATGTTTTCTGTCATGTTATATATTTTTCTATGGTCGCGGCCCGCGAGTCTGGGGTTGTCATTATCGTGCCCTGGCAACCTACCCATCAACAGTGCGTCCGATTTCGTGTATAATATGATACTCGTATGATGCGTGTATAATATGCTCGTGTTTATAAATATTCTTGGATAATATATTCGTGTATAATAATATGATTCGTGTATAATATGATACGAAATCAGACGAAATCAGGATACGATAGTGACAACCTCAGAATCGTGCGCCGCGACTATAGCATTTCCTTTGTATTTTCCGGAATTTGGACATTAATACGAGTCATTTGGGGTTATGTACAGTACGTCGTACTCTTCGAACTGCTTCGTTTACGGTTCTCGTAATATTACGCTTAATTGTTCTAGCAGTAACTACTGCTTACTTCAACTGCGAGAATTTATCCTTAACAAGAAGCAATAAACCAAAGCCTTCTGTCTCGTTGCCACACATTTTGGCGGCGTCTACCAGATGAACATTCTCTCTCTCTCTCTCTCTCTCTCTCTCTCTCTCTCTTCTCAGGTATAAGCTAGTTTTACTTTGACTCCACGTCAGTATGGCCACTTCCCACATTTTGCTGTTTTTAGTGAATGTGATCGTCTATAGTTTTTCAGTAAAGAAAAAAATCTATTTCATTCTGAGTTTCATCTAACTACCCTTTCCAGGCACAGTTTCTGCTTTGTCATTACTGATGGTACAAATCACCTTAAGACTGTTCCTTTCTACTAATTCTACCACCATATAGCCTGTAACATTTCATTTACCCATTTCAATAAATCCTTTTGCACTTATGTATTTTTTGTGTGATTATCCATATGCGCGATAGCGTTTACTATGTAGGGATGGCCCAGGTTCCAATTACACCTTGTACAGTACATAAGGTATAGGGAAGCGTGCACTAAGACGCTAGCGAATCCCATATAAAGCATGCCTACTCACTAAAAGACCAGTGTGTAAGAGCAAACTACACACAAAGCTCTGCTAACCTTGGTAGGAGTTGCGAAATCCGGTGGCAAGAAAATGGATTTTGTACTTTTATTTCTTTCTTTCTACATCATCCAAAACGAAAAAGTGTACAAGCTTGTCAGTGACCCAAACGCTTTGCAACTACCTCGAATGTCTCTTCATCTTACATAAAGCAGCATTAGTACTATAATACGAATGATACCGACAAAAAATATTCTCTAACGCTAGGTTCCCCCATTCTGTGTAAGCATTTTACGTAGGCTATAGTGAATCAGTAATCTCGATAACGATCACGATATTGTTAAAATTCGTGATATTTGTTAGATAATGTGCATTAGGTTACTTGCGTCTTTAAAATGATCATGAACTTGAAAACAAATTTAATTCTGGAGCGATTGTTAAGAAACAGTCTCGGAGTAGAAAATGTGACAGAAAAAAGAAATGCAAAATGACCAGAAATAAACGGGCATTTGGGATTTGAGGAGATTCAGAGTACTGTATCAGTTACTACATTCCGCCAGCTACAAAGAAGTTGTGAATACAATATGGAATGTATTAATGATTACAAAGCTCTGAATTGCTCTCCATCCCAAATACATCCTTTATATATATATATATATATATATATATATATATATATATATATATATATAGTGTGTGTGGGTGTGTGTGTGTGTGTGTGTGTGTTGTTCACCACTTATTCACTCCGACATCTTAAACCTTTTTTTTCATATAAATTTTTTAGTTTATGCTAAAATCGAGTATATATCTACTGATATATTATTATTATTATTATTATTATTATTATTATTATTATTACTAGTAGTAGTAGTAGAAGCAGTAGTAGTACTGCGCCTGCGCTAGTATGAGAGGGTTGTCACTGTTGGAGCTCCTGGCCTTTTTCATTATAATTCTTGTTTTTACACCATCTGTGACGTTCTTTCTTCATTACGGACACTTGTGAATGGTTGGTGCATCAGCTGAAGTGGGGACTTTATGAAGAAAGTTGTTGTATGTCACATGTAAATGTGCTTTCTGATCTGGAGTCGCCTGTGAATGTCCACTGGGCTAGCAAACATGGTGACACCCAGTGTTAATGGCTACAAGACTGTATATATGATGCATCTGCTGTATGGCGAAAGAGGGAAAATGCTTAGCACTGCTCATTGTTGTAATGCAGTGAGCCCTACTACGTGAGTGATAGCATTTGCTGTGGTAGTGTGGCAGTGAGGTTGAACTACTATATTTATTGCACACCGAAGCGGTAGCCATGGTGATTATGTAAACAAACAGTAAAGGAAAACAGCACAATGGCTTCAGAAATCCTAGTGAACAGTTTTCTGTGCTTCGTTCATTCTGCGAAGGCAGACTACAGTGGAAATACTCTTTTAGAGATAATTAGCTCTTTCTGTGCACATGATAAAATCAAAGAAAATAAGGAAATTCTGTATATCTATGCTTTTTAACAAAGAATTAATATGGCTGCATGCCCCTGAAAAGAAAAAGGATGACTTAAATGATCTTATTGATGCTTTTGATGAACTTTGTGAAGCAGGCCTCAAAGCGAAATTCTTAAGTGACACATAAAACAATGGCTTCTGTAGGCCTGCAGATATTCGCACCCATCCTAACCACATTATCAGAAGTTATTGCTAAGATTAATGAAGTGGTACCTACAACAGTAGACTGCGGACACAGTAAGATATCACTAGGTTTTTTTATAGCTCTTTGGTAGTATTTGTCAATTATAACATCTTCAAGCCACGTTTCAACTTGAAACAATTGTTCTCTCGTATAATTTAACATTAATCTTGAATGCACTAAACTTCTGTGACTTTAATTCTATTTTCTAGACTAAATTTATCTGATCATCGAATGTGTCTTTAACCCCTTAACCGCGGGGCGTCACTTTCGTGACGCTTGGGAGCAAGGGATCATACCACGGGGCGTCGCTTTTGTGATTCTGTGTTATTTTGAATTCACCCGGGCTTCCAAGTGGGGGCTTGTATCATCTATCAGTACTGCCAATGTCCAACACTAGTCAGCACTCCTAATCTCATCTGTACTCCCATCCATTGTTGACAATTTAGCCATTTCTCCCCGTTCATGACTCCCCTTCCTACCCCTCCTCCATTACCCTATCCTCTCGCCTGCCTGGCCGTGCTACGCTAAGTAAATCTTCCCTAGAATTTTTCACTGATTTCATCCATTGAAATAAGCCCCATGCCCTATTCTTATACCAAATAATATATACAAGAAAGAAATAAGGTAAGTGAGAGTGCCATACACCTGGAATTGGCTAATTATCACCTGACAACACCTCACATGCACTCGTTCGCTAATTTTCGCTGTTTATTTCCCCTTGAAATATGCCGCATAATCTATTTTCGTAATAAATATACATATAAGGAGGGAAGGGAGAAGCCTAAGTGATATTTACATTCACCTGGAACTACCTAATTTATAATGTATTGTCTACATTTCCTGCCAATCATTTCACTGCTAGATATTAGCTGTGTCAAGAGGCTAACGTTGGTAGTAATGAATTTCCCTAGGTAGGCCACCACCCCGGCCCACCCTTATCAGTTCACTCTCATCTTCCAATGTGGAGGTACGTCATTTCGCTCTTGCTAGCTTCAGGGACTTTTCCCCCCCATGCAAAGGGCCCTGACCTTTACCCCCTACTAAACCTCGTGTGGAAAGAGGTAAAGGGCTGACAATTGATAAAAGAGTGACTACGATCTTTCTATTAAGTAAAACAGTGCAAGTGGAATTGTAAATAATGTGTAAATAATGTGTAGCCTAAACAGCAAGTGAAAGTAATGAATGTAAAAATACGTGAACAGTGGAAAATAGTTTTATAAGTTACTTCAAGTGACAGTGCGTAACACAGTGTAAATAAAATAGAAATGTAAATAACGTAAATAAAATAGAGAACGTAAATAGAAATGTAAATGAGTAGTATTATAAGAATACGAGTATATACACCCTAGGAGTAATGAAAGTGAAAGTTTCACTCTAGCATGTCTGAATACTATGAGTTATGAGAGTGAAGGTGAAAGTGACATTCACTCTCAATGCTAGTATACAGGACGAGAAGGTGAATGCTACGTATTTTACTGAAAGAAATTGAATCCCTACAGTGACAATAAACTAATACTACTGAAGGAAACTTATGGATAAAGACTGTAGATATATATAAGTATTATATAGTAATAGAAATATAAAGTGTGAGGGGTTTTATGAATAATAAATGACAGAGTACCAAGAGCGAACTAGCGCAAGTGCGACGGTCAGACGTGCTCGTAATTTTCATTGCTTTCACAGTGTTTTTTTTTTTGGAGTATGGATCCCAAACTACTTGAAAATCATAGAGTAGTGTTTATAGTGTTAATATCTGGCTGTGGTAATCATATTACGGGTTGTCGGGAAGTGTAAAGTGGAGACTTCGTTACCCAATTTCAGAGGTCTCCACAAGTCCTACGGTAATGACGAAGGCTCAACAAACATTCCAGGAGAAAGCTGAAGGTATGTGCCATAAGCATATGTAATTTTAATATTCTAGGACTAATAACTGATTTTAGGCAAATATTTTTTGAGAGTCTGTCGGAGCCCAAATAACCCCGCAGCACACGCAAAACATTGGTAAACATGCCCGTGGTGTAGGGGTTAAGCAGTATCATCTTATCAGTCTGTTTTATATTTGTTTTATATTTTTGCACCACGGCGACATTATCGGTGTGTTTGTTCAACTGCTGCTCTTTCGTAAAGAACATTAATGTGATAAGAGGATTGACTGAAATGAATTTTGACTAAATTCTTTTACAGGAGATATTCTTATTAGAGGAACAATTATGGAAGTTGGATTACGTACATGAAATCTATGAAAGCGTGGGAATTCCTTTTGTGTTCTGCAAGAGGGCAAGAGTTGCCATGGCAGGTCACCCCGAGTTGAAGTTGTTGTCGTTATTTATCTGGTCCCACTCCGTCAAAGGCGCTCTGCAGGACCTTCACATATGATTTAGATCAAACCCGATACAAAACTTACAGTGCGTATCCTTCTCTGATTGTTGAGTCCTTCAGGTCGTAACATTCTGAGAACAAGAATGTCTTTAACTTGTTTTTAAAACTCAGCCTTATATCAAGTGGAAGATTGTTATAAAGTCTTCGGGCAGCAAACTTGAAGGCACGAAAGCCAATACTGGATGAAACTCTAGGGTCCAACAGCGTCAGTCCAACACTAAGTCAACGAGTGTTGATGCCATCTTCAGATGGCTGAACCACATGCAACTGGTCTCTCAAATGTGATGGGCGACCAGTATGGAGTGCCTGATGAGTCAAAACACACACTTTAAATTTAATTCTAGCCTTGATAGGCAGCCAGTGCAGCTCAATCAACACCGGAGTAATTCTATCACGAGAAGAAACACCTTTAATCAATCTTGCAGGGCAGCCCTGTTTAAGATATTGTGCAATTTTTTGAGCTGTATCTTTGGCAGACTGCAGTAAATTGAGTTACAATAATCCACTCTATTAATTACACGATTTATCACAAGTTTCTTCACAGAACTCTCACCTATGTATTTCTTAACTAAAGCAATGTTCTTTAAATGGTGGCCAGAGATCCTAACAACATTATTTACCTGAGCATTCAGGGACAAGTTACAGTCTAGTAAGACACCCAGATCACAAACTCTATCAGCAACATCAACTGGATTACCATTTATATTCATGTTAATATTACTCAAATTTCTTATTCTGTCCTTTTTGCCTACTATCATGTACTCAGTCTTACTTTCATTTAACTTGAGCTGCTTAAAATCCATCCATTCTCGGACACTCAAAAGAATATTATTTAATTTCACAGCAGTGTCATCTATTTCATAAATGGAAAAGTAAAACTGAGTATCATCAGCAAGTAACTTAAAAATCAGTCCATGTCTTTCCAACAGTTTAGAGAAACCAATTGTGTAAATACAAAACAGAACTGGACCCAGCACACTTCTCTGGGGGACACCTCAACTCAACGTTTCATATGAAGAAAATGAATTATCAATTTGTACACAATATTTCCTATCCAACACGCAGTTTTCTAAGTACCGCAATGCTCCATCCACGACCCCAATAGATCTTAGGTCATCTAAAAGCAGCTTATGAACAACAGTGTCAAAGGCAGCACTCAAATCAAGCACAACCAACATCGCACATTTACCGTTATCAATTATTTCCAGTAGATCACTGACTACAGAACACACTGCTGTCTTCGTGGAATACAATTGTCTGTATGCTGACTGACTATCTGGCAAAGCATGTACACTTTGTAGGTGATCAAGTAACTGATCTAGAATCACATATTCCAGTACTTTAGATACATATCACAAATTTGAAACTGGTCTGTAAGAACTCAAGCTTTGGTAATCAAGTGCACCCTTCAACACTGGTTTAACAATGGCTGTCTTCTCAGATACAGGAAACTTACATGTAGAAATACTAGTGTTCACAATCATCACTATAATATCCATAAAGCTTGAAAAATTTTCAGCCTGCACCACTTCAGATATAGGCATTGAATCCACTGCACAATATGTCTTCTTAGCTCTCTTAATAACTCGAGTAAGAATATCCTTATTTATCATCTTAAAATGCAGCAAGTTAAGCTCAGTGTCTAGCTCACTATCAGCCAGAATAGGCACTTCAACAAAACTGTTTATTATATTCATAATCTTATTTTTAAAGAATCCCAAAAAAGCAACTGCCAGATCGCAATCACTAAAGCCATCTGGGAGTGTTTTCTTCTTTGAACATTCAGTTAGATCATTTAAGAGTCTATATAATTTAGCCATATCTGATCCTGCATCCTGAATCTTTTGATTATAATATTGAATCTTCCTTCTCCTTACCAGATAATTAAACTGATTTTTAACACTTATATTCTTCCCATGCACTCACAGTTTTCAACGTACGCCATTTACATTCTTTACGTCTCTTTTCTCTTTTCATTCTCAATACCTCACTATTAAACCATGGTGACCTATCCTTAACTGTTACATACTTTTCTCGGTAAGGACACGTAGCATCATATTCATCTTTAGTCACCTGATTATACATACTTATAAGACAGTCCACACACTCAGATTTTAATAATGAATCACAATGTATACAAGAATGATTTAACCCTTCAGTAATTTTCCTGGTGACCTCATCAATAAAACTTTCTGGAGAAAAGTCTGATTTATCTCTAATACAGATTTTTATGGTCAACCTTGTTCTTGATATAAAGAGTTTGAAAGTCACAAGCCTATGCCCTGGAGAGATTGTACACTCTTACTCCACATCAGCATCACCTATCAGATTTGTAGAAACATCTCCAATAACTAGATCCAGCATTTGACCAGTAGATGAAGGTAAAGTTTTCACCTTATTTGACAATTGATAATCTATCTATCTATCTATCTATTGCCAGACGCCTCAATCCCGTTTGGGGTGGCCACAAACAAATCGCCTCCAAGTCGCCCTGTCCCCTGCCATTTCACTGTCCTGCTCCCAACTCACACCCCCCTCTCTCATATACCTCTCCACCCCATCCCTCCATCTCATCCTCGGCCTCCCCCTCCCTCTTCCCCCCTCCACCTCACTCACATACACTCTCTTCGTCAGTCTTTCACCCTCCATCCTCTCCACATGGCCAAACCACCTCAGTGTGTTCCTCATAACGCTTCCTATCTCATCCACATCCACACCACAACGCTCCTTTATATCCTCATTCATCAGCCTGTCTCTCCACGTGACTCCACAGGCTCCTCTTAAAAAACTCATTTCCACTTCTCTCACTCTTGACTTATGTCCTTCCAACAATGTCCAAGCTTCAATTCCGTACGTTAGAGTTGGTATCACAATACTGTCATGTAGTAACTTTTTCACTTCCATGCTCACTTCTCTGTTTCTTATCACTGCTTTCAAAGAACCAGCAACCTTTCTTCCCTGCTGCACCCTTTCAAGCACTTCACCCTCCAAACCTCCATCCTTACTCATCACACTACCCAAGTACTTAAACGTACTCACATTTTCCAATTCCTCACCATCCAACCTCGCTGTACATTCACTAACTTCACCTCTCTCAAAGACCATCACTTTACTCTTCCCTACATTCACCTTTAGATTCCGTTTCTTACACACTCTCTCAAACTCATCCACCAAGCCTTGCAGCTCCCCTTCGTCTTCACTCAACAACACAGTATCATCTGCAAACAACAGTACAGGGAGTTTCCAAACACTATCCTCTCTCAATTGATAAGATTCCAATAATTCACAGAACCTTATCTTATCACAATCATCTGGGTCATTCATCCATATATTAAAATCACCAACAATGAAAACTTTTAAAGAAACCATATCAATCAAATCAAGCAGTGTGCTAAATTCTTGTATAAAAACACCAACACTTGATGAAGGGGGTCTATAAACAACAACAAAAGACACCCACTGATTTTGACATTTAAAATTCACTTCCATATATTCAAAACTACGTACATCCAGCCTCCTGAGAACCCTTAGATGAGAAAGAGCATTCTATGCAAACAAACCTACCCCCCCCCTACTCCACTCTGCCTCGGGATGTGAAGAAAGGTGTTTGTGGGAGGAGTCATTTAATTTATCTTAGCACAATCAAAATTTTTTAGCCATGTCTCTGTTATAGCCATAACATCAAACTCTCCCTCATTTAATAATTCTCTAATCTGAATAGTTTTATTTCCCACAGATTGAATACTCACCAGACCACAATTTAAGAACTCATTGGCATCAGTATCCATGATCCGTGATAGGTGCTAGCTCATAATCTCAGCATCCAAAGCTTTACAACATCTAGAACTTACTTTATGATCAGTTTCTGGTTTCTTCTGTCTTATGCAATTAATACACCTGGTTGAGGTCGAGGAACAACTTCTCGTCTCATGATTCTCAGAGCTGATACCATAAACTCTGTGTTGATCCTTAAATTTACATTTATCCTCTGTATGACCAAATCTTTGACAATAGAAACAAGTCAGCACATAGTATCTATCACGCACTACATATATACCTCCCCCACTGTAACATGACTTTATCACCATTATCATGAATTACCTTCCAAATCTCAGGTGTACATCTAAATATATAGTGGTCAGTCCTCCCTGCTGCTTGTTTCTTGAGTAAAAACTTCATTTTATTCCTAAAATCAGAAATCAATCTTAAACCATGGATTTCTCTCAATCAGTGCTTCTAAAACATCTTCCTCATCACTTTGAACATTACAAATCATAATTTTCGGTTGCAATTTACCAACTTTTTTTGTAACTGCACCCTCTGCATTGCTTTGAACTAATTTTGCTGCATCATCCCTAATACTCTCATCCTCAAAGTTAACCACAACATTTCCACCAGGAGAGAATCTGGTATCAATAATTGGAATGTCCCTCAATGCTTTTGCCACCTCTTTCTTCTTATCACTGATTTTGTTGGAATTATCACTAGATTTAATAATAAGCAAATTTTTCTCCTTCACTTTGTTAGCATATGTACCCTTATTCTCACCACTCAATTGAGAAATACCTTTAAAGGCATCATGCAAAAAGTCCATTTTTCTCGAGATGTCATCCAACTTAGTTCCAACTCCCCGATCTACACCAGTACTCATATCATCACCTGACGCTTCCAACTCTGCAATCTTCTTCTCACATAGCTGCAGCTCTTCCTCAATCTTCTCCTTCTCCACCTTTACTTGCTTTAACCCGCCGCGTCCCATCAACATATGGGTACGTTGCAACATTTTGCATTTGCCAGTCCCGACGACGTGCTGGTATGTCGTGCAATTGCAAGGTCCCTAATTTGAACAATTTTCAATTTTCGCGCGTGATTTTTCGTACGTATACACGGGACACCTTCCTCTATTCCTCTACAAGATGCCAAACAGGGACAATGCCTTACACCGCATAACCTCCCCCCCCCTGCATGCCACTGTCTCGGCAATTCACCTGTTACCAGTGACCTGGCCAATAAAGACATTCAGGGCCAGAGTGATTCCCCAATTGATGACAATGTGGAGGACAAAGTTTACATAGCATTAGAGGAAGAAACAGTCAGAAATGATGATCAGGTAATGTGGCAAAAGAAGGTCAGGTATGGTGGTGAGTTAGCGAGTGAAACAATGCTTATAATGCCTATATTACTGTTTGAAAACCAATATACTCTCGTACTACATATAAATTCGTACCAAGTAAATAAATAAATATCGTTTATGAGTGATATGAAATAGTTACCCTCCCATAGAACTCGTTTTATTTGGTGCCACCCTGTTAGAAAACCCAGTCAGGTAAGGATGTACTGCTACCTGGATCGAGTATTTTAAACCTCAGGTGAACGATTTCTCTATGAAATTTCGATGTTTCTCACCAAAAGCGGAGGTTTTAGCAAAAAAAAGAAAAAAATGAAAATACCTCGGGATTGGGGGGTGTTGGAGGTGTGAAATAGCTCGGGACGTGATGGGTTAACTCAACCATAGCTTCACAATGGTATTCATAACATAATCTACAGCTCCAATACAGATTCTTTATATTCTCTTCTTTTAAACCATCCAAATACACACATTTTCGAT
Organism: Coenobita brevimanus; assembly: GCF_032717465.1. Lineage (NCBI taxonomy): Eukaryota > Metazoa > Arthropoda > Malacostraca > Decapoda > Coenobitidae > Coenobita > Coenobita brevimanus. Next base: position 10,737,757 of record NC_136983.1, on the reverse strand, counting down.
GAAACCACCTATCACACTTGGAACAACCAATCCATTCCAGGTTTTTTTCCAAATATATCATTGCAATTACCACACCGCACTTTCTTTTTAGTACCGCTGTCCACAGCAGCCATCATTCAGCAATTCTGTAAACAATTCTTACTAGTGACCACTGCCTCCTCTGTCTTAGCTCGGGGTTCCAGGAGATATTCAGGCCATCAGGAACACCACACCACGCTCATCAGCTGACACACACTGGTCACTTGAATCCAAATATACCCGTCTTCTTGGTCCCTTGAATCCATACACCCGTGTATTGTATTTGAATGATGACTGTTGGTAATTGAAGCCAGCAGACCACCAGCATCTAGAAAAATCGTGCTTGCCCTTCCAAGCCACGAATGTTTACATGGCCGCAACTCTACCCGAGGGAGGATTGGCTGTTTTATTTAAAAAGGTATGTAATCTTAGAATAACTGAAACATTTTAAATGAAAGATTTGTTGCTTTTAACATGGAATTTAATTTTATTAATATTCTTTTAATTAACATTTACCTGAACAGTAAATATATGGGAAGTGGCCACCCTTGACCAATATCTGCAGACATTTTCGGAGCTAAAGGCCATAATAATAGAATGTTAATATGAAACCGTATATTTTATGGGAGATTTTAATGATGCTCCTCATTCAGGACGAGCCTGGCATACTTTAACAAATTTTATGCAAGCAATTGATCTAACTTGCTTTGATGTTAACATGCTTTTTAATGCATTAAATTATTGGTTATGGTAACTGTGTGCAGATGGCTGGACCATGTTATTGAAAAAACAGCATGACAAGATTAATGTGGAAAAGATTCAGGTGCTCGAAAACATTATTGGCTCAGACCATTTACCATTATGTTTTGACCTAGTGTGCTATAATAACAAAAACATAAACAGTCACTGCAGAAAGTAGTTGGTCAGAGGAAAACGAAAATAACAGCTCAGAGTTATTGCATAGGCTAAATTAAATAATTTTGAACTACAAAGCAAATCTCTTTGGGTAGATGAGAAATTACATAATTTTTGTAATAATGCAGTGTACCATTGTAGCAATAGTGGATGTAGAAACAAAGGTCAATTCGTAATTTCGATAAACTATACGAGTTTGTACGCACCAGCATTTCAGTTGTGACAAAAAATTACAAGCAAGAACTAAATTAAACAAATATAAAATTATTCCAGGGTGAAATCGTCGGGTAAAGCATTTGCACGTTTTGGCCAAAGAGTGCTTTCTTCACTGGGTTGCATTTGGTAAAACTTATGGTACAGATGAACATAATGATATGGTACAGTCGCAAAAGGAATTTAAGAATGCTTTGAAAGCTTGCAGGTTGGACGAACACACAGAGATATGTAACTCAATCAAAGAGAAATTTAGAAATCGTGATAAAAGACAGTTCTGATCAGAAGGGAAGCCTAGTAAAGATACAAGCAAAAGTGTTACTATAATTGATGGAAAAGACAACATTTGTGATATAAAAGAACTGTTTATAACTATTTACTGTCTCATCTAGAGCAAGATTATGAGTGCAGGTTCAATTTCATGAACTGCTTAAGAGATGAGTAGCCTGGTGATGCAAGGACGTACACAAGTCTCCCCTGTGACTCAGGAAAATTATTGTGCGGCTCAATCGTGGGGTGGGGCATGACTGTGTTCATTCTGTCTTTCTGAAAAGTGAATCTGAGGATTTTTTACAAAACTTCTCTTTTATTTAACACATGCTTATCACATTGCTATATACCATCTGAATTAATGAAAGATAATGTTACGCCCATAATTGAAAAGAGCAGTAAAAGTACGAGCGACTCTAGCAATAACAGGCTGATTATGCAGTCATCATGTTTATTAAAGCTGTTAGGGATCCTTTTTTTGTATACATTATAAAAAAAAATAACGCTAAATGAAAGACAGTTTGGATTCCAACAGGACCTATGCACGATTGATGCATGTTTCATAGTGAAGGAAGTTTTTGATACATATACAGCTACCAGAAGTAAGGGTATTCAAACATTTGTTGACCTATCTAAAGCTTTCAGTCGAGTCAATCATTTTATTCTGGGTAAAAAACGTATAGATAAGAAAATCCAGTTGGATCTCATTTTCTCATAATACATTATCTTTGCAATCAGATCACAAACGTTAAGTGACAAGAAGACCAGGACAAGTACGTTTGTGTGGAACATGGTGTAAGACAGGGAAGTGTCCTGTCTCCATTTTTGTTTAACCTGCCGCATCCTGGCAAATTTTTCACTAATGACCCCCCCAATCCTGGCAGATTTTATTTATTTATTTTTTTTGGCACCTCCGCTTTTTATGAGAAACATCTAAAATTCAGAGAGAAAGTGCTCAGTTGAGTTTAGAAATACCCGTACAGGTAACAATATCCTCACTTTGGTACCGTGTTCTTTCAGGCCAAGCTCCAGAAAAGACCTTTTCTATGGGAGGGGTAACAATTCCAAACCACTCATAATAGTTAAATACAAATGCTCGTGGGGCCTTCGGGCCCTTCACACTTGCTCCTGCGAAGGGCTCTCAGGTTTATATGCTGCTCTAGTGTAATGTTGTCACTTGGATTTTTTGCCGCTAACCAATTGATCATGTTATTTCCAGCTTCGGGAATGGAACCCAAGTTGTCCGAACGCAAGTCTGAAGCATACACACGGACACACAGCTACTGCTACAGCTTACTTTAGTTCTACCTCTGGGAAAAAAAATCTACAGAGATCCTATGCCGTGCTTTGGGAGCAGTGTTTTATGGTTAAAATGTGATAGTTCATTAAATATAGTAAAAGTTTTTCAATCGTAGTGGGACCAAAAATATTTTAACATCAGGGATTTTTTTGCAATTTTTGTGCCAATTTTGGTGTGATTTGAATGTATAGTTTCGGCTGCCCAATATACACACATACACACACACACACACGGCAAGTGCTATAATATATTAGATTTATTTATTTGGTATGAGTTTCTATGTAGTACATGAGTGTATTGGTTTTCACACAGTAATATAGACGATATAAGTGTTGTTTACTCACCAAACACATCAACATATGGCACCTTCTTTTACGACATTACCATCTCATCACTTCTTGTTTCTTCCTCTGGCTTGTTCTTCCTCTGGCATGTTTCTTCCTTTGTCCTCCACCTCGGGAATCACTTCTGCCTTGAATTTCGTCATTGGAGAGACTGTGGCATGACATATCTTCACTGGCCAGGTCACTGCTAACAGGTGAGCTGCTGAGAAAATGGCGTGTGGGGGGGAGGGGAGGTCAGGTGGGGCCAGACAGTATCCCGGCTTGATGGCAGATAAAGGAAGGTCTCCCACGTATGCCTACCAAATATCACCCGTGAAACTTGAAAAATGCGCAAATGACAGACCTCACAATTGCAAAACATATGGATACATCATTGAGTGTCACCATGACAAAACGTGGTGATGTATCCATACGTCAACGGGATGCGGTAGGTTGAACTAAACATTGATTTTGACTCATCCAACATTAGGAGCATAAATTATGGCTGTTGTTTAGGTATAACTAAAGCAATTATTTTAGTGTGTGCTGATGACATAGTGCCTCTCTTGGATTCAGTTGCAAACATGAAGAGATTATCTGCAAGGTCTTGCTATGATATAGATGTACTAAAGCTGAAAATCAGTAAGGATAAAACAATTGTACATTTTTAGGGAAAAGACCTTACCCGCACTGTATTCAGTCAAGTGATGACAACCTAGAGATTGTTAAAACGTCTGATTATTTAAGTCACTGCCTTGACACTGATCTGGGAAATTAAAAAATATGGAACAAATTAAATAATTTTTATGCTAGTTTTAATAGCACTTTAACAAATTTTAAATTAGTAAATGTGAATACATATTTATTTTTATTTAATTCCTATTGTAAGCCACATTATTGTCTATGTTTGTGAAATCACAATAATACACTTAAATCACAGATGTTAAAAACATTTCAAACAGCACATGCCAAATCCTTAAAACGAATGACAGGTGCACCTGCCTACGCCAGCAATCATGAACTGGCACACACACACAATGTGCTGCTGCTGAGGCATCACCTTGACCTTACTTAAGCAAGGTATGCCAGACTCCTAATGACATCCAAAATTACGATTATAAAAACAAAATTTATTTTTTTAAATATCGAATATTCTTATTCATATATATGTAATTATTTTAAACAAACTTATGGAGTGGATGTATTTTGCCTTATGCTGGAAATTTTACAACCAAAGATTACTTGGGTCCAGCATCATGAAAAAAGGAGAATGCCAGTAATCTTTCATACATAGTTACATTGAGTTATTTTTATTATATTTTATTATTTCTTTTTTTTTTCTTTTTTAACCCGCCCCATACCAACAAATTTATTAGAAAACCCACCCCCAAAACCCGACAAATTTTTTACTTTTGTTTTTTTTTGGCTCAAACTTCTGCTTTTGGTGAAAAACGATGGAAAATTCACCAAGAAAGTGCTCACCTCAGCTTATAAGTGGTTGGGACAGGTGAGCCTCCGTGCACCTGGTCTCGTACTCTGTTGAGATGCAGTGCAGGTGCCACGTTTTCTATGGTAGGGGTAACTATTCGAAACCACCCAGAATACATAAATATACATTTATTTGGTAAAAAATTACTTGTACTACAGGAATACATTGGTTTTCAGACAAGATATAGGCGATATAGGCGTAGGTTCATTATTGGAACTCTTGAAAATCGCCGATTTCTTGCATAATTGACTCACTGAGACTGTTGTTTCAACTTAGACTCTATTTCTCCACTTACATTATAGTTATCTACAATAATTATACCATTTTCAGCATTCTATAACAGTTATCATATTTTAACAATCCTTACTGTTATGGTGAGCATAATATCATCACATATTGACATGTCTTACTATTTTAGTGAGTGTGATATTCTCGCAAGGGCACAGTATTACTTTTTTTTTTTCAAATTTGATTATAGTTTTCCACAAAGATTATAAAAACCAATTTTCACCTTCTGTAACTGTTATCACATATTGACTTGCCTTACTGCTATAGTGAGCGTAATTTTATCACATATTTACATGCTAAGCGTACAGTATATTCTCTCAAGCACACAGTATTACATTCTATTTTTCAATTTCCATTATACTTCTCCACAAAGATCATTACGATTTTCCAACCTTCTATAACTGTTATCATATGTATGTACATGAATTACTGTTGTAGTGAGTGTGATATTCTCGCAAGAGCACAGTATCACATATTGACTGGGCTTACTAAAATGCGTACATACACACATTATCAGTAATGTAGTAGGGTGTGATATTCCTTGAAACAGGGCTCAAGGCACAAGCCAACGTTAAACTCCACGCACTCGCATCTCGTGTCTCATATGCCAGTGTTCGCTCTTACTTTGGAGGTGCTGCACACATGACAGCGGCGATGTGGTCTGGGGTGGTTTGGGTGAGAGGGGATGGTGATGAGGAAGTGGCATCCTGTGAGGCGTAGGGGCGTCTGGCTGGCAGTGGCGGTGTGGGTATGGGCGTGGGGCCTTTCCTCTGCATATTTCCTGATGATCTCTCGAGACAGCTCCCTCACAAACCTCTCGAAGGTCTTGGAGATCCTGTAGTCAAGATGTGGAGGTAGTGGCAGTTGAGGACTGTGATATCTAGCAGGTGGAAGAAGAGTTTCTTGTACAACTTCATCGTGGTCCTGGCACTTTCCACACTGGAAATCATGGAGTCAGACTGGTCTACCTGCCTCATGTTCACATTGTACTCCACTACTGACTCCGATTTCTAGACGTGGGCCCTCCTCTTGCCGGTGTACTCCACAGAGTCTGTGCGGTGCACCGGGAGGCGGTGTACCGTTGACAGGAGGGAAACTTCCCTCTTGTGGTTCCATACAATGGCGAGGATGTTGTTTGCCTTGAAGAAAACCACCTCATTCCTGTCAAGTTTCCTTCGAATTTCAGCATATGATGGCGGTTTCTCTTGACAGTGCCATAGATTCTGGTGTTGTGAAGTTGGAGGTACTGAGCGAGAAGAAAGCTAGTGTGCCAGTTGTCCAGGTACAAGACGTGACCACGAAGAAGGTACTACTCTGTCATTGTCTTCATCGTGGCCCCAGATAGTCCAATACTTCGATCTTCCATTATGTCTGTCTGTGTGCCGGTGTACAAGACTATGTCTTGCATATAACCAGTTTTACAGTCACACATAACAAAGATCTTGAACTCAAAACTGCTGGGTATGTACTGGCAAAAGGAAATATTGCCTTGCCACAACACAAGACTCTTGTCTATGATGAGGTATCTGTAAGGATAAAATGACAAATGGAACATTTCTCGTAGGTGATCAAAAACAAGCCCAATTCTCCTCATTTTATCTGTGTTATTTGCATGAGCGATTGGTGAAAAAGATAACTAGATCTGATGTGAGAGGTGTAAGGCTGAGAGGAAGACCACGAATAGGATGGATGGATAGTGTGAAGAGAGCGCTGGATGTGAGAGGGATGTCTGTTGAGCAAGGAAGAGTGGCTGTGCGTGACAGAAATAAATGGAGAGAAATTGTGAATAAATAAGTGATGACGCAGCCCTGAGGGGATATTCTCCCGCATTTGGTCTGATCAGCTAGTCAGGTCAGGTGCGGGTAAGGGGATGGGTATGTTATGATGTGGCAGGGGTAAACCAGTTCTGCTGTCGGGCCCTGCTGCGGATGTCACTGATTGCATTGCGCAGTTGACCCTTGTGCGGTGTGGTGCGGTGAGGATCTGTCCGTTCTCCCCTTTGGGGCTAAGATGTGAATGAATGTGTTTAAATGGATGAGTAAATGGAGAGTGTGTCGTCCTGTCTCGGCTACCTCCCTTTCCTTGGGGGAAGCAGCCTAGGTATATAGATAGATAGATAGATAGATATTTGCATTAGCAGGGTCGTCTGCATCGCAAAAGTGGAGGCGGCTCAGAATGTATTGAAACCTATTCCGACTCATAACTTTACGAAGGAAAGGTGTGCTAGTTATCCAGTCAGTAGACCAGTAAGCCAGAATTTGCCCTTTCTGTACAGTACCCATCAACAGAATGAAGGCCCCCCAAAAAAGGAACATCTCACCCACTGTAACTGGGTAATCATAGCACCGTGAGTGCCTGCTCATTGTCCTCTCACGCTTGCTTTCACGGCACATGCTCCTGGCGAAGGTGTTTGTTCCACTATATGCTCCACAAATGGCTCAGAGAAGTAAAGGTGGAAGTAATCCACCCTGTGAGAGCCTTCATGGATGTGTGGAGCAGTGCAGCCAGACCACCACTCCTCTGTGAAGGGGTGATTATTGGTATAAACTCACTCCTGTCCTCCCAGAACCATGACACATCACCATCTCCAGCCTTGTCTCCAACGTCGCCTTCGACGGGGTGTGCAGGAGAGGGTGGTTGGGGAGGTGGAGAATGGCGCCCTTCCGCACTCACACTCCTTTTTCCTTTACCTTTTCCTTTCCCCTTCACCTTCTCTTTCGTCCCTTTCCCCACATCACGGGGCTGTGGGGAGGGAGCGCGGGAATACTGTGGGGCGAAAGAAGTGCTTTTGAGTGGCTCCTCCTCACCTACCCACCGCCCAGGTGCACCATGTGCTCACCCGGGAGCTCCCTGCCTACCACCACCACTTTCACTTTCAACACCACTCACTCCCGCCCCTTCACTTCCGCCTTCCCCAGACAAAACAACAGGCCAATACCTTACTTGCCTCCTCACCCCTTTTTCCTTTTAAATGACTGTGTTCAAACAGCTACTGCTACTGCTGATGCCTGTACCCGCTAATCAGCTATGGAGGCTCATGCAAGAGTTAAGGTATTGTTACAACTACTGCAGCATATGCAATAAATGATTGTGAGTACAGAATATAATATAACCATGTATTACATATACATTATGTACTAATATAAGCTATGTATTGTACTGTACTACGAAATAAAGGAACTGAACTGAATTGGAATTGAACTACTACTACAACTACTACTGCTAGTTATAGTAATAGTAGTGATAGCAGTCGCACCAGCATTATCATCATCATTATTATTTTATTATTATTTCTGAGGAATCCTCTGTAGCTTTGTTTACTGTACTGCTTCATAGCACCCATTTTTTAATATTATAGGCTGATTGAGCATTTGCTAACTCAATGTCATCATGTAAAAAGTACCCCATATATCACTGCACAGTTTTTGATGTGTTGCATGGATGGCTCAGACAGTGTTATCAACGTCTAGTCTGCATCATTCATTTATGTCAATTTCACACTGCCTTGCTCAGATCCATCCCTACTAACTAAGCCTTACCCGCAACTCATACGATACTGCTAGGTGGTTTTCTAATGAAGAGTTATATATGCACCCCGTCTCTCTCTCTCTCTCTCTCTCTCTCTCTCTCTCTCTCTCTCTCTCTCTCTCTCTCTCTAGATATATATATATATATATATATATATATATATATATATATATATATATATATATATATATATATACATATATTATATGCATATATATATATATAAATCGTAGATACATTACAAATATATTAATGACTCCTACTATAATCTCAGCATGGTGCTGCCATTAATGTGTATGTCTCTTGTACATGCACATTTGTGCCACTGTCTTACTACAATATGTTATGCGATATTCTATATTCAGTTTTACTACAATGTATTTACTCCATTATACATACAATGTATTACTACAGTGTGTTATGTTTCTATAATATTATTATGTCTGTACAATATTGTCATGAATATCATATCTATACAATAATATAATGAACACTATGTATTTATAGATTAGCATTAGTTGCTACATGCTGTCGTAGGTTCGCCAGTAGGGCGTGACCGAGCGATGTCAGGACTATGAAATATCATAAATAATAGCTGGTAGCATATATGTAAAGTGGGGTTGGTGGAGGATTAGTGCCCCTTCCTGTAAAACAATTAACTCTCAGCCCTTGGCCACCCCGTTTGGGATACATGGCGTCTGGCAATGAATGAATGAATGAATATATGTAAGCTAGAGGTCAAGTGAAAGTCATAGTTAAAGGCCTAGGGAAATGTGCTTGCACATTCTCTCTCTCAGGAATGCCAAGAGAGCAAGCTGTGACCGGAAAGCTACAATACACACACACACACACACACACACACACACACACACACACACACACACTGATAGATAGATAGATAGTTTATTGACCACAACAACACTTTGTTACATATATAAACTTTTACAAGACTGGTCCAACATAAACCCAAATTCATAATACTGGAATAAACACTTATTGCTAGTCCAGTGAAAATACAACTATCTCATTGCTTCCATACAACTGATAAAAATGCTGAATGTATTACATGGCAATGTAAAATATACAATAGCTGAAGCAATCATTACAGGTACTTGTCTACAGTAATAAAATAATAAAACAAGAAAACGCCATCTCAAACAGCGTCAGATATAAATACATTAAGATCTGAGATTAGAATCATGTTTACAAATAAGACCAAAATAAAAGAAAACACATACTGTATTTCATACCTTCATACAGTTCTAGACATATATGAATATAGACATAAACAGCCCACATAGCTTCACACACACACACACACACACATACACACACACTTAAGCATACAAGTATATATATATATAGCAGCCGTGGCTCAGTGGGTTAGAGCGCTCCGCTCTGACTGAAGGGTCGGAGGATCGAATCCACCCAAGGGTCATTGGTAGACATCAGGAAGGGCATCCGGTCATAAAATGCTACATGCTCCAGTCCAAAAGTCCTCTACCCAGGGGCAACGCCTTACCCCTTTGGGGATACCTGGCGTACAACCAAATTATATATATATGCCGGTAGATATATATATATATATATATATATATATATATATATATATATATATATATATATATATATATATATATATATATGCACCTATACATTTACACATACACAAAAGCATAAAACGTGATACATGTCACGAATAAATATACAGGATCTGTCTTATGATTCTACAGGGGGATTCACTAGTAAATGTACTATCGAAGAGATCATGAATTCTAGAGAAACTGAGGGAATTACTTAAATGCTGAGTGCGTGTACAATATTCCACTACGTGCACCTTCGTCTGTATCTCGCCACAAGCACACAATCTTTCCTCTACTGGTAAGCGGCCGAGCCCCCTCCTATTCCACCTGCCCATTTCTCCAGCTAGAGAGTGGCCCGACACACGAAAACGTGTAAATGCTACGCAGTCACTTTCAGCCACATTTTCCTGTGCAGTATAGACTGCATGGACTGACAAACTTGGATTTATTTCCCTATAGGTACAGCGCCTGGAGGACGTGGAGCATAGCACCGCCTGCTCCAGATCTCTCATTCCAACCTCAACATCGTCTACCTCATTGTATATAAGCTCTTGTACATAATCTTTGGTGTTGTACCTCGCACCTATGACTATCCTCAAAGCCAGCATCAAGGGGTCATCATTTAAATGTGACCTTTCCCTCCACATGATCCTTAAAAACTTTCTCTGTTTCATCTTTACAAGGGAATGTACAGATGGATACCCAGACGTCATCCTGACATCTAACATAGTTTTTAGGGCCCAGTTATAGATTTTAACAATTGGTTTTAAGTGTGCATTCAGCCAGGACTCACAGCCACAGAGGACAGCAGACATCAACACGACATCAAATACACGTTTTTTAACTTTAAAAGGCACATCATTGTTTTTCTTAATGAATGACACAAACTTAGCCATATGTACCACGCAGGCCTCAGCATGAGCCCTGACTGCCTGGTGCACCGATCCATCAGCAGTGAAAGCTGCCTCAAGATACATGTACTGCTGGCACCACCGTACCTCCAGCCCTGCCACTTGTAGTGACTCCATATCCTCCACACCACCACCCACTATGAAGAATTTGGTCTTTCCCTCGTTAACTTTCATTCCATACTCGTCACAAAAGGCCTTCAGAATCCCCAGCTTATAAAGCATTTGTTCCCTCGTGGTGGCAAGCAGAACTGTCATCCATCAGGACGAGGATGTGCAGCCAGGAGAGAAACCAGTCATCCTCGCACCTCTCTTTCATAACTTTAATTAGCTCATTCACAAATATGATGAACAGTATGCACAACGTCGGGGACCCCTGACGCACCCCTATTGTGGTGGCGAAGACAGTGGTACACAGCACACACTCTGTCACACGGCATGACTGCTATGGCCCCAAGCATCACCGACCAACAATCCAGCCTTTGCAACACTCACAGCAATATACCCCGAGGTACCATGTCATACACCTGGGAAAAGTCCACAAAGGTTACGAACAACTTCTGCTTTTTATTCCTGGGGTAATCAGTGAGTAGTCTGAGGGTTAGGATGTGCTCAAGACAGCCTCGGCCCCGCTGTGCCCCAGCCTGCTCCCAGTACGGCCTAAACCAGTGCTCCAGCCGGCAACACAACACCATGTCATAGAGTTTGGCAATGCTGTTTATTACATTAATGCTGCAATAATTTCTTGGATCTGTCTTGTCATCCCACTTTTATATTGTAAAGAATTTTGCTTTAGTCCATAAGTCTGGGTTGCAGCCAGAATTGAAAATACTGTTAAATAAGGTGGTAATACAGAGCAGCCAGTGTGGGGGCAACAGCCTGAACACTCATGCGGGATGCCGTCAGTACCACATGCCTTATTGTGTTTGAGCCGTGCCACCTGTTCCTCAAGTTCCAGCGAAGTGATGGGGTCGTCCAGGAGGGGAACGTTCACTGCTGAATCTATGGCACCTAGCCCTGCACCACCTGCATTGGCAGTATGCAAAGTTCTCTCAAAATATTCTTTGAACTCATCATCAGATGGTATAATTGGTGATTTATCATTTGAATGTAAAATTCCTTTCCAGTTTATGGCTTGCCAAACTCTCCTATGATCACCGTCCAGCATGAGCCGTTCCCAGTGACCCAAGCTGGTGCCTTCCCCCTCCTGCGCAGCCACAGAACGACTTCCCATTGCACACCTGTACAAAGCATCTGTGATGTTGTTACTAAAACTATTAATGTCATTCATATCTCACGGTGTTTCCGTTGTAGGTATGTTAGTAGAAAATAAGTCCGGGTTTATAGAACTAAAACCAACCGGCTGACGCACCCATCCGCCTGACCGCGCGCCGCCCTTCCCTGAGTGGGCCATGACAACGCAGCATGCCTGCTCGCATGTTCAACACGGTCAAGTTTACTCTAGGCAGCTGAACCTCTTGGGTGATGGGGGCATAGTCGGATGGCAGGTGGGCCATCTGGTGGACCTGGAATGCATCAATGTCATGCACAAGTTAGCAGGATGCTACAGCTATGTCTTACTCGGATAACCACACATTTTTCTTCTTGTAAGTTTTTCTACCCACTAAATGCTTAGTATCAATTTTTAGATTATTGACAATGAAGAGATTGTTGTCCTTACATACTGTAGCTAACGCATAAGCATTCTCGTTAGGCCTTGTGACATCACCTGGGATTAATGGGTACAAAAACTTGCCAGGCACTGAATACTCGTTGTCCAGCATATCACGAACACAAACACCAAACCTTGCGTTCACATCTCCCATAATCAAAACCTTACTGCTATTTTCAGTGTCCACGATACTTTCATGAATTGCTGCAAACGAATAATGAGAAAAATATGGGGAATCACAGGGTGGGATATAACAGAAACCAAAGAGAATTGTAGGGGCATATTCCAACCTTAACCACACTTGGTCATCAACACTCACGTCCACTGATGACACATATTCAGACAGACAGTTTTTTTATAAATACAATAGTACCCCCACGATAAGCATAGTTTCCCTGTACCTTTCTGTAACCAACATATCCAGGCAAATTAACACACAGTTCAGTTCTCACCTCATTCAGTCCTATAATATCATAATGGCAGATCCATTTCAGCACACTACGTTTTTCTAATTTAGTTTTTGCACCATTAATATTCCATGTTAAAATTTTCAAGGTCTGTTGTGATCAGATCAAAAATTTTGGCAGTTCCATTTATCTATCACTACGCCATCTTTATACAGTTGACGTTCCCTCACGTTTAGATAAATGTTACAGCCTACATTTTCTGGTCGATCTCGCTCACGCTTTTCTGCCTCCCTCAGTCGCTTCCATACTTCCCTCACACTGGGATGCAAATCCTTCTCAATGAACACCTTCTTGTACACTTCTCCAGCTGACTTGAGGTGCCTGGCCACGGCTAGCGTGGTGTCCCGGTCCTCCCGTGAGCCCACCGTGACGAGGATAGGTCGCCGCCGGTCACCCTGGCCTGCACCGCCTACCTTGCCCAACTTCCTCACGGACGTCACACAACAGGTCGCTCTTGCCGCCTCCCACACCTTCGCCACTTTGTCTCTGTCTGTAGTGGTACCATCCAGGGCTTCGTGGTCCTCAGGCACTCCTAACACGATCAAGTTGCATTCTCTTTCCTTCCTATCGATTCCAGGTAGCGCTGTTGTTTGGCAATGATGTCTGCTTGCCTGCTTACCTGCTCCTGTAACTCTTCCACTTTCTTGTTGATGGTGCTGTCAGGGGACATCAATGCCTGCTTCAGCGTGGCCACCTCCGCCACCAACTCTGCCAGCCGGTTCAGGATAGCTTGAGTTGAGTTCCCATCCGGTCTCTGTGCTGCTAGCAGTATATCTACTAGTTCATCCTTAGTAATTCTTTTTAACTGATTACGTTGCATTTGCTAGAGATCATCGAGTGCTTTGGACATGGCTACTTTGGGTTAGATTAACCTCGAACTTATTGAGAGCAGATGAGCGTGGTGGAATGCCTGGTATCGTAGGTAGCGTCCCAGTTGCCCTGGCAACGAAGTGACGTCACCAGTCTCGTGCGCATGCGCAGACGAGCTTGCGAGTCGAGGGGTGTGTGGCCTACCCCTTCAGATATTTTCACACCAATATAATCTAAGTCCACTACCCATCACCAACAGAGACTTCAAGTAAGTGTTCTTACACCCTTCATGGACGTCTCAGCACACTTGAATCACTCGGAATTCGCTAGTTCTTCAAAAAATAGGTGATTTCCATCGGAGCTTGGTTTGGCAGGTGTTTACATACTGAGTCAGCCTCTCTCTCACACACACACACACACACACAGGCTTCTAGAAAGTTCAACAACTGTGTAGCTCACGTGACAGAAGTTCACATAAACGGAGGGAAACAGAAGAAGACAGGAGTTGGGAGGCTGGGGGAGAGTGAGAAAGGGGGTCTAGAGAGAGGCACGGTGGGCTGCGAGAAGTTAGCAAGCATAAAACGCTTTTGTGTAATACACTCGGTGTTAATCTTGAGCTTTTCCTTTTGAAGAGAATAAACTACAATCAACCTCAGACTCATCTTTATCTTCTCCTGTCATCGACGACAAAGAATCTGCTCATGGTTACCTACAGCTCGACTACAACTACGATATAATCAATTACAGAGTTGATAATATACCTCTCCACACTATCACTCCATCTCATTCTCGGCCTCCCCCTCCCTCTCCCCCCGTCCACCTCAGTCGCATACACTCTCCTCGTTTGTCTCTCGCTCTCTATCCTCTCCACGTGGCTGATCCACGTCAATGTATTTCTCCTAACACTTTCTATCGCATCCGCATCCACACCACAAGTCTTCATAATTTTCTCGTTTGTTAGTGTGTCTCACCATGCAAATCCACGTGCTCCACTCAAGTAACTCATTTCCACTGCACTCACTCTTGACCTATGTCCTTCTAACAAGGTCCAAGCTTAACTTCAATACGTTAGAGCTGGTATCAGAATTCTATCATGCAGCAGTTTTTTTTACTTCCATGCTCACTTTCCCGTTTCTTATCACTACTTTCAAAGAACCAGCAATCTTTCTTCCTTGTTGCACCCTTTCAAGCACTTCATCCTTCAAACTTCCATCTTTACTCATTACACTCCCCAAGTACCTAAATGCACTCACATTTTCAATTTCCTCATCATCCAACCTCATTGTACATTCTCTGACTTATTTTCTCTCGAAGACCTTAACTTTACTCTTTCCTATATTCACCTTTAGGTTCCGTTTCTTACACACATTCGCAAACTCATTCACTAAGCTATGCAGTTTCCATTTGTCTTCACTTAACAATACAGTATCATCTGCAAACAACAGTACAGGAAGTTTCCAAATGCTACCCTCTCTCATTAGGGCCCCTCCAACATCCACTGTCCTACCTTGTACCTCTTTCTTTAACCCCATCCATATACTGTACAGATTAAACAACCATGGAGTCATGACACATCCCTGTTTCAATCCAACATTCAGAGAGAAAAGTTCACCCAGTTCACTATTCACACACACTGCAGCCTTAGCATCCTCATACATACTCTTCACTGCATCCATATTCATAATATTTTCCACATTTCTTGTCTACCCACTGTCATATGCTTTCTCCAGATCCATGAAGGCCACATACAACTTTTTTTCCCATCTCTAGGAACTTTTCCACTAAAATCGTAAGAATGAATATCTGATCTACACAACCTCTTCCCTTTCTAAAACCTCTCTGTTCTTCTCCAACGAATTCCTGTTATTTCCCTACCTCCATCAGTAAGTATCCTCCAATATACTTTTTCTATTACACTAAGAAGACAAATGCCCTTGTGATTATCACACTCTTCTTTTTCCTCGTTTCCTTTGTACAGGGAAATAATTATACCTGACTTCCAATCTTCCAGGACTTTACCTTCCTCCAATGCCAATCTTCGCATCTTCCATATCCGTTCTACTGCTATCTCTCCCCATGCTTCAGCATTTCACCACACATTCCATCATTTCCTGGGGCCTTCCCCATATTGACTTTCTTCATTGCTTTCACTACTTCCATCGTTCTGATCACTTCCTACCTTCTCACTTCCCACCTTCTTCCAGTCAATCCCCAGACAGTTATACTCGCATTACTTTCATTCTCTGAGTTTATCAGTTCCTTAATGTGTTCTCTTCATCTGGTCAATTTTTGTACCTTCTTCACAGGCAATCTATCATATTTATCTTTCACTTCCCTAATAACTTCTTTATCACCCTGTCTAGCTCTCTTTAACTCCTTTCAGAGCATTTTCTTACATTCCCTCCACTTTATACTCAAACTCCTTCCAAATTCTTTATCTGCTCACTTCTTATTCTCTCATACTAATCTTTTTCACCTCTTTCTTCCTCTCTACATATAACTCTCTCTTCCGTGTCCTCCATGCCTCTGCTTCCCATCCACTCATTATATGCTCCATTGTCTTGGGTCAGAGCTTCTCTCACCTCTTCATTCCATCATGCTGTCTCTTGCACCCCATTTTATCTTCTCGTCACCACACAGACCATCTCACATGCTGAGCAAATTTCTTATGTGAATATCTTGCACACACCTTCCACCCCCACCCCCCATCTGCTCCAAATCATATTTACCCAATTGCGCCTCCGTTTGTCTCTTATATTCTGTCTGTTTTTCATAATCTTGCAACCTTTCTTTCCTCGTTGTATGGACTACTTCTTCCGCCCTTCTCTCCTATTCCTCCATTGCACTTGAACCTTGACTTTCACCACGACCAAGTGGTGATCCGAAAAGTCCACTCCTCCAGCCTCTGTATGCTCTTATATCCATTACATACACATCTCATTCTCTGATCCGCATACACATAATCAATCATTGCCTTCCGTTCATTCAGCTCACCACCCAGCCTTCTCATCACTCGCCATGAATACCTTTGGATCATTTTGTGCCTAAATAGGGTATTGGCGATCACCTACTCCCTCCCCTCACAAATGTCCACCAGAGCGCTGCCATTCTCATCCACTTCTGCAGGCACACCCCACTCACGAACTACTTCATCCACCTTTACATTCCCTACTTTTCCATTCATATCTCCAATCAAAAACACTCTCTCATTGCTTTCAAACTTTTCCATGCATGCTTCCACTCTTCTTTCACTATCCTTGCACGATCTTGCATAGGCTCATACACACACACACAATCGTCCAAGTTTGTAATCCTATTTCCTACTTCCAATCTTACCCACACAACCCTTGAACTTGATCCATACTCTCTTATGTTTTCCTTCCATCTCTTGCACACAACAATACATACACCCTGTTTTGTCCTCTCATTCTCACCTACTCCCGCGCATATACCGCATCCAAACCTCAGCTATCTCACACTCTCGCCTACCGATGTAGTCTCAGTTAACCCACATTTATCCAATTTCTCATCCCAAAGCACCTAGACAGGCTTTCTCTCTTTTACCTCATCATTCGGACCCCTTTCATTCCATGTTTTCATATTCATATAAATATACTGTACCTGCATCAACCCTAATAAGATACAGGTGCCTACAAATGAATCAGAGACACTGCTTAAGTTCAGGCACATAGAATCTGAGTCGTTTCCTGCCGACGAGTTACAGCGGGGTATGTGGGGATATAGTGTCAGATGTTGGTAAGTGACAGAAAAGTGTAGTCACTTTCCCACATGATGCTAAGTGACAGAAAAGTTTAATCACTTTCCCACTTCCCCCATTGGTACTCGTCAGCCAGAAATGGCCCATTTACTGTGTGTTCGGGCCAAGAGTTTGTTTCTACTTCATTTGCCAAGTGTACACCTCTGAACGGGACATTGTGTTCAGAAGGCGATAGATGGCCAAAATTAGTCCTTCATGTTAAGAAATATTGTTTCATCCCGAAACGACGTTTTCTTGGTTCATTCAGTGTGCTCCATGGTCAGTGCTTTCCGTCTGCATGCTACGTTTCTCAGAAAAAAAAAAAGGGGGGGCATTATATATGAAGTGATTAACTACACCTGTGTCAATATCACAAATATGTAAACAACATACAGGGGAAGCTAAATAGTAATATGTGTGATAAATTGCTGACGAAGATGTGCTAAGAAGCCTGTGCCTGCATAATACAACCCAACATTTTTCAATTTAAGAAAGACACCTTTTCTCCCAGACTACATCTGTTCGCTGGAGTGTTCTTACGTCCTACCGAAAGTCACATAATCTACTATTTCAGACATACTGGTGTAGTATATAACTGCACTGATGTGTACTGACATGCATGTCAGAACTGGTGTTCATAGTTGAGTTTTTAACGTATGTACCTTTTTGATAAGGCAATTCTAGTAGGATTTCATAGCTAGTCCTCTGATCCGGTGGAAATTACGTTGACTAGGATCAATCATCTCACAGGCCTTTATCTCGCAGCACACACACACACACACACACACACACACACACACACACACACACACACACACACACACACACACACACACACACACACACACACACACACACACACACACACACACACACACACACACCTAACCGAACGCCGACATTTGGCCATGTTCTCATTGGCACAAGCCCTATTTTCGACTTTCTCCTTAGCAATTTATATGCAATCTTAGCCCTTCCTTTCTGAGTCATATTAATACAGTGTCATGAATGGCTGAGACATTAACTCATGTTACAACAAGGATGTTCTCCAACAAGTTGTGTTAATCTGGGGCAGGTGTCTTATGAAAGGCTGTGATTTAACTCCTGGCACTGCACATCAGGTGAGTTATCCATCAACCTGTGCGTTATTGTAAGGCTGTACTTAAAGTCAAAAGCTGTGATTTAACTCCTGGTGTAGCAGGTATATTCCACATCGTGCTATTGTGAGGCTGGAATTATTATCAAAAGCTCTGATTTTACTCTCGTTATATAGCACTGAAATAATCTGCTTATCGGAAAATTTAATTCAGGTAATCAACGCTTGACAACGAACGTCCAACTGCTGATGAAAACCTAAAGTGTACACACACACACACACACACACACACACACACACACACACACACACACACACACACACACACACACACACACACACACACACACACACACACACACACACACAATGAAATATTACGCTAAACCACATCTTCACTGCAACACCTCACATTCACATCTAACAACCACACCTGTACTGCAAAACTTCATACATACATGAAAAATATCCTATTCTCACACACACCTTACACTGCTCCCACGCACAATGTAGGTTCTCACAGGTTCTCACAGTTCGTATCTCTATCATCACAGACGTTTCCAACACCCAGGACATGACATGAAAGAATGAAGAGGGAAGAGATAAAAAAGAACACACATGAAAAAACGGATTAGATATTGAGCCGACAAAATGGTTGAAGGAATAGTTGGGGGGGGGGGGGGAAGAGAGAGAGAGAGAGAGAGAGACTTTAATAGACCGATAGACCAGATCAGAAATTATGCAGCAAAAGTGAGTTATAACTTCGTATAAAAACACACATTCATTGTGGTTCTAGGAGAAACTAATAAGAAAGACTTAGTACCGCTACTTGTATTCAATATCCAAATTCTCGTATGTCCATTAAACAGGCTAGCACCCCATTCTTGGTATTTCTTTGTGAATACTGCACTTCAGTATCCCCCTTTATCTGTCTGTATATCTGTCTGTCTATCAGTTATCAGAGGCTTAAATCTTGATAAGGATAGCCACACAGGAATCGCTTCTATGTCACCCTGTTTTCTGCTGTCAATCTGTCCTTTCTCCTACTCGCCCTTTTTCATTGTCGTATTGTCATAAATGACTTTGTGTCATAAAAGACTGTGTGGTTCCTTAATGGTTGAGTTATATATATATAAATATATCTATGACTTGTGGACGAGCGGTTTTTGTATCTTGGAGTATAGCTTCCCATTTGTCATGTAGTGACAAGGAGAGGTAAAGAATAGTATGGGACTATTTTTATTTGTCTTGGAAATATTAACAAGTCTCTCTCTCAAAGTTACCAAGCCCTTCTCACTGCGACCTGCCTGTTCTGTGGCTAACCTCCCTCTGAGCTCTCTTTCCTAAATTCTGGTGTAGCAGGGGTGTGTCACGTGTGTTCCTTGTGAGTGGAAAGTTCTAGCAGCCTGTGTGTGAGTATGTGTGTATGTGTGTGTATGGTCACTAGGCGCTGTCGTGTGCCTATCAAGCATTCCTCGAGTTAAGAGTGTGTAAGCATGTTTAGCACTGCTCGATTCTTGCAGACACAATACCTTCTCATCATCTGACTCCCTGCTTCTATCTGTCTCTCTATCTATCTATTTATCTATCTATCTATTATGATTTGTAATTATAATATGTAGTCCTGACATCTGCTTGGCCGCGCGAAAATGGCGTACCATCGACAGTTAATAGTCCTAACATAATACACATTATATACACATTATAATGAACTTATAAGCTAATTAAGTGAAATACATAATATTGTAAAAGTAACATAATGGTATGAATATTGTATACATATAATATTTATAGTAAATAGTGATTATTTAGTAATATTACATTTTAAACAAGTTGTATACATTTTGTGAGATGTGTATGTATAACAGACATACGCATATAATTGTGCAATGTTAATACTGCTAGGTTATACATTAAATAGAGTTATCACTTTAGTAATGTCTAATATTTCACCTAACTTGTATGATGATACTGGTAATACAGAATTGTGCTATAATTGTATGACTTATAATATTGTACTAACATTGTGGTACTACATAATTGTAACATTTTATGAATTGTTACAAAATATTGTGTTAATGCATAATTGTGTTGGCCTTATAATTGTAGTTACATTTTGTTAATGAAACTGTTATAAGTGTCTTGGCCTTATAATTGTAGTTAAAGTTACATAAAAGTTACATCTTGTTAATGCAACTGTTTTGTCGTTACATAATTGTTACATATCGTTTGTAGTTACATAATTGTAGTTAAAGTTACATAAAAGTTACATCTTGTTAATGCAACTGTTAATTGGCAAAGTGTAACATAATGCAATCGTTTGTCGTTACATAACTGTTACATATCGTTTGTAGTTACATAATTGTAGTTAAAGTTACATAAAAGTTACATCTTGTTAATGCAACTGTTACATGAATGGTACATATTGTTTGTAGTTACATAATTGTAATAAATGTAACATAATGCAATCGTTTGTCGTTACATAATTATAATATGGAGTTACATAATTGTTACATATTGTTTGTAGTTACATAATTGTAATAATTGCAGTCCTAACATATGCTGCGGTCGATGATAGTGATGATGTGTCATGCCACTTGTTTGTGGAGACAACAATTTGCTTTTTTGTTTGTAGTTTATGTGGTATTTTGACTTATGTAGTAACACTTACACTTATTTTCATTTGTTTGTTATGTGATCTTACTCTATCTCTCTTTTTTCTGTTTTACTTTTTTCTTTCTTTTTCTTTTTTTTTTTTTTTGTATGTATTGATTTTCTATAGTTCGTTTTTCTTCGCTTGTGTACGCTTTTTCTATGTCGTTCATGGTTGCATAATTACTGGCTAATTTCCTTGGGATACTTTTTTAAAGTTTAGTTTATATTGCACAGAGATTATAAAATGATATTATATAGTCCCATATTTTGTTATTTTATATAAAAAAAATATATACATATATACAGTATTAACTATATACACTGACTTGTTGTTCACCTGTACCTATCGTGAGTAATATGTGTGTCAGCACTGTGTGGAAATCTTTGTCTTCACGATTGTGTTGAAGATGTTCACTCTTGCTAACGTCATTTGTGTTGGCCATTTTTTTTTTCTCTAGTTTACCTTGTAACTAAATTTATATGTTTCCACTAGGTAGCTTTAATTAATAAATGTTAAATACAGTTCGTTTAATCGCTCACTGAGTAACTGTGATGGTATATTTTCTTGATCACTTTGTAGATATAATAATGTATAGCTGTATGTATGAAACACGTATTTTATGTAGGTATAAATGGTAACACTCGTTGGTAGTAAATAAATGTTATAATAAATGAATGAATATATACAGTGTAGAATATTTATTGTTGGTGATTATTTAGTGTTTGAGTTATGCAGATAACTGAAGTAAGTATGTGTATTTAAGTTGTAACTATACAGCACGTTTTATATATTTGTGCAGAAGCTTATTGTCTATCACTGTGTATTGTATAAATGAAGTAACTATGTAACTCACTAATTTTTACCGTGGTGGGAAATGGTGTGAGTGGTGTTGCACGTGGTGATAGCGTTGTTCTTCACGGGTTGATTAACGTGTTGTCGTCTCAGCACATGGTGACGTCGGCTTCCCACACTGGTAGCTGTGGTGAATACTGAGTAGCGATGCTTAAGCTGGGTGAAGAAAGGTAAGTAAGTCGCGTTATAAATGTGGCTCTGGTGTTTTGCTGCGTGTCTTGACCTCTGCGTCAGGCGTAGGCGGAAGTGAGTGGTGGGGGATTTTGTGTGCTTGTTGCTTCGGTGTTTCCTCTTCTTTACTTGCTTTGTTTTATATTCTTCTTGTTGCTGCTTGAAGTTACGTTAAGATTATAGAGTTGTTTTGTAGACTTGTAGACTATTTGCATTGTAGGCTGTATTTTGTAGGAATCACTGTAGAACTGAAGCTAATCTTGTAGAGTTTCGCCTGCTTTTGTAGAAATTTGCTTTTAATTCGGAGACGATGTCCGTAGATTCGCTGGTTCGTCGTAGAAATTGCAAGATCGTATCAATATTTTGTTAAACTACTTGCAAGGCGTCGTGTGATCTCTTGACCTCTGCATCAGCATGATGATCGGGAAGACGGAGGGGGCTGGTTGGAGAGAAGTGTCAGGAGCTGGTTGTAAGTTGTTGGTTGTGAGAGGTATTATTTTTGTTTTCAATCTTGATATTTTGTAGGAATTCAATGTTGATTCGTAGACGAGGTTCGTATACGTTCGCTGCTACCAAATGTCATAAATGACTTTGTGTCATAAAAGACTGTGTGGTTCCTTTATGGTTGAGTTATATATATATAAATATATCTATGACTTGTGGACGAGCGGTTTTTGTATCTTGGAGTATAGCTTCCCATATGTCATGTAGTGACAAGGAGAGGTAAAGAATAGTATGGGACTATTTTTATTTGTCTTGGAAATATTAACAAGTCTCTCTCTCAAAGTTACCAAGCCCTTCTCACTGCGACCTGCCTGTTCTGTGGCTAACCTCCCTCTGAGCTCTCTTTCCTAAATTCTGGTGTAGCAGGGGTGTGTCACGTGTGTTCCTTGTGAGTGGAAAGTTCTAGCAGCCTGTGTGTGAGTATGTGTGTATGTGTGTGTATGGTCACTAGGCGCTGTCGTGTGCCTATCAAGCATTCCTCGAGTTAAGAGTGTGTAAGCATGTTTAGCACTGCTCGATTCTCGCAGACACAATACCTTCTCATCATCTGACTCCCTGCCTCTATCTGTCTCTCTATCTATCTGTTTATCTATCTATCTATTATGATTTGTAATTATAATATGTAGTCCTGACAGTATAACACTCCACCCCATCTCTCCAACTCATCCTCAGTTTACCCTTTCCCCAGCTTCCTCCACATCTCTCACATACCCTCTACTAGACAGTCTCTGAAATTTCGTTCTCTCCACACGCCGTATATGCTACTTTATTTATTTTTTTATTTTTTCAGTATTCACAGAGATCGCATTGACATAAAAGAAAATATCAAGGTGTCTGTCTATAAATACAGTGGCAGTTGGAGGCATAGAAAGCCCGTGCAGTTGACAAGATTGTGGCCACTGATGTCTGGATAATATTGTTCAGCTAAACTCAATCCCTCATGATGGTGATGGCTGTTCCTCTGATCGCACTCCCTACCAATGAAGGTGGCCGTTCCTCTGACCTCACTCCCTCCCGATAGTCGTGGCTGTTTCTCTAATATCACTCCCTCCTGATGGTGGTGGCTATTCCTCTGATCGCACCCCTCCCCCCGATGGTGGTGTTTGTTCCTTTAATCGCACTCCCTCCCGATGGTGGTGACTATTCCTCTGAAGGCATTTCGTCCCAGTGTTGGTGGTTGTTCCTCTGACCGCACTACCTCGCGATGGAGAGGACTGTTCCTTTTAAAACACTCCCTTCCGATGATTGTGGTTGTTCCTCTTATCATACTCCCACTCTCACTCCTTCATCCCTACCCTCCGTCACTACTGACCCATTCATTTCTAGGATGCTCGTGTTCGAGAGGGGCGTTTTCATGATATAACTAGGGTGGAGCTGCCTAGTTATATAAACGTTCTCGCTATCCCCCAAAAGGAGGATGGTGGACAGAAGGAAAAGGGCAAGTCTGCAGTTCACCTAACAGCATCTCGGTAGAGCGATACTTATATATATATATATATATATATATATATATATATATATATATATATATATATATATATATATTTATATGTGTGTGTGTGTGTGTGTGTGTGTGTGTGTACTGACAAACAGACAGACTGATTGACAGGTACATGGGTAAACAAATAGATTGACAGATTGATATGTTGATAAATATAAAAATTAGACAGTTATAGATATAGGTCGATAGACAGATAGATAGATATAAAGACAACAGACAGACAGACAGATAGATATTTAGGCAAGCTGTTAGACAAATAGAGCGGCTATAATTTTGGCTTGGTAGATGGGAGTTTATTCTTACCTCGCTCGGACGGAATCCGGTGAGGTATTGTTTTTGGTCGCGCTTCTTTGTTTATTTGTTTGTTTCTTAGCAACATTACGGAACAACGGTTGCATGAAATTACATGAAACTCTCAGGATATGTGGGCACTGGTCCCCAAAGAATGTGATTAAATTTTGGAGTGACCTTGAAAGGTCAAAATCAAGGTCACGGATTTTCAGAGGGCTATGGCTTGAAACCTGCTGACAAGAGATATTTATTACTATAAGCATACAGAAATTCGTAATATGGGATTTCATTTGGCACCAAGACCTTTGAACTTGAGTGACCTTGAATGGCCAAACTCAAGGTCACAGATATTCAGAGGGCTATAACTAGAAAGTGGTTGATGATAGTTTTTACTATTATCATCATATTGGAAGTCCCATAAAGGCTTTTAATTGGGACCATGACTGCAAGTGCCCTTCAAAGGTCAAATTCAAGGTCATGGTTATTCAGGGGGCTATAACTCGAAACTCGTTGAAGTTAGATATTTACTATTATCAAGATATGGGAAATCTCATATGGGCTTTTATTTGGCACCATGACCTTTGACCCTGAGTGAGCTTGAAAGGTCAAATGCAAGATCTCGGATTTTGCAGAGGGTTTAACTTGAAATCATTTGTGCCATTACCTTAGACTTTAATCTGGTACCGTACTGACACTAAATGGCAGTATCAATCAGTATTTATCAGCAACAATACAACTGCTCTCGGGCGAGGTTTATTTTTTCATGCTCTTAATGGCACAAGTTATCCTTTAATTTCCTTTCTAACCCACTTGGTTAATGCCGGCGTGCCACAAGGATCAGTTCTAGCTTGAACCCTGTTCCTAATTCATATTAACGATCTCTTATCTGTCACCCATAATCCCCTCCATTCACATGCAGATGACTCAACACTTATAAGCTCATTAACACTTAAACACCCATTCAAAAAGTTCAGTATCTCTAACTCACAATTCAGTACAGCAGTCTCCATACATCAAGACTTATCCAAGATCACTGAATGGGGACAAAATAACATTGTCTCATTTAATGCCAGTAAAATCAACTGTATACAATTAACTAAGAGACAGACACTGCCTGGTTCCTATACTATCTTCAGTGCTACCAATATTCCTGTCTCTAAAAGTACTGATATGCTCATTTTAGACCGCTTGGTGAAACCACTTCAAACAAACTGTCATTATTGTACTGAGTCCGTAACTTCTTCACTGTCAAGCAGCTAGCTATACTTTATAAGAGTCATGTGCACTCTCAGCTGGAATCTTGCTCCAGCATGTGGAATGGACGTGGAGAGGTAGCACTAAAACAACTAGACAAAATTCAGAACAAGGCTGTTAGGATTATAAATAACCCTACTATTACAAATGAACTACCTCCCCGTCAAAAAGAAGGAATGTTGACCCTCTTGCATTATTTTGTAGATACATCTATGGCAAATGCTCAGAGTGTTGCGTCCATAGTGCCACCTCTCCATGCCTTTCTCAGTGCTACACGGGCATCTGGTTGCGCTCATGACTGGACAGTCACACTGCCATACTGCAGAAATTCTTCCCATCAGGATTCTTTTATTCCCCAACGTGATCTCCTTGGAACTCGCATCCCCAGAGTGGTTTCCCCCCAAACTTCAACCTACGACTTTTAAAGGCTAACTATTACAGATTTCTATGAATGGAGGACACCTGTTATCTAACGTATGGATCATATATTTTATTCATTTGTTTTTCCTTCCACAGTGTCACTATTTAAAACAAAAATTAAATAAAAAACAAGTGGATAAAACAAAATGTAAAGTGTTTTGGGTCTAGAGTATTGTGGTGAAGCTGTAAAAAAAATACTGCTTGTTAAAAACAGCCTTTAACGAGGACGTTCTCTCACTCTGACGCATCCTTACCAGATTACGCTGCCCTCGTTAAGGGATTTCCCGGTAGATGTTTTTCCCTCTGTTCCCTCTTAGTGCTG
Organism: Coenobita brevimanus; assembly: GCF_032717465.1. Classification (NCBI taxonomy): domain Eukaryota; kingdom Metazoa; phylum Arthropoda; class Malacostraca; order Decapoda; family Coenobitidae; genus Coenobita; species Coenobita brevimanus. Next base: position 10,711,149 of record NC_136983.1, on the reverse strand, counting down.
CTAGTGGGTCTCGTTATATGCAACTTGCGGAAAGATGTTTGTTTCCCCACTTGTCCCTGTTCAGTCAGCAGTACAACTGGGGACCTGGATATAACATCGACGTTGCCAGTTGTGTTGAAGGGGAAAACTGTGACGTCTGTCATAATCACCCTCATGCAGTTCATTAGCATAAATCTAAGCCTCCTGTTTCTTTGGCGTTACAGCAGGGTAATAGCCAGGAAACCCTAAATATTCCACGCTTTTCTGTACGTAGCAATTTGAAACACTGCCGAAATATTGATGTAAATGCTCCACCAGCTAATGCAGGGGCAAATATTACCCTTTTTTACTTTTAAGTACTAGGAATTATGTAACATGGCACGTTACACCATGCCCTGTAGTGTTCGGAACAAGCTTATCACTTGGCTTCGACAACAGAGATTAAATTTAATTCATTTTCACAGTTTTTTTGCTATACACCCTTCATACTCTCTTCATATTGTGCAGTTGCTGGTTTACGTCCCTGTTTTAATTCACCGTCATCTTCACATCCCTTCCTGCATCATTTATTTATTCCTTATGCTTTCTTAATTCCAGTCTTGCACAGTTTACTTTGCTTTGTGATCTCCATTATGTTCTCATTACTTGCCCTTCTCATTCCTTCTTGCCATATTTCCCCTTTTCTTTTCCTTGTCTCCCCTCTTTCCGACCCATCTTCTCATTCCATATTACATCCTATATCTCGTGTTCTGGTAGTTATTTTTAATTTGTTCGAATTCTTACTGTCCTCATGCTTTGTTTTGTTTTCACTTGTGTCCTTTACTTCCATTTTTTTCCTTATCTGCATGATGTTCGTCCATTCTATCTCTCTTCTTCTGTCTTACATATCATCTTACCACAGATAACTCTAATTTCTATCCCACTATGTTCTGATTTCTTGTTGTTCTCACAGTCTGTCATACTTTATTATTTCTCTTTCCCTTTTTCCATCTTCTCTTCCGGTCTGCATAATCTTTTTCTAAATCCGTTCCTTCATCTCACTTTCCGGCAGTTCACTTTAATTTTTTGTCATTTCCTATTTTCATCTGCCTCAGTTACTCCCCTTTTTCCTTTCTCTTTGTCATGTCCTTTCTTTCCTCTTCTCACTTCTCAATGCTTTTCACATTTCGTCTTTCCGGAGTTAATTTTCAGCTGCTCTCCATAATTCTCTACTTTCCAGCCGCTCTCATACTTGGTCTTGCATTCACCTGTACCTTATTAGTCTTTTCTCCTTCTCTCGCGCTCTTCTGTCCCTCTGCATCTTCTCTTCAAGCTATCCTCTTTCCCCTTGTTTCCTGTTTTATATATATATATATATATATATATATATATATATATATATATATATATATATATATATATATATAATCTTTCATTCATTTCTTTCCATTATCTCCCCCTCCCCTATACTTTTTTCCTTTCCACCATCTTCTCCCAATGAATCTCACTGTCGCTTTCAGTTTTTGTGTCATTTTTCCTCGGTTCATATATTTTCTTTATAATATCCAGTTTTCTTGCCATTCTCATTTACGTTCTTCCTTGCTACATTTCACCTATTTCCCGTTTCTCATCTTCACTCACAGTCTAACAATTTCGTTCTTCATTCTTTCTTACATCCCATTCTCCTGCATTTTCACTTTTATGCCCTCTCCTCTAGCGTTTCTTTCTTTTACCTTTGCATTCTCTGTCTTTCCTTCGTCCGCTTCCATTGGTTCTCTCCTCCATTTTCCCCCACCTTCTACCACTCTGTCTCATCTCTTCAGTCCTCATTCTTTGTTACACCTAATTACGTTTGGTTTAAACCCTCCACCAAAGGATTCTTTTTCGTTGATCTCATACTGTGTCTTGCTTTATTTTTTCTCTTTCCTTTTACCTAGATTTCTCCAATTCTGTCTCATTTCTTATTCCCTCCTTCCTCTCGTTTTCCGGCAGTTCACTTTAACTTCATTTTCATAATTCTCTGTTCCCCTGCCTTTGTCATACTCTCTCGTACCTTCACCTGTTTCCATTAAGTCTCTTTTTCTGTCTCCTCTCTTAACATCTCTCTCCGTCTTCCACATTTTCTTAAAGTACAGTACTTCATTTTCTTTTAATCCCTCACTCTCCTTTCTTGCCGTTTCATACTATTGCATTTGTTAATTTCCTTTAATTTCTTCCTTCATTCTGATTCCCTTTATATTATTATTTTTTTTTTTTTACTTTCCATCTCCCCTCTAAACATCTCTCAGTTCTTTCCGCTTGTCTTCTCATTCCTCTTTTCTTCTCACATTTCTCTCCTACTTGCCTTTTTCTCAGCTTTCTCTTTCTTCCACTTTATCATACTTATTTCATTTTACTTCTCTTCTTCATCCTCTCATTCTCTCCGTTTTGTCTTGTAATTCCTCTTTCCTTCTTGTACCTCTTCCCTTCACATTTTACTTTATTCTTGTCAGCGCACCATTACATTTAAGTCTATATCCCCTCTGTCTCTCTCTCTCTCTCTCTCTCTCTCTCTCTCTCTCTCTCTCTCTCTCTCTCTCTCTCTCTCTCTCTCTCTCAGGAGAAAAATATTCAACTCGTAGGAGGTCATTGTGAGATTTTTCTTGAATAAGAGTCTCCTTGCCTCTCATAATACATCCCCTCCTAATTTTCTCTCCTCCACCACCCAAAACTAAAAATCCTATAGACTTCCTTGTCCCCTTATCTCCTCCCATTTTATCACCACTCCCTATATCCTTTCTGGTAATGCATACACCCACGCACCACCCAACCTCCCCCACACATACATATCTCCAAACTTCCGTCCCCACTCCTCGTTCTCCAATCCACATGATCCAACTCTCTGACTTGTGGTCCCCACCCCATCGCATTGTGTTAACAGTCTTTGGTTTTCCACCCTTCTGTCTGGTGTATATATGGATTATTGTTTTTTAATTCATTTGTTTTTCCTTCCTCTGTTCTATTTAATATATATATATATATATATATATATATATATATATATATATATATATATATATATATATATATATATATATATATATATATATACACACACACAAAATAATTGAAGACCAAGGCGAAACCATTGTTCACTGTTTTTCTACTTATCTTTTCGAGTTTTCGTACACACTGTTTGACACTATGATTCAGGTTGTAGATAACATGTCCCGGATCCATGTCATCACTGGCTGTATTTTATTTATTTATTTTTCATAGGACGTTTCGTGTATCCTTACACATCATCAGCAACTGTAAAGATACATACAATACACTATAAAACATCAGACATTTACAACATATACCTATGTGATACATATACAGATACGACATGTACGACATCTTACTCAACATCGACTGATAAAAGTGTACAGTTAAAAGCATATGGATAAAAGAGACAAACCTTATACAGTAGCTGTAGTCAGCAATGAGCTACGTGGTTGACTGCGAAGGTTGTATGAGTGAGTGGGTGTTTGTGGCTGTGTAGTGTTTACAGTTGTGTTACTGTGTGTGGGATGGTCATTGGCAACTGTCGCTGCTTGTGGTCGGGTCTTTGTGTGTTTGAACAATTTAAGGGTACGGTCTTGTCCGGTAGTTTGGTTGTTTATGGCCGGTGGGTTTTCACGTATGAAAAGTGCTTCTGCAAGTTATTGTCTGATGTGGTCATGGCATCTTTTGATTATGTTAGTGTTTTCTATTAAAACTTGTCTCTTTATTGATGTGTGGTGTTGAATCATGTGATCTTTTATGGAACCAGATTGTAGGTGCATGGTTAAATGTCTGCTTAGTGTGTTGTGATCATACCAATATACTATATTTCATGGGACGAAGTTTACAACCTTCGTGTGGGCAAATGAATTCATAAACTGCATTGGTATGTAGAAGTTTGTTGGTTTGTTGAGCTGTGTTGTTTTTCATTATCTTGTTGCTAACTTTCCTGTTTTTATAGTAAATGATTAGACTGAGCTTGTCTGAGGGGATAATACATGATGTGTTACGTGTAATAATCTCTCTAAGTACATGTTCATCCCTTTTATAAGCGGGAGACATCTGATTACGATAATACACTTTGTGGGTAACATTGTGGGGAAGTGGTTAATCATCTGTGGGTGAGACTTGTTTAGAAATAAATAGATATATTTCTCTGTCAACTGTTTGATTGGAATAACCATTTTAATTTTGTTACTTCTAAGTGGAAGAGATCTCATGATGAGCAGTTCCTATGAGCACGGCGTATGACCTGATAAGTGACAATTGGTGTACCGCTGAGGACACTCACTCTCAACTCGTAAGGCATTTACACAAGTATAAGGTTTGTCTCTTCTATCCATACACTTTTAACTGTACACTTTTATCCATCGATGTTTAGTCAGATGTTGTACATGTCGTATCTGTATATGTATCGTATAGGTATAAGTTGTATATGTCAATTTTTTTTTATAGTGTACTGTATGTACCTTTACAGTTGCTGATGATGTGTAGGGATACACGAAACGTCCTATGACAAATAAATAAATAAAATACAGCTAGTGATGACATGGATCCGGGACATATTATCTACAACCTGAATCATAGTGTCAAAGAGTGTGTACGAAAACTCGAAAAGATAAACAGAAAAATAGTGAACAATCCTTGGTCTTCAATTATTTTTGTATAAAAGAAAATATTCTCCACACACACACACACACACACACACACACACACACACACACACATATATATATATATATATATATATATATATATATATATATATATATATATATGAGATAAAAAAGCTTTTGCCAAGGTGGGTCCAAGTGTATTGCCCATACAACACCATCAATTAGAGCATAATTATTACCGTCAAAGCAAAAGTACCTGTCGTTAGAAGCCCTAATATGTCTGCCACTGGTACTTTTAACTACGGTATAACTTATCAAAATTCTTTGTTCCTATATTGTCATCAATTATCCATAATAATTACACTGTTCTCGATTCTTTCGAGGTTGCTAAAGAAATTTGTAGCCTGACATTTAATGACTGTGTCTTAGCCAGTTTTGATATAAAATCATTATTCACTAATATACCATTAGCTGAAATATTTAATATCTGTCTATACAATATCGTTAAAACTAAAACTAAAGTGTTTAATTTAATAGATATCAACTCCATAAGCTTCTTAGTCTTGCCTCTAACTACAGTTACTTTTGTTTTGATGGTAATATTTACGCTCAAATTGATGGTGTTGCTATGGGCAGTCCACTTGGACCCACCTTGGCAAATGTTTTATTTGTCCCATCATGAGGTATGCTGGTTGGATGAGTGTCCCCTGCAATTTAGACCATTATCTTATCGACGCTATGTGGATGATACATTTATGATTTTTAGATCAGACTCTCATATTCCAAAAAAAATTTGGAGCATCTTGATTCCAGACATAGTTATACAGAGTTGACAGTTGAAAGTGAGGTCAACAAACAACTACCCTTCCTTGATACTTTAGTTACCCATTCAGGTAATTCATTTTCTACTTTAGTATTTAGGAAACCTGCATTTACTGGGCTCATGACAAACTTTTCCTCTTTCATACCTATTGATTTTTAGGGGAACTTAGTTACTACATTAGTTCCGCAGTAACTATCTTGATTTTCACTTGGTAACCCGGTTACTCAGGGATATTTTATTTCGCAATGGATCTCCATTTCGTTTTACAGATTCATATGTAGAACAAGCTTTGGACAGAATCTTGAATCCTAAACCACAGAAAATTATGGTCAAGAAAAAGCATATTTACTTTTCTCTCCTGTTTGTAGATAAGCGCAGTTTTGCTCTACGAAACAGATTAATTAAATTACTAAAGGAATTTTATCCTCACCATAAGGGTAGTGTTTAAAGCTGGTCGAACAGTTCGGAGTCTATTCAGGTTCAAGGATCTGGTCCCTAAAGAGCTACAGGCCTTTGTACAGTAGTATATAAATACGAATGTCACTGCTGTAATGCAGTGTATATTAGCAAAACAAAGCACCAGCTCAGGGTCCGGATCTTTGAACACCTGGGAAGATCGATCCGAACTAGCAGACCATTGCATAATGCCTCTTTTAGCGCCATTCGGCAACATGCACTCCAGGAAGATCATCCCATCCGTCTAGATTCATTTACAGTTCTGTTGTCAAGGGCCTCGGAGCGGGAGTTGTGTATCAGTGAGTCCTTGTTAACACTTAAATATAAACCCTCCCTTGTTAATAACGAGAAGTCAATTGAACTACTGTGCTTTTAATTCTCTGTTGTAGCTGTATTTCTTCTTTCCTCTAATTTTCCTGTTGCTGGTTCTTTATGCATGTTTTCATTGATTTTGTGTCGAATCTTGCTGAGTTTTTAGCCTTGTACTCGTGCTATGTTTGCTAGGAATATTTATTTTGTTTTATTTTAGATTACCTGATGATGATGAGTGTCATCTTCAAAATGTTGCAATAAACAGGCTGCAAACTGTACTAGTTCTTCTGTTTCTTATTCGCCTCTGCTTCCTTAACCCACCCCATCCTGACCACTTTTCCACCACTGGCTCCCCTCAATCCTGACCATTTTTGAAAAAAAAAAATTTTGGCTCAAACCTCCACCTTTGGTGAGAAACATCAAAAATTCATAAAGAAATCGCTCACCTGAGGTTTAAAATACTCGATCCAGGTACCAGTACCTCCTTACCTTACTGGGTTTTCTAACAGGCTGGCACCAAAGAAAACGAGTTCTATGGGAGGGTAACTCTTTCACACCACTCATAAACGGTATTTATTTATTTACTTGGTATGAATTTATATGTACTGTAAGAGTATACTGGTTTTCAAACAGTAGTATAGGCATTATAAGCATTGTTTCACTCACTAACTGATCACCATACCTGACCTTTTTTTTGCCACATTACCTGATCATCATTTCTGACTGTTTCTTCCTCTAATGCTATGTAAAGTTTGTCCTCCACTTTGTCATCGATTGGGGAATCACTCTGGCCCTGAATTTCGTACCGTGGCATGACATGGCTTTACTGGCCAGGTCACTGATAACAGGTGAACTGCTGAGACAATGGCATGCAGGGGAGGGGGGAGGGAGGTCATGCTGGGTAAGGCATTGTCCCTGCCTGGCATCTTGTAGAGGAAGGTGTCCCGTGTGTATGTACCAAAAATCACTCACGAAAATTGAAAATTGTGGAAATTAGGGACTTGCAATTGATTCGCATTTATGTACGTTGACGGGATTGGCAGTGACAAAACGTGTGGACGTTAATTCACGTCGACGGGACGCCAGGGGTTAAAGGATGTATCCATTGCTGATATATATATATATATATATATATATGTGTGTGTGTGTGTGTGTGTGTGTGTGTGTGTGTGTGTGTTTTATTCATTGTTTCATTGTTGTTTCTTTTCCTCTTTGTCACAACAACTTCTTTCCTTTCACAAAACCTGCGAAGCAAGATGTTATCATTTTTGGGACCTCACTCTATACCTTTGTGCGAGCTTCAACCTGTGTGTGTGTGTGTGTGTGTGTGTGTGTGCCTAACTCCTCCTACGCTGTTTCATGGATTTGATTGAAACTTCCCAGGTGAGTTCTACTGGTTAATGAGAAGGTCTTCCGGTATGCACAATCCAATAATGATTTTTTAGGAGTCATTCCCCCTGATCCAATAAAAATATTCTCAGAAATAATGAAATGAGTGCAGATATAGCTTTGATATAGTACAAACTGTATAGTGGAATCTCGTCTGTTATGCCACATTCAGGTAGCGTTACTTTCATCATTGGGTGTGGGGGGGGGGTGAAGTCGTCAGCCCCTTCCCAAAATTAAAATGGTCAAAACTGAGAGATTCGAATGAACTTCACACATGAGTTCATTTGGTTACTCCGAAGGTCTTCCACTATATAAAAATTTTTCCAACCTTGGCCTTCTGGGTTTGGGCTTCCCTCCCAAACAATCAAATCTCAGAAATAGTCAAAGAGGAGCAGATATGTCTTTGATGTCTTTGTGCATGTTGCACAATGGATTTTGGCGATATTTGGCTAGCCAGACTTTACCAATGATTCTTAGAGGGGTCAACCCCCTTCTAGAAAAAAAAAAAAAAATGAGCAGAAATAGAAAGATCTGAATGAAACTTCACAGCTGGGTTCGTCTGGTTGTTCCAAAGGTATTCCACTATATATATTTCCAACCATGCTTTTTAGAGGAGGGGGGTTCAACTCCCTTACAAAATAACAAAAATTCTCCTAAATAGTAAGAGGGACAGATCTGCCCTTTGGTAAGGAACAGACAGACAGACGTATATATAAATGAATATCTTTCCTTCTGTTATCGTACGTCCATTTTTTTTTTTTTTTTTTTGCTTCCTAGATACGTCACCTCAGTCCCATACTATTTGCTAATTTCTATCTTTTTTTTTTTTTTTTTACGATACTCTCCTTGATTCCTTTATTTGCTCTCTTTTAGCTTCCCTCCTTAACACTTCACGTTAGTTCTACGTTTTTCCTTTCATTATCTACCGTCCAGTTTCCAGTTCTCCTCGTCACATCAGGTAAATACAACATCAAAGAGCCCCTTCCATTTCACATAGTAAGCCACAATTCCTCATTAGTCTGTGACTGAATGTTGGGACTGTGACACGGGCTTCAGTAGCATCGTATCATTAGAGCACAGAGAGCAGGAAGGCAGTGGTGGATCTGTGTTTGACGGTAGGGTGCAAATAATGACTGTGGTGAGGTATTGGTGGCTGTGGTGGAAGGCAGTGCCTTTGTGTTGGGTTGTGATGAGTCATAGTGGTGAGGAAATTGTGATAGTGATGAATGTCAGAGCTGTGGTGAACATAATTTGTTGGTGAATGTAAAAGATGTGTTGTGGAAAGGGAGGATTATTGTGGTAGGTAAAAACTTGCTGATGTTCGGTTATAGCGAATAGTACTCTTGTGACATTTATGATCCAGTGGTGACTGGTGAATAGTCATGGACAAACAGGTAGACAGACATATATATACAGTATATATATATATATATATATATATATATATATATATATATATATATATATATATATGGAGCCTCTGTGGTACAGTGGTAAAGTGTGCGTTTTCGTACACTGAAGAACGACGGTTCACGCCCCGCCAGGGTAATAAACTTTGGGAGCGTTCTTCAGGCCACGTACTGCATTGGCGGACACAAGGGGTGCTGTGGATGACCCAGTGTCGCATGATGTAAAGTATGCTTGCACCCAGTCGGCTTGTGCGGGCTGATTACACTTTGTTCCCAGACTACTCACACACATCCAAAGCCATTCCAACACAACAGTTACACT